>NW_027206457.1:5145000-5717500 GCF_024711535.1 Dipodomys merriami
TCTGGCTTTTTTCTTTTTGCTTATTGTGGTGCTGGGGAATCAAACCCAGGGCCTCAAGTATGCAAGGCAAGCACTCTACCACTGAGCCACCTTCCTGGCCATAGCCACCTTAGCCTGAGGGAGGAAGTGACATGATGGAGATTTGAGCCTTACTAGCCATTGGAATGGATGACTTGGCTTTTGCTCAGACCATTGCCCTCCACGAAGGTCCTATTTTTATTAATAATATTAATAATCTGTGTGTGTGTGTGTTTGCCAGTCCTGGGGCTTGAACTCAGGGCCTGGGCTCTGTCCCTGGGCCTCTTTGTGCTCAAGACTAGTGCTCTACCCCTTGAGCCACAGCGCCACTTCTGGCTTTTTTGAGTAATATATTGGATATAAGAGTTTCTCAGGGATTTTTCTGTCCAGGCTGGCTTCTAGTAGTGATTCTTAAGTCTCAGCCTCCTGTGTAGCTAGAATTACAGGTTCAAGCCACTGGAGCCCAGCTGGTATTGGGTATTGAATTTAGTGCCTTCCATTATTGCTTTTTAAAAATAAATAAATAAAATGTCACTTTATTGTGATAAACATCACAAGAATTTAAGATAACAGCATAAAATGTATTCTGTCAAAAATACATTTGGAGATTTGGTGAGATTAATTTTTTCCAATGCTCTAGAACATTGCTGATAAAATATGAGTTGAAATGTACCACCCCTCCACCCCACCAAAAAAAAAAAAATAGCTGGGCATACCTGGCTCATGCCTGTAATCCTATTTACTCAGGAAGCTGACATCTGAGGATTAACATTTGAATATAGCCCAGGCAAGAAAGTCCAGGAAATTGTCCTTTCTAATGAACCAGCAAAAAGTCAGAAATGGATGTGTGGCTCAAGTGATGATAGACCACCAGCCTCAAGCAAAAAAAAAATGCTAAGCATCCATGCCCTGGTTCAAGTACCGGCCCATGTGTATGCACACACACGCACACACACACATACACACACACAATATGGAGGCTTGAACATTCATGTATAGACATTTTAAATATTCTAATAAAATGATGAAAGAATTGAAAGAGAAGCTGTATAATCGGCAGTTCATGACTTACTGCCAGGAACAAACAAGAAAGTCAAGTTGAGGACAAAAACTCTTTAACTAATTCTAACATTCTGCATATTTCAGTATTTAAAAGGCTGCTCCTATTTGAATTCTTTCATTAATTCTTACTCTGTTTGAAGATGGAATTTTTTTTTTTTTTTTGGTTCCGGTCATGGGGCCTGAACTCTGGGCCTGGGCCCTGTCTTTCAGCTCTTCAGCTCAAGGCTAGAGCTCTACCACTTGAGCTACAGTACCACTTCCGGCTTTTTTTTCTGCTTATGTTGTGCTGAGGAATCAAACCCAGGGTCTCATGCATGCAAGGCAAGCACTCTACCACTGAGCCACCTTCCCAGCCCATGAAGATGGAATTTTTTAAGTTGTAAAATGAAAATCAATGGCAAATCAGGATTTTGCTTTAAACCAATTATTTTACTGCTGGGTGGAGTGGCTCATGCCTGTAATTCTAGCTGTATAGGCTAGCTGAGATCAGAGAGTTGTGGTTCAAGATCAGTCTAGTCACAAGACCGCATTTCTCCATCTTAACCAATAGCTGAGCATAGTTGTACATGTCAGGCACCCAGCTACATAGGACATGTAAACAGCAGGATTTTAGTCCAGGCTAGCTAGACAAAAGGTAAGTTGATCCTATCTCTAGAACAACCAGAGTAAAAAAAGGCTGGAGGCATGTTTTACAGGCAGAGTATTTGCCTACTATATGAAAAGATCTGAGTTTTCTGGGTGCCAGAGGCTCATGCCTCACTCCTAGCTACTCAGGAGGCTGATATTTGAGGATTCCAGTGTGAAGCCAGCCATGGCAAGAAAGTCTATGAGACTTTTATCTCCAATAAACTAACCAAAAAGGCTGTAAGTAAAGCTAAAGTGGTAAAGCACTAACTTTAAGCAAGAAAGCTGAGAGACAGTACCCAGGCCAAGTTCAAGCCCCAGAACCAGAACAAAAAATAAAAGTAATGATGATAAAATAAAATAGACTTTAAAATTTTTTTATTTTATTGCAAAGATGCTGTAGAGCAGGGTTATAGTTATATGAATAAGACAATGAATGCATTTCTTGTCAAACATTGTTAGTCCTTTGTTTTTCTCCCACCATCCCTTCCCTTCCCCACTCTTCTCCTCTTCCCCCCAACCCCCGCCCACCGAAATTGTAAAGTTTATTTCCAACATAGTGTCTTGTGAGTATCATTATTACATTGGGTCATCCTTTGTCCTTGTTTCAGCATTTTGTTATTCCTCTTCCCTTCCCCAAATCAGACAAATGTATACACAATCAAAGACAGTGATCGCCAGGGATAGACCAATGGCAAAAGCAAAATGAAATAAAGTAAAAAGAAAGAACTAGATACAGTACATGTACGACAATAAGGTCAACCACCAAAAAAAAAAAAAAAAAAAAAAGACCTGTTATTTCCATGTCTTGAAGTTCATTTCAATTAGTATCACTCTATATGGTCATATGTACATAGCTATTGAGCTAATATGATCCTCTTCTAGGAACTATCCTAGACATATACTAATCATTACAAATGAGGGAAAACATGGAGCCTATGTTTCTTTGGGTCTGGCTTGCTTCACTTAATATGATTTTTCCAAGTCTTTCCATTTCCTTATGAAAGGGGCAATGTCATTCTTTCTGCTGGCATAGAATTCTATTGTGTAACAAAGACTTTAAAAAAAAGCTGAATTCAAGCCCCAGTACTACAAAGGAAGAAAAGAAAAATCACTTCCTTTATAATCAGTTTTAGTGAGACAGATCATTTCAATAAAAAAAGCAAAAACACAAAAAAATTAATACTGTATTTAGAAAACATGAAAATGATTCAAAATTGTGAGTATCAAAAATAATTTTTAGGGGCTGGGAAGGTGGCTCAGTGGTAGAGCGCTTGCCTTGCATGCCTGAGGCCCTGGGTTCGATTCCTCAGCACCACATAAGCAAAAAAGAAAAAAGCAGGAAGTGGCGCTGTGGCTCAAGTGGTAGAACGCTAGCCTTGAGCTGAAGAGCTGAGGACAGCGCCCAGGCCCAGAGTTCAGGCCCCATGACTGGACCCAAAAATAATAATAATAATAATTTTTAAATCTGTTTAAAAATACTTAACTGCTGTAATCCTGAAAGTAATCCTAAATCAGCTTAATTTTTCTCCCACAAAAACAAAAACAAGACAAAAAACAGATAATCATATTTTCTAACAAGTAGCTTTAGAAGAGCAACATTCAGTCCACAAGAAATGTACTCATTATCTTACTCATGTATCTGTAACCCCTCTGTATAGCATCTTTACAATAAAAAATTTTTTTTAAAAAGAAGAGCAACATTCAGTCTTTGTGATTTTCTCCAGTCCAAACTCTGAGGTTCTCTGTTTATTTCTTGCCTAGTTTCATTGCAAATGTTTGGAAAGGATATTTGAAAAATTCAGAGAAGATTAAATCATTGTTTGGAATTTCCTGATTCAAAAAATTTTTTAAATACATGAATTGGTTCATCTTACTTGTACTTAATGATGTCATATATTTTAACCAGGGAAACCAGTATTTTTATAAAATTCATACATAACATTCTATATAAACTTCAGTTCAAGGTCTTTCCACCATGATTCCTAGCATCATTATTATCTACTCTCTTTCAAGAATTTTATAGTCCTTAAAAAGTATTTTGGAATTATAACCTGTGACATATTGTTCTCTATGGCCACCATTTGATTCATTTACTTTTTTTTTGGTCAGTTGTGGGGCCTGGGCTCTGTCCTTCAGCTCTTCAGCTCAAGGCTAGTGCTCTACCACTTCAGCCACAGCACCACTTCTGGCTTTTTCTCCTTATGTGGTGCTGAGGAATCAAACCCAGGGCCTCATGCATGCAAAGCACTCTATCACTGAGCCACCTTCCCAGCCCTGATTCATTTACTTTTGCTTGGTTCTTTTTCCAATACTAGAACTAAGCCCAAGACCTTGTGTTAAAACCATTTTAAATCTAGTTGCAAATGAAGTCTTTCAGTCTCCTCACCTCCCTGGTACCATTTCTCCCCTCCCCTAAATGACCCAAACTGAACGGGTGGTGGTTCAAAGAATCTCTGAGACTTTCCTGCCCCACAGTAGCTTCAAATTGTGATCTTCAGATCTCAGCCTCCTGAGTAGCTAGAATTAGCAAACATAAGTCATTAGCACCTGGCTTTTTCATAATCCTGTTACCGAAGCAATATATATGAATTTATAAATGAGGAAACATTGACAGGAAAATATAAAACTATTTCCAAACAAAGTATTTCCATTACCAGTATTGCTCATTACACTCTTGCCTTCTAGATTTTCTTCCATATAGTAATAGGTATGTGTATTGTTTTTACCAAAATAAAGTAACATTATACTTCTTTCTATACAGGAGATTGAACTAAGGGCATTGCAATTACAAGGAAAGTCATCTATCACTTGAGCCACCACAGCCTGGTCCTTTTGTTTTGTTTTTCATATAGGATAATAACCTTGTAATAACCTTGTAAAAGGCCTAGTATGGCCTTTGACTATGATCTTCCTGTCTCCGCCTCTTCAGTATCAATGATTATAGATATACATCTCCAGGCGTAGCACATATTGGCTTTTATTTTGAACATGTTTTTCAAACTACATTTAAAAGGAGGGAAAAAAAACAGAATGAGCATCTGTAAATGATTCATCTAATCCTACATTCATGAATTGGTACCATTTGCTACATCAGTTTTCTTGCCAAAATATAAACATATTTCTATGTATTTGGGTTTTTTTTGGGGGGGGGTCCGGTCATGGGGCCTGAACTCTGGGCCTGGGCGCTGTCCCTCAGCTCTTCAGCTCAAGGCTAGTGCTCTACCACTTGATTCACAGCGCCACTTCCGGCTTTTTTCTTTTTGTTTATGTGGTGCTGAGAAATCGAACCCAGGGCCTTGAGCATGCAAGGCAAGCACTCTACCACTGAGCCACCTTCCCAGCCCTGTATTTGTATTTTGATATTGATATTTTTATCCATAGTCAGATATTGAGAAATTTGCATATACTTGTTCATGGGTGCTCAAGCCTATAATCCTAGTTATTTGGGAGGTAGATATCAGGGGATGGAGGTTCTAGGCTAGCATAAAAAATTGAAAGACTCTTATCTCAACCAATGACTAGAAATAGTGGCATGTTCCAGTCATTCAAAGCTGGGTGCAGTAGTGCATGCTTGTCATCCCAGCAAGGAAAAGCACAAATGGGAGTATCAAAGCCCAGGCCAGACTATCTCAAAAATAAGTAATACAGCCAGGAGCTGATGGCTCACGCCTGTAAGACTAACTACTGTGGAGACTGAGCTCTGAGAACTGTGATACAAAGCCCGCCTGGGATGGAAATCCCATGAGACTCAACTTACTAAGCACCAAAAAAGCAACTGCAATTATCATACTCAAAAATTTAAATGCTACGTGGGTGCCCATGGCTTACCCCTGAAATCCTAGCTACTGTGGAGGCTGAGATCGAGGATCATGATTCAAAGCAAGAAAGTTTGTTAAGCACTTTTGTTGTTGTTGTTGTGAGGTTTGAACTCTGGGCCTAGGCACAGTCCCTCAGCTCTTCATCTCAAGGCAAGCATTCTACCACTTGATCCACAGCGCCACTTCCAGCTTTTCTGTTTATGTGTTCCTGAGGAATCGAACCCAGGGCCTCATGCATGCAACGCAAGCGCTCTACCGCTGAGCCACCTTCCCAGCCCCTATCAAACTCCAATTAAATCACAGAAAAAGCCAAAAGTGGCTCTGTGGCTCACGTGATAGAGTGCTAACCTTGAGCAAAAGGAGCACATGGAACACAGCCTCTTCAACCGCTGGTGCTGGGAAAACTGGGCAGCCACATGCAGAAAACTAAAAGTGGACCCCAACCTATCACCATGCACCAACATCAACTCAAAATGGATTAAAGACCTTAACATTAAACCTGAATCTCTGAAACTACTGCAGGACAGAGTAGGAGAGACACTTGAACTAATAGGTACAGGAAGGAATTTCCTGAACAGAGTCCCAGGGTCACAACAAATTGGAGAGAGACTCGACAAATGGGACTACCTTAAAATAAAAAGCTTCTGCACAGATAAAGCTATCGCAACCAAGCTAGAAAGACAACCAACTAATTGGGAAAAAATATTTACCAGCAATATATCAGACAAGGGGTTAACATCCTGTATATACAGGGAACTCAAGAAACTAATCCCTCCCAAACCTAACAAACCAATTACTAAATGGGCAAGGGAACTAAAGAGGGACTTCTCAAATGAAGAAATAAAAATGGCAAAGAAACACATGAGGAAATGTTCATCATCCCTGGTGGTGAAGGAAATGCAAATAAAGACAACCCTGAGATACCACCTTACCCCAGTCAGAATGTCCCACATCCACAAATCAGCCAACGACAAATGCTGGAGGGGATGTGGAGAACGAGGAACGCTATTACACTGCTGGTGGGAATGTACACTCATACAACCACTTTGGAAAGCAGTCTGGAGGGTCCTTAGAAAGCTAAAGATTGACCTCCCTTACGACCCAGTCATACCACTTCTAGGCATCTACCCTGAACAACAGGAACCAATATACAAGGACACGTGCACCTCCATGTTTATTGCAGCACTGTTCGCAATAGCTAGGATATGGAAACAACCTAGATGCCCCACCATAGATGAATGGATCCAAAAATTGTGGTATCTATACACAATGGAATATTATGCAGCCATTAGAAATGACAAAATAATGGCATTTGCAGGGAAATAGATGGAGCTAGAAGGAATCATGTTGAGCGAGGTAAGCCAAGAACGAAGAGACAAACAGTACATGGTCTCCCTGATAAGTGGATGCTAAATCCAAAATGTTAGGTGATATGACAAAACTAACAGGACTTAAGAAACAAAGAACTCCCACTCATCTGGTTGAACCACTACCAAATATCCCCATGCTGCTGATCACATATATGGTATATAACATGTGAGCACCATTATATATTACAGACTGTGATAGACAATTTGCTCCAGGAAAGTTAGAATGAACTTGTGACTTTAAACGAGCATCATTATTCCACAATACTGTGAATTACCGGAAATTAAGTAATCACTTAATCACAATCAAAAAAAAAAAAAAAGAACCTTGGGGAAGGGAGGGAGGGAGGGGATGGTAGGGGGAAAACAATGGAGGGGGTAACAATGCTCAAGAGGAAGTGTACTCATTACCTCACTCATGTAACTGTAACCCTCTGTATAGTATCTTTACAATAAAAAAATTAAAAAAAAAAAAAGGAGCACATGGATAGTGCCCAGGCCCAGAGTTCAAGCCAAAGGACTAGTAAAAATAGTAAAAATAGTAATAATAATAATAATGAATTTTAAATGCAAATACAATGTTATTTACTGTCAGAACTAATTGGTGGCTCATGCCTGTAATCCTAGCTACTCAGCACTCTAAGATCTAGGAGTCACAGTTCAAAACCAACCTAAGCAGGAATGTTGAAATTCCAGTACTGAGAGAAAGAGAGACAGACAGACAGACAGACAGAGACAGAGACAGAGAGAAATAAGCAGACAATACAGCAATACAGATATAGAGAAGTGTATTAAAGTGTATTAAAGTTGTATTAAAGTTGTATTCCCCCTAAATAACCATGTGTCTCTTCCAAACAAGGACATTTGCTAAACTATCACACATTTATCATATTCAAGGAATTAAATGCTGCTACAATGCTATTTAGTAAACCAGGACCAAGTGGCTCATATCTGTAATCCTAGCTAGTCAGGATGCTGAGATCTGAATATTGCAGATCAAAGCCAGCCTAGACAGGAAAGTCCCAGGAGACTCATCCTCGGTTAACTACCAAAAAGCCGAGTGGAGCTTTAGCTCAAGTAGTAATGTGGCTAGCCTCAAGAGAAAAATCTAAGGAACGGTGTCCAGGCCCTGAATTCAATACTTAATATCAGCACAAAAATTAAAAAAAATACTACTCACTAATATACAGCCCATATTCAAAGTTCCCTAAGTGCCAAGTGGCAGCTATACGTGTTGTGGCAGTAACCTATAATCCCAGCACTGGGAGGCTGAGGTAGGAGGATCACAAATTCAAGGACAGACTGAGCTATCTAGTGAATGTCTAAAAGAAGAAATTCCTAACTGACCAATGATTTATACTTGGCATAAAATTTGGGTTCTCTTGAAGCTTAAACAAAGATGCAGTTCAGGGCACAAAATATTTTTAGCATGCACACATCAGAGGAAGCAGGATTTGGCAGGGGAAGAAGTTGTGCTGCCACACAGGCTCAACGAAGTCTCAGTTTACCCCTACTGGGAAGCTCTGATGCAAGAATTGCCCCTGAGAGTATCCTGGGTTAGGACATTGAGCCCTTCTAGGGTCTGTCACCCCAGATGCTTCCCTGAGAAAGGCATGACCTAGTGGGAAAGGTGGCCGGGCTGAAGCAGATCCCATATCCCCTGGCCACATTCTCTACAGGGGCATCAGGTCTGGAGGGGAGATGTGAATTCTTTATCTTCTGGTCCAGTCAAGGGTCATTTGCTGCATTACATCCTCTTACTTGCATCTTTAGCCTGATTCAGTTGCTATAACAAACAAACAGCAAAGAAAAAAACCATCAATGTGGTATTTTATAAACAACAAGAACTTCTTGCCACCAAATTCTGTCTGGTGTGGTTCATATAAGACTGCCTCTCTACTGTATTCCTGCACAGCAGAAGGGGTGAGCCAATCTCTGGGGCCTTTTTTAGGGGCAGTAATCCACTTATCAAGACTCCACTCTCAGGACCTAATCTCCTTGCATAGTCGCTGCCACCAGGGCCCTCACTCTAGGGTTTAAGTTTCAACATAGGAGTTTGGAGGCACAAACATTTTCTTTCTAATTCCCTTGCCTTTTAATCTTTTGTAATACTAATATTGTTGAATAACCCAATCAATTATTTGGCAGAATATCCTTCAATTTGAATTTGTTTTAACCTACTCTATTCAGCCAACAGATTATCTTTCATTTCAGAAAGTGTTTATATCATGAACTCCTCAAATGACAATCAGGTTTTCCTGATGACAGGCCCTCTTTCCAAGCCAGTGTCCAATCCAGTGTCACAAAGTACATTGCCACTTATCCTGCAGAGGACCCCATCTTCCAGTTGCTCTCGTGTGATGTCATTTAATTGAGTCCTGTACTTGATGGATTCCAGTTGAGTACTTTGACTGGGACACATCATGGGTGGCAGTGCCCATGCTGTGAAGCACAGATGAAGACCTGCATGCACTGTGATCCTGAAACATGGATCATTGCAGGATTTTCAGTGCTTGAGGCTCCCTGCACCTTCCCAGCTTACTGGCTTAATACAGGGTTGTCTATAACCATAACTACAGTCTCCATAGGGGAGCATGAGAAATGTGGGTTACTCAGGGTAGAAGGAAGGGTAGAGAACAGCAGCAAGCAATGCCTCACAAAGGCAAGTATCCTGTATTCTCACTCTGCCTCGATCCCACCTTTCTAGGTGGCTTTGTTGCTGCTTTTGCTGGACCTATGAATTAACTAAAAGCAGGATAAAAGCTAGACACCTGGCTGGTGGTTTACACCTATAATCTTACCTTGTCAGGTGGCTGAGATCTCAGGATTGTAGTTCAAAGCTAGCCTGGGCAAGAAAGTGTGGGAGACTCTTATCTCCACTTAGCCACCCTAAACTGGAGCTGTGGCTCAAAGTGGTAGAGCACTAGCCTTGAGCAAAAAATCTCAGAGGTAGCACTCAAGGTCTGAGTTCAAGCCCCATGATGGGCAAAAAAAACAATGTATACACCTGACATGACTAGCTGGTCACAACACAGATGACAGGTACAATCTAAGTCAAGAAGCAAATAATTTCAGATAATATCAGTACCAGCAGATATCAGTATACAATGATGACTGGAGATATTTTATTCTGATAGAAAAGACTGCTTCTTCTCACATCACCAGATCTTCCTTTTTTTTTTTACATCTGTGCCCTTTGATCTGGGCCATTTTCACCTGCAGTTACTTTTGAATCCCCTCCAGAAAGGAAAGGATTTGCTACCAATGAGCCTCTTGTGAAAAAGGCAAATTGTCCCTCAGACAGGCAGTGCCATCTTATCATCCCAGGGTAAAAGGTAAAACTGCTTTAAAGGAAGGGAACATCCAAGAGCTCAAGAAAGACCCCCCACCATCAACAGTGACTGGCTTGTTCCTGCTCCCCTCAAGTAATAAAGCATTAATAGAGAAAAAGAGTAAGGTACTAGTCAAGCAGGCCACACCTGGGAATGGGAATGTTTTCGCCATAGATACCTTTCTCACCACCTGCTCCCAGTTACTTTTGTGTGTATATATTAATTAATTAATTAATTAAGTTATTTATGTGGGTCGTGGGGCCTGAACTCTGGGCCTGAGCTCTGCCCCTCAGCTTTTCAGCTCAAAGCTAGCACTGTATCACTTGAGCCACAGCGCCACTCCCAGCTTTTTCTGCTTATGTGGTGCTGAGGAATAGAACCCAGGGCCTTGTGCATGCAAGGCAAGCACTCTACCACTGAGCCACCTTCCCAGCCCCTAATTTATTTTTTACTTTTCTGTGCTTGAACTCAGAGCTTTGAGCTCTTGCATTTTCTATATCACTTGAGCTACAATTCAACTTCCAGATTTTTCCTGGTTAATTGGAGATAAGAGCCTCAGGAACATTCCTGCCAAGGCTGGCTTTCAAACAGCAATCCTCAGATCTCAGCCTAGGATTACAGCTAGGATTATAGGCATAACTCAGCAAGCACCTAACTCCCTGCCTAGTTAAAGCTAACTATCCCCAATGACAGCCAAAAATCATTCAAGATGTAATGTCCTGTCTTCTGGTGACTGCCACATAATAAGCCTTTCTCTGTCCTTTACCATGTCTCTTTATTTGACATCTAAGGGTGAGTAACTGAACATGACATGTGAAACTCATTAAGTTTGGGCCTAGTCTTAAAATCCCAGTTTTATCTTTAAGAATTTTAAGTAGGGCTGGGAAGGTGGCTCAGTGGTAGAGCGCTTGCCTTGCATGCCTGAGGCCCTGGGTTCGATTCCTCAGCACCATATAAGCAAAAGAAAAAAGCCAGCAGTAGTGCTGTGGCTCAAGTGGTAGAGCGCTAGCCTTGAGCTGAAGAGCTGAGGGACAGCACCCAGGCCCAGAGTCCAGGCCCCACGACCAGACCCCCCCCCCAAAAAAAGAATTTTAAGTAAACCTTTGACCTGTCTTGATGTCCAGCCTAGATCTCATGGAGCATTCATGAGGAAGTGATTTCCAAACTGGAGCCCAAAAGTATGAGAGGGGAGGCCAAGCAGACCAGATCAACCCCAGGCTGTGATGATGGGAGATGGGGGGTGGGGCAATTCCCCCACACAGACTTTACTTAATATGAGTCTACAGTAGTTGGCCATGTGAGGCCTGAGTAAAGGCTGGGAGATGAGAGGAAGTTACTGTGTGACCCAGCTGGACCACTGTGTGGTCTGTTCGGGAATTGTCTACCTCCCCTGGGCTCCTGCTGTCAACATTTATGGCCTCCAGAAGTTGCTGGAAACGACATCCAGCTGGCCTTCAGTCTAGGACACCTGACTTACTCATAGACAAATCTAGTGAGCTCATCCTCACCGCGGGCCCATTTCCCACCCAGTGTCTGAGGTCAGCAGATGGGGCTAAGCAAGGATGCCAGTGTCTCTTTGACACCATGGCATAGAACGTGGACGTTAGGAAGAGCCACTCCCTCTTCGCACCCTTCCAATAAAATGCAGGCTTTAAGAGGCACCCCACTCCCAGTCCTGGAGTTCCTATTCAGCAAATGCACATATAAGCCACCCACCCTCATTATCAGTCTCTCTCAGAAGCCACAATTCAATTAGAACAGTGCTCTGAGAATTGCACATTCATTAGAAAGGAAAATAGATATACGTGACTGAGAGCAATTTTCTTGACAAGAGCTCACCAAGAAGCAGAGATTTCAGCTAATTAAAAGAAGAAAGTAGTGCCTTCTCTGGGCTGGGGCATCCCTGCTCAAACCAACCCCAATGCCTGTAGTCAGATTCCCAGAATCCTTCATAGGTACTTCCTTCCTGAAAGGAAGTAATGGGTATGCTTTCAGAGATTGTGGCAGGAGTAAGCAGGCAAAATACAAAAGGAGATGGGGGTGGGGAGATGCCAGAGGGTTAGGAGTTTAGGTGAGTAGTAGAACATTTGCCTAGCAAATGCAAGTCCCTACGAGCCAGCTACTGTACCATGGGAAGGGTCAGTTCACAGGAGAGGATGAGTCAGAGCTGATAGGGCTCTTACAACCAGTAACTGCTCAGTAATAGAATACATACTTAGCAGTTATAACGTCCTGGGTTCATTACTGATACTCATCCTATTCCCCCCAAAAGAACACTTTTATTTGCATTCACCAGGGCCTGTACTATGACTCTGAACTATGCCCTATATTAAGCCCTGTTCCACAATTCTGGAGAGTATTTTCCACCCATTTTACAAAGAATGGAGGAACAGTTTGCCATAGGTCCCACATATTAAAAGATGGAGAGTTACTTGTACAAGTTTTGGAAGCTTCAAGCTAGGCACAGTGGATCACACCTGTAATCCCAGCTACAAGAGGAGCAGAAATTAGGAGAATCATGGTTTGAAGGCCAGTCAGAGCAAAAGTTAGCACAATCCCATCCCACTCAACAAGGCGCATGGGAGGCTATGGCTAAGAGGATCAGGGTGAAGGCCAGCATAAGCAAACTACGAGAACGTATCCAAAAATTAACTGAAGGGGAAAAAGATGGGAGACATAGGTCAAGTGGTAGAGTGCCTGCCTAGCAACTGTGAGACCTTGAGTTCAAATCCCAGTACTGCCAAAAACAACAATAAAAGACTTTAAAGCTGATTCTGGTGACTCATGCCTATATGCCTAGCTATTCAGGAAGCTGAGATCAGAAGGATCACAGCTCCTGACCAACCCAGGCAAAAACTTCATGAGACCCTATCTAAACAGAAAAGGTGAGTGTGGTGGTTCTTGCCTGTTACCAACAATGGTGGGAATTATAAATAGGGGGATCATGGTCCAGGCCAATCAGGCTAAAAAGCAAGACCCTATCTCAAAAATAACCAGAGCACAAAGAGCTGGAGGTATGGTTCAAGTGCAGGCTGGAATACTTGCTTAGCAAGCACATGGCCCTGGGTTCAAAATCCCAATAATGTTCCTCTAAAAATATATTTCAGAAGCTCTAAGGAGCTAAGAAGGCCTCCTAGTGGAATTGCACTGCTTCTAGTGAATAAATATTGACCTTGTTTCAGTCCTTCAATTCTCCATACTGAGCATACGATGGAGTAAGGCATGAAAGTAAGTGGCAGCTGCAGCACCCAGAGACTTCACAAAATCCTGGGACCTCATGCTATCCAGGAAGGAGCCCTGAGCCCCAGAAGCCACAGCCTGACTCCCAGCAATACCCCTCAGTGTTATCAGGAGTCTTCCTCAGGTCCAGTCATAGATACATTTAGGGGTCCTTTGAAATACAGACAAGTAACCAGGAGACCTCCTAAGTACAGCTGTTATCTAAGAGCAGGCTTCCAACAGCAAGGAAGGCAGTGACTGTGTGCTAGCAGTCTCTGTGCTTTGAGCCAGGTAAGGGAGAAGTGTTGGGTGAAGAAGGTGTCCCAACGACTTCTGAAAATCAGTCTATTAAAATTAGCTCTGAACAGAGCAGTAGTCATGCACTGCCTTCCTGCAGACACAGATGGACAATGAACATATCTACAGACACAATGGTCTTTCAGAGAGGATCCACAGGAAAGTGGGGACCACAAAGAGGCCAACTGTGCCTTCCAGTGTAGGAAAGATGCACTTGCTCTAAGACATCTGCTAGCAGTCCTATAGGTACTAAAAAGCTGCAACAGCTGGATCAAGTCCTTTGTCTGTGGTCTCAAAAAGTCCACAGACAGAGAGAGTGAGAAGTAAAATGGCAAAGATTTACTGAAGAAAAAGAAAAGCAGAACTCCCACTAGATACAGGAATCAATCCCAAGGGAGGGCACAGCCGGGGTGCTTTGTGCAGCAGTTAATAAGGTGGGTACAGAAGAGAGCTACGTGACTCTCAAGATCATTGGACAGCCTAAAGGGCATGACAGTCTCACAGCCAATCAGAGGTTCCATACAACCTGCATCTGTCCTTTAGCCCCTCTGAGTGGATACCCATTCCAGTGTACACATCTAGGATCCATCCAGCTCATTGTTCACCTGCAAAATCTTCCAGTGGCAACAGACCATAATGTGAGGCCCAGGATCTCCTATGCACTTCTGCCCAAGGCCATGGTGATGTGAAATCTAGGGGCTGTACAGGGGATACTCAAGGCCATGATAAGGAATACAAAAGGGGCCCTTTATCTGATTACCCAATGAGGCTCTTTTTCTGCTCTTACTATCAAGGGGAAATCCCATATGATATTCCAGACCCTTCCCACTGCTATTTCTGAGGCTGTTGTAGTTGGTAGGAGGAGGACATTGCAACTCAGAAATCATGATTCAAGTTCAGGCCAGTGCTGATGGGTACAACCAAGATGTTTTAGGCCCAGAAACAGGATTCAGCTTCCAGCTTTGCATCTTCAGGGCTTTCAGCCCTAAGTGCCTCATGAGCTGTGGCAGTTGCCATTGGTCTTCTGTGTGAACATGTGAAAGTCATAGTTCCTTCTCTGAGCCTTGGTTTCTCACCTACAAAAGGGGAGTGGGTGACATTCATCCACCCACCTTGCAGGTATGAGGGCATGGTTTCAGTGACACATGGGATTTGATAGTGGTTTGTGAACACAGAGGGTTCACATAAGTTGGTCACCCATGAAAGACAACACTATTCAAGATTCTCTCTGCAATGGACAGCACGCCAGATTCCTCATCTTGCTCCCTTGGGACCTAGCCTTCTTTGGGACTCATTCCCAAAGCAGATCTCAAAGAACCTCAGATCCAAGCCTTCTGAGTAAAGAGGAGTACAGGTACCCAATATAGCCACAAGTACCCAACCTCTATTCTTTTACTTCTTCTTAAGACTTTTCAGATGGTTGTTTCTATGTATGTATGTATGTATGTATGTATGTATGTATGTGTTGATACTTGGGCTTCAACTCAGACCTAGACGTTGTCATGTAGCCTCTTCACTCAAGATAGTGCTGTATCACTTGAGCCACATCTCCACTTCCAGCTTTTGGATGGGTTGTTGGAGATAAGAGTCTCACAGACTTTCCTGCTGGAACTAGCATTGAACTGTGATCCTCTGATCTCAGCCTCTTAAATAGCTAGAATTACAGGAACAAACTTATTTTATATTATTGATATTTTAAAAAATATATTGTTAAAAATAGCCAATGGTAGCCAGGCTCTTGTGGCTCATGCCTATAATCCTAGATCCTTAGAAGGCCGTGATCTAGAGGATCATAATTGGAAACCAATCAGGCAGAAAAATCCAATAGATTCCATCTCCTAAATAACTAGCAAAAAAGTAGGGCTGGAGACATGGCTCAAGTGGTACAGCCTAGCAAGCAATCTAAAAGAGAGCATAAGGCCCTCGGGGTTGGAGGCATGATGGCTCAGTTGGTAGAGTGCTAGCCAAAGAGTGAAGGTGTCAGGTACCCAACTTGAGTCTCAATCTCAAACCTAAAAAGAAAAGAAAGAGCCAGGCGCTGTTGGCTCACACCTGAAATCCTAGCTACTCAGGAGGCTGAGATCTGAGGATCGTGATTCAAAGCCAGCCCAGACAGGAAAGTCAGTGAGACTCTTATCTCAATAAACCACTCAGAAAACCAGAAGTGGCACTGTAGTTCAAGTGGTAGAGTGCTCATCTTGAGCTGAAGAGCTCAGGGACAGGGGCCAGGCCCAGAGTTCAAGCCCTATGACCAACAAAAAGAAAGAAAGAGGGGCTGGGAAGGTGGCTCAGTGGTAGAGTGCTTCCCTTGCATGCATGAGGCCCTGGGTTCGATTCCACAGCACCACAAAAGCAAAAAAAGAAAAAAGCCGGAAGTGGCGCTGTGGCTTAAGTAGTAGAGTGCTAGCCTTGAGCTGAAGAGCTGAGTGACAGCGCCCAGGCCCAGAGTTCAGGCCCCATGACTGGACCCAAAAGAAAGGAAGGAAGGAAGGAAGGAAGGAAGGAAGGAAGGAAGGAAGGAAGGAAGGAAGGAAGGAAGGAAGGAAGGAAGGAAGGAAGGAAGGAAGCGAAAAGAGAGTACAAGGCCCTGAGCACAAGGCTAGGTACCAACACATACACATACACACACACACACACACACACACACACACACACACACACACACACACACACACACACACACACACACTAAAATATGAAATGTAGCTGGTTCACATTTGTAATCTCAGAATTATGGAGGCCAAGGCTAAAGGATTGTGAGTTTAAGGTCAGCATAGGCAACATAGCTAAACTACATATCAAGGTGGAGTTTTTGTTCTTGTTGTTTGTTTTAAAACCAGTATCAGCTGGCAGCCAGGTACTGGTGGCTCATGCTTGTAATCTTAGCTTCTCAGGAGGCTGATATCTAAGTACTACAGTTCAAAACCAGCCTGGGCAGGAAAAATCAGTGAGACTCTTATCTTTAATTAACCACCAGAAAACTGGAAGTGGAGCTGTGGCTCAAGGTGCTAGAGTGCTAGCCTTGAGTGAAAGAACTCAGGGACAATCCCAGACTCTGAGATCAAGCCCCACAACCACCACTACCAACCACCACAACAAAAACAAAAACAGTACCAGCAAACAACAACAAAACTCAAAACCGTCAAAGCTCCAAACAGCCAGTTCTGTCCTCTCTGCCCACAGCCTGAAAAACAGCATGAATGTGCCACATTATACCAGTACAATGATTTGGGGTTAAGTTGACTCTTATCTTTAATTGGTGTCTTCTGATAGTCATGAGACTTAGGGATGCAACTACTCCGGTGGAGACGATTAAGAACTGAATAATTGCCTTTGCTATCACCTGTCCTACTCTAGAAATGCTGGGGAAGAAAGGCCCAGGAGGCCCTCAGAACCTGGAGAAACAGAAACATAACTCAAGTCTCTATCATATAATGCTCCTCTTGGAGAAGCTCATCAAAAATCCTACTTCTGCTGGACACCTGTGGCTCACACCTGTAATTCTAGCTACTCAGACAGCTGAGGTTTGAGGATCAAGGTTCAAAGCCAGCCCAGGCAGGAAAGTCTGAGACTCTCATTTCCAATTAACCAGCAAAAAGCTGGAAGTGGAGCTGTGGCTCAACTGGTAGAGCATTTGAGCTAATGCTTGGGCAGTGCCCAGGCCCTAAATTCAAGCCTCAGTACTAGTGTACATGTGCACCTACAGTTTCAAGATTAAATTCAAATAGTTCAAGAACACAGGGTTATTGAGGGGCTTCTGGTCACTTGTGTGGTTAAATAATAAAGGACTCAAGGACCACAGGATTCTGCCCAGCTCTCAGAGCCCTGACCCTTTATCTATCTGCATGTTGCAGCTTGGTTTCACCCGCTTTGGCAGAACATGGCTCCGCCATGGCACCAATCATCACTGGAAGAATATTGCTTCCTTGCCTTAGTTCCAGCTTGATGGGTCCAAATTAAGGACTTGGGTTAGTCAGATTGGGATCAGCAGGCCACTCCTGGCTCAATAAACTTTTGCAAGAAGACCAGGGCATGTAACATGTCATGTAATAATGGTAGAGCCTCTAAGGCTCGCCCGTGTCTCCTCCCTCACTGGAGACCAGGAAGCCACTCTGATGGTGGCTGCCCTGAGCTCAGCATGCCTTTACTTACCTGTGACCTGCTTCCTGAGTCTCTGTGGTGCCTGCTAAGATCATGCATATTTATAAGGGGTCTGGAGGCTGGAAGGGTTCAACACATATTAGCATATTTGTTTTCATTGTTGTTATAAAGATTTGCTCAGAGGACTGAGGTATCCGTGCTGTCCACTTCCCCTGGGTCTCAGCTCCACTGTCCATCAATGATAAAATAACCCAGACTTAGTTCCTCCTCTATGCTTATGGGAAACAAGCAAGAAAATATGAAGGGAAGGAAATGCTGTGAAGCCTTATTAGCAGTTCATTGTTGTGATATTAATTATCATCTCAGAAAACCACTGAGATTACAAACCAGCGTTCCTCACGTTTTCTCTAAAGGCTATTACGATGAAGGAAGCCACGCAGACTTAATTTGCTAAAGCCAAGGACTAAATTATGCAAAACCACATCTGCTAATGAATTTCTCCCATTCTGGCTGCCGGGCTGATTAGTTTTGCACAAAGCTTTGTTGGAGGGAAAGAGAGGGGCAGGGCTCGCTGCCAGCTGTCCAACCTCCACACCTGGAGGCCACCCAGCTTACACACACAAATACACATGCACACACACACACACCTTGGACAAGGGCTACATAGGTGTGGATCACGACCTCTGAGACACAGTGAGATGGCAGAATAGATTAGTTGGTAATGAAAGTGATTTTAGCTGGTTTTCATTATGAACAGAATCAAATAGCTCATCTCAGAAGGAAGACCAAGGGCAGACACTGGTGGCTCGTACCTGTAATTCTAGCTACTCAGGAGGTTGTTATCAGAGGATCTCAGTTCAAAACTAGCTGGGGCAGGAAGTCCCTAAAATTTTATTTCTAATTAATCACTAAAAATCTGGAAATAGAGCTGTGGCTCCAGTGGTAAAGTGCTCGCCGTGAGCAGAAAAAGCCAAGAAACAATGCCTTAACATTGAATTCAAGCTTACAGGAGAGCAAAACCCAGAGTAGCCAGGGGACCTATTCCAAGGACACAAATCCTTTCTAGGTGTTTTTGGGCCACATGAGTCAGACTCCATAATACTGTAGTCACTGCATGTTCATTTTCTGGGTTTATTTTATCTAACTAATGGGGATCACAAAATCCACATCTCACACAGTTGCCAGTTACAGTCCCACTGTAATGTTACAGCACCACAGACCAGAAGAGACCAAGACCACTTTTTAGAGAGGATAAAGGAGTTTATTGTCAGCAACCTGAACCAGGCTAGGGCCAGAAGGAAGTTTAGATCTTGAGGAAGAGGAAACCTTGGGTTTTATACTAGCTGGTTACACACAAACACTCAGGTCATTAGTCAGAAAGGCAAGGGTCAGGTGGGGGTGGCATCAACTCCACACCAGGGATGTAATTTCAAAATTACCTTGTGTTCTGGGCACCGGTGGCTCACACCTGTAATCCTACTTTCTTGGAAGGCTGAGATCTGAGGATCATGATTCAAAGTCAGCCCAGCCAGCAAAGTTCATGAGACCCATCTCCAACTAACCACCAGAAAACAGAAGTGGAGCTGTGGTACAAAGTGATAGAGTGCTGCCTTGAGCAAAAAAGAGCTCAGGGACAGCGCCCAGGCCCAAGTTCAAGCCCCACAACTGAAAAAAAAAATTATCTTGTGGGCTTTCTGTTAATGATCTAGAGAGCCCCATTGGGTCTGCCCAAATCCCACATTCCAGCTGATAGACAGGCTCACCTAACTACATTCTGGCAAAATGGCCTTTACCAGGAACATAGTTACTTCAGTTCTTTGACATTTATATGTTATTCTGTGATATCAGATCTCTTATCCAAGGAAATCAAATATCCTTTCAAAGATTGGTGATTCCTGAGATGGCTGCATTTAGGACAGAAGGAATGCGTCTCTGACCTGTTCATAGCTGTGTCTGTTCAGAGCTGCCCGAGCGTGCAGCTTAGCCTCTCACAATGATTTGGACACGTGACCCCCACAAGCTACAGTGCACCTCTTCCTGCTCAACCCAGCTGCGCATGTGCTGGGGAGTGACTGCAGGACAGAGCACTCCGCAAAGTGCAAAAAGCGATTTCACTATTAAGAAATCACCCTTCCACCTTGCTCTCTTCTCCACACTATCTACCTCTCCCCAAAGTTTAGGCTTCTTTTGTATTATTTTGCTTTGTTTTCCTTTCCTTGCATTGGTATTTAGGATTGAACTCAGGGCCTGGGCACTTTGTTATTCAAGGCTGGCACTCTACTATTTGAGCTACACCTCTACTTCTGGTATTTTGCTGGCTAACTAGAGATAAGAGTCTCACAGACTCTCCTGTGTGGGCTGGTGTGGAATCACAATCCTCAGAGCCTAACCTCCTGAGTAGCTAGAATTATGGGTGTGAGCCCTCACTTTTGCTTCTTATGTTGAGTGATTGACCCCTTCATTACACTATGGCTTTCCAAACCAGGATGTTACACACACACACACACACACACACACACAAACTGGCTCATCAAAGAACTTTCTAAAATTGATGTTTTTCATACTCAATGCATAGAAATCAATTAAAGGTGCATGTATTTCAAAAACCACATATGAAAGATTTTTTTTTTGTCAGTCATGAGCTCTGGGCCTGGGCGCTGTCTCTGATCTCTTCAGCTCAAGGCGAGCACTCTACCACTTGAGCCACAGTGCCACTTCTGGTTTTCTGGAGGTTAACTGGAGATCAGAGTTTCACTGACTTTCCTGCCTAGGCTTGCTTTCAACTGCAATACTCAGATCTCAGCCTCCTGAGTAGCTAGGATTACAGGTGTGAGCCACCAGTGCCCAGCTTCAAAGATTTTTAAATGGTCTCCCTTAGTCATTGCATGAAACTTCCCGTGACAAAGTAGCAAGAAGGAAGCACCCTCATTGCTTCTCCATGACACCATCTCCCCAAACACTGTTTACTCATTGATAAATGACCTGATCTTACAGATTTTTCTGAAATAACCCTTTTTGGGCTCCAAAGCAACCCAATCTCACTATCTTGAGTTAAGGAAATCTATCCCAACCATCTCCTTATATGTTTTTAACTTCTCATTAGAAAATAATTGACATATGGAAAGACAAAATCATTCCTCACTTGAATGACTAGAATGCAGCTCATGACCGATTGAAATTAGGACTTGTCTCACACTGGATAGGCACTCTACTGCTTGAGCCATGCCCTCAACCTTTTCGTTATAGGTTACTTTTCAGGTTAAGTCTGTGTATTTGCCTAAGGTCAGCCTCAAATCATGATCTTCACACTTATGGCTGCACATGTAGCTAGAGTATCAGATTGCTCTCTCATGCCAAGCTTCTCTTATTGAGATCAGATCTCAATAACTTTTCCCAAAAACTGGCCCTGAACCCAAATCCTCCTGATCTCTGCCTCCCCAGTAGCTGGGATACCTGATGCCAAAATTGACCTTTAACGGCACACACTATGTTAGGTAGCTTGTTACAGGCCATATGCTTATGTAGGAAAGCTGGGATTTGATCCTGCAGGATTCCTTTACTTCCCTGTTTCTGAGATGAGAGTAATATACTATAAAAAGCATGTGTAATATAAAGAACCCCAAAGCTTAGGGGAGCTGCTTATTTTGTAATGAGCACTAGGTATGACTACTGCTTGCTCCAGAAGGAAAAACTATCACTAGTTTCTAACTCGGTGTTATATGAGCTCCCTAGGCTAGATCACCTGGGGCAAAGGTGATCAGCATCTACTCATCAGCTGTGTGGCCTATGGGAGAATGTGTCCTCACAACTGCTCTGGCCTGGTTCCATCCAGCATCCGTGGCCTCTTCCCCAGGACAGAATGGAGAGTATAGGGAGGAATCAAGGGCTTGGAAAGAAACTGTTGTGCCATCTGGAGCAGGCCTGGAGCAGCTGCAGTGACCATCTATGCCAGGCCTGCCTGGCCTGATGAGATGGGGTTCTGAGAAACCAGCTGCTACTCACTCGGGGGGGGGGGGGGGTCATGCCCTGGTCCCTTGGGACTCAGCTCCACTCCTATGCTACTGCGGCCTCTTCTTTCTTTACCTCCCCTATTCCCTCTCTTTCTCATTTTATTCTCTCTTAGTTGATTTTTCTCCTTTCCTTCTTACTTTTGATATATTTCCTTCCTCCCTTTCTTCTTTCCTTTCCTTTCTGTAATTGTCTTGATTTTATTTATGGGGCTGTGGAGCGTTAGAAAAAAAATTAAGGGCAAAAAGTAGTGATACATACCTGTAATCCCAGCTACTCAAGAAGCAGAGAGTAGGAAGATCACAGTTCAAGGCCAACCCAAAGAGTTAGTGAGCCCCCATTTCAACCAACAAGCAAGGTGTGGGAGTTCACATATGTAATCCCAGCTATAAGGTAACTATGCATAATAGGATCTCAGCCTAAGGCCAACCACAGAGGGGAAAAAGTGAAAGACTCTACCTGAAAAAGGGGCTGGAAGTGTGGCTAAAGTAGTATACAAATTGCCTAGCAGGAATGAGGTCAAACCTCAATACTGTTAAAAATAATAAGGTAATACAAACCACAAATGCAAGAAATGAAGGAACTATGGCTTGCTGCGGTCTCCCTACTCATTGTAAACATTTAGGACAATGCATCCCCTAATTTTTCTCTTCATGTGTCCATGAATATCAGCACATTCGTCACCAAATCAATCATGATGTCACCCATACAACACTCACACATCCTAAGCTACTCCAGTACCAGGACAGGAGTTCTTCCTTCCTCCCTTTGGGAAGGGATGAGGGAGAATCCAGGACTGTGGCAGGCTGCCCTGGATCTTGGTCTTACAGGAGAGCAGACAACCTGAGTACCCTTTCAGCATCTGTTTCTATCCCCAGGATCAAGTGCAGGAGGGAAGGTAAGTCCAAGGAAAGCACTCAGGGGTATCAGGGAAGGGCAGGGGAGGGCTCTGACTGGACCTTTCTGGAGAAAGTGAAGCCTTCATGCACAGAGGAGCCTCTGTAGAGTACAGTGTATAGATCAGATTTTTTCAGGAGTCGGTCAAGGTTAATATCTGTGTTTGAGTTGTAGGCTGGTGGCCATTTTAGGTGGCCTGTGCACTTTCTCTATAGCAAACAATCCCTTTCAAAGGCTTTCTAAACACCAGCCTGGTTTATGAGGAATTCAGAGCACAGCTGAGATTATAGAATCATGTCAGATGTTCTCTCCATTGAAAATGTTTGCATACTCTAGTTCTAGCACATCAACAAAAAAGTCAATGTACTAGACTATCAACTCCAATGACATTTTGTTTCATTACACACATAAAACCTTCCTTTGCTCACTCACTTTCTCATCATTACTTCCTGCGTTTGTCTTTCCCCGGGTCAATGCAAAAAGAGGTGGAGCTTGAGTCCAAAGATGGCTCAAAGGGACACCAAGGCAGAGAGGGCTGCCTGCAGGGGAGCATGATCCAGCCTCTCCTTATCTTCTCCTGCACCTACCCTGAGTTAGGAAGACCACCCCTCACAGCCCAGGTATGTGTCCAGCCAGGACACTAGGGGAGTCACTCCCTGTGGGCCTCCTGGTCATGCTGGTGGGAGGATGGAGTGACCAATTTGTGTACAAGGCCTGGCAGAGGGCCGGACCCACAGCACTACAGATGATGGCAGCTATAACTGTTGCTTCAGAACATAGACAAGCAGAGCTGAACAACTGCCTAGCATACATGACACCCTGATAGATCACCAGCACTTACAGGAACAGTTTCATGGCCCTCTATGGCCCCAGGGCCAAAAACTCAGAGCTTGTCTCCTGTATTGGGCCATTCACTCATTCACTCATTGTATAAGATACTCTGGCTAAGGTTTCCAATCCTGACTTTGAGCTTTGTTTGGGGACAAGATTGTGCTGACCCCTCACTGCAAAGTTGAGGTGATTAGCGCTTCCTGTCTATCAGATGAAGAAAAATTAAATGATTCCTGTCTCTGCACCTGCCCTAAGTCACCTAGAGAACAAATTAGAAAACTTCCATATTACCTCTGGAATAGGGAAGACACATGAGGGAATTCCAAGGTATTTAGGATAGTTGACTCTGCTGGAGTCCATCCTCTGGAAAGGCAGACATGGCACTACACAAATGTTGCTGAATAATGGATGGAGCTTCTCACTTGAAGAATAAAACCAAAGCTCCAGGCTCCACAGAATGTGTGACAGGGAAGAGGAAAGCAGAGATAATGGGTCACACCCCAGTGAATTCTCCTCTGTACTCTCTCCTCCCTTCCTCCCTCCCTCTCCTCCTTCTTTCATTTCTTCCTTCTTTCCTTCCTTCCTTTCATTGAACATATATTTGTGCTGCCCTGATTTTGTGGAGGTGGACACTGAGGGTTGAACTCAAGACCTTGCACTCTCTCTTAGCTATTTTCTTCAAGGCTAGCGCTTGGACCACAGTTCCACTTCCAGCTTTTTGTTGGTTAATTGGAGATAAGAGTCTCACAGACTTTCTTGCCTGGGCTGGCTTTGAATCACAATCCTCAGATCTCAGCCTCCTGTTACCAAGAACAAGCGCAAGCCCTGACTTTTTGCCCTGACTTTTTAAGGGAGGTAAGGATGTGACAAGCTGAGATTGCTCCCCATTCGCACCCCCTTCTCAGCTTACAGAACACTGCTCTAACCATTCCCATTTGATGTTCACTCATTTTACAGATTTAGAATGGGGCTCAACAGAAGTATCTTCAAGACTGAACTGTGAGAATGTCAAATAGGAATGTGAATACCAACTCAAAAAGACTTCAGCAAGGCAAGTTTACTTTTGTGCAGAGAGCACACACTTATGCATGCACACACGCACATGTGCATGCATGTGTGCATGCAAGTGAGCCCTGTACCATCACCTTTAAATCCTGGCACAGTGAGCTCCTCCCACTTACCTGAATTGACTAATTAGTCTGACTAGACTAAAGGTACACATTTTCTCACAACTGGCTAACATCCAACACTTAAACAAAAAAGGTAAGAAACCTTGGCAGGAAGAATCTGGGCAAAGGGCTTGTCATTTGGCAGGCAAGTTTTACAAAGGGGGAAGGCCTAGCAAAGCAAGAATCCAGAAAAAAAAAACCTGGGAACAGGGAAAGTAAAAATGGCATCTCACAAAAGAATATAACACACTTTGATAGAGAAGACTATCTCCTACAACATGGGTTGTTAATCCCAGGTACCATCCTTCTCCGGCCTTCACCATCTACTCTCTTCCTGCCCCTCCCACCACTTCCCCCTAAGCCTTAAATCCATACCTGCAATGTGTGTTTCCCTTCCCAGCACCCACACATTCTCAATTCACCTGCATTTGATCAAGTGTCTTGTGAGCTGAGTGCTAGGCTGACTGTCCCTAGGGCCCAGCCCATCTTCCTTCCTTCTCTGCCAAATCCCTATGTTTACTCAGCACCCTCTGAGTATGAAAGGTAAGAGGGTAAGAGAAACACCTCTGACCCAAAAATATATGGCCTTGACTTTCTTGAGTTTCCCCAAGACTTCCAGCTTTTAGAGAGAGGAGGACATGCTTTGCTTTTTGCCTTTGCTCCAGTGAAACCTAAATCTAGCAGGTAACTCCTCTACTGGTGATAAAGGAAAATCATTTCATAAGCCAGCCCACCCTCTGGTGGTCAGAGTTGGGGACTACATTTACTTCTACTGACAAACCTCTTTCTTGGAACTGGGCTCTGCAGTCCTTGCCAGCTCACAGGAGCCCACCACAGCATCCTTCTGCTCTGGCTCTCCCTGGTCACCAGATGCAGCCTGCTCCTTAAGATCCTCACCAAGACTATGGCTTCCCAGAGCCCTCCTCACTCTGACGCTGCTTCTGATGGCTGAGTCTCCTCTCTTCTCATGAACAAGAAGGAACTGTATTCCTGGGCCAGATCTTGCCAGCAGGACTCTTCCCATGAGTACTGAGACCATTTGTGAAGAATACACAGATGAACTGCACACAAACCAGAGGAAGCCACTGGGAGGCTCTGAGGTGCCAAAGAGGTCTCTCAGAGAACTGAGTTGAGGTTGACAGATAAAAGACAGGACTGCCAATTAAATCGTAATTCCAGCCGTTAAACAACAAACAATTCGATGGTCTATAGATGTCCTAAATATTGTATGGTACATATGTATACTAAAAAGTTTTTTTTTCTTTTTGATGGTACCAGAGCTTGAACTCAAGGCCTGGGTACTGTCCCGTAGCTTTTTTACTTAAGGCTGGCACCCTACCACTTGAGACACAGCTCCATTTCCAGCTTTTTGGTGGTTAATTGGATATAAGAGTCTCACAAATTTTCCTGCCAGGCAGGCTTCAAACTTTGATCCTCAGATCTCAGCCTCCTGAATAGCTAGGATTATAGATGTGGGACACTGGCTCCTGGTTAACTTTTTTCATATTTTTAATCTTGAATTTAATAAGCATTCTCTATTTTTTTTATTTGCTAAATCTGTCAACCTAATCTTGCTAGTGAAGGGTCCTCAGGAGCTCATCTGGACATGGTGGGATGCCAGGTAGGGGAGGCCAGGCAAACTTCACAGTTACCAGAGCTTCCAGTCACATCATCTGAGGGTGGGGAGATAAATCAAGGGGATCCTTAGTTATATCCCAAGGCTGTGTTCAAATGCCCCTCAGCCTTCCTAACCCTCCTCCATAGTCCTTCTCTAGTATCTTCAACTGTCTCAACAAGACATGCCCAGTGTGGAACAATCTTTCTCTCGAGTGAGCATCTCAAACATTCTCTCACAGTAGAAGTTCCATCTCCTTCCCATCAAAGGCATCTAGAAAGTACCAATAATGGATGAGAAATAAATGTATTTTTTGTGTGTATGTGCCAATATTGGGGCTTGAATTCAGGTCCTCAGGCTCCTGATTAGTTTTTTGCTCAAAGTTATCATTCTACCACTTGAACCATAGCTCTACTTCTTTTTGCTAGTTAATTGAAGATAAGAGCCTCTCAGAGTTGTCTTCCCAGGCTGGTTTCAAACTTCAATCTTCAGATGTCAGCCCCTGAGTAGCTAGGATTGCAGGCATGACTCACTGGTATCTGACAACTAAATGTATTTAAAGAGAAAAATATTGTCCCAGCCATGGTGATACACACTCATGATTTCAGCATTTGGGAAAAAGAAACAGAACAGAATTCAAGACTATATCAGGCTACAGAAAAGGGCCTTTTCACACATATAAAAAGGGAGTTAGGGTACAGTCTGGTGGTAGAGCAATTGGCCAGCATGCTCAAAACCCTCAGTCCAATTCGCAACACCATAAATAAATGAAAATAGTGTCACCCTGAAGAGCCTGTCAGTTCACCCTGAACAGCCTGCCTGTGTTGAGGAATTCCACAGCTGCACCAGGACCTTTACCTTTTCCATAGATTGGGGAAAGTAACAAACCTGCTTTACAAAGACCCTAATAAATGTGAAGTATTCAAATCAATACCTACCTATTAAATCTTTTATTATTATTGCTAACACAACGGTTGCTGAAATGGATATCACCACCAATTTTTCTCCGTTCTTTGGTTTTGCTGCTGCAGATAGAACCCAGATCCTCAAGCATGCCAGGAAAGCACTGTGCCAGGAAACTCCATCCCCAGCCCTCCCTCCCGCATTTGAAGACTGTAACCACCACAAGGCATTTGAGGATATTTTCCTCTTGCTGATTGAGGAGCAACTGTGAAGGCCTGTGATTTTGCTTTCCCCCAGTGATTTCTCTACACTGTTTCCCCGCGACCGTTGCCGTGCATCTATGTCCTGAGCAATATTAGAATCCATTTATAATCATTTGTGGTAATTATGCTAGACAAGAGTTTGATGGCTATTAGGTCTCTTTATTTGGCAGGGAAACATTTGGAGCAAGAAGCCATGTGAGACAATCAGCAACAGAAGCATCCTTGTATTTGGAACGAATTTGGACTGTCATTTTTTATATCACAAATTATCCATCTTCGATTCCAAGTCCTTGGTTTCTGTGTTCTCCTGCTCCAGTGTCCAGAGGACATGGGAATGGACCTGGGAATGAACAGCCAGGCAGGCACTAGCTCCTAGTATCTGAATCCCAGGCCCTCCCAACACTCAGCCTGGCCCAGCAGTGCTTTACTTCCCTCAGAGATGACACCATCACAGATAGGCCGTCTGAAAGTCTAGCTTCAATGTCCCCTTTCTCCCTTGTCTGGAAGGACAGGACAAATGCAATTGTCACCTTGCCAGCACACATTGCAGATGGACTGAGTTGGGTTGACATTCATACTGAAATTTGTGTTTCATGCTATCACCCCTGAGTACTACAGTCATGAAAATTATGAAAATTATAAAAGTTTAAAAGTTTAAAAAATAAAGAAAAAGAAAAGCAGAAGGCTGGGAAGTTGGCTCAGTGGTAGAGCGCTTGCCTCACATGCATGGGGCCCTGGGTTCAATTCCTCAGCACCACATAAGCAAAAAGAAAAAAGCCGGAAGTGGCGCTGTGGTTCAAGTGGTAGAGTGCTAGCCTTGAGCTGAAGAGCTGAGGGACAGCGCCCAGGCCCAGAGTTCAGGCCCCACGACTGGACCCCCCCCCCTCAAAAAAAAAGAAAAGCAGAGCACCAATGCTCACACCTGTAATCTCAGCTACTCAAGAAGCTGAGATCTGAGGCCAGCTCAGGCAAAAATATCTGAGAGATTCTTATCTCCAATTAACCACCAAAATATCAGAACTGGAGGCATTGTTCAAGTAGTAGAGTGCCAGCCACGAAAGCCAAGCAGAAGCATAAGGCCCTTATTTCTAGCCTTCAGTATGAGAACAAACATAAATTAATAATTTAAAAATAAAAGTTAATAAGTGAAGCACCGGTGGCTCACACCTGTAATCCTTGCTAATCAGGAGGCTGAGATTTGAGGACTGAGGTTCAAAGCCAGCCCAGGCAGGAAGGTCTACGAGACTCTGATCTCCAATTAACCACCAGAAAATCAGAAGTGAAGCCGTGACTCAAAGTGGTAGAGTGTTATCCTTGACAAAAGAGCTCAGGGAGAGCACCCAGGCCCTAATTTAAACCCCCCAAAAAATAAAAGTTTAAAAGAAATTAGGCACAATGACCCAAGCCTGTAATCCTAGCCACGTGGTAGGCAGGGAACAGGGAATCAAAGTTCCAGGCCATCCAGGGCATAAAGATTTGTACAACTCCATATCAACCAATGACTGGAAATGGTAGCATACACCTGTTATCCCATTTACCTGCTTAGCACAAGTGGCAGGATCACCACCCAGGTGGACCCCAGGCATTAAGCCAGACCTTCTTTTAAAAATAACAAAGGCAAAACTAATCTAGAAATGTAATGCTGCTCTGCAAGTGTGAGGTCCTAAGTTTGATTCACATTTTTTTAACTTCAAAAAAATCAATTAGCAGGCCAAGTTGTTTAATTTTCCACAGCAACAAATATAATGTTCATCCATGTTTTTTCTACTTCCTATCTAAATGTTTCCAAATAATGCACACATAGATTCTGGCTTTATTTTAGTTTCCTTCAATCTGCTCACCCCAGAACCCAGTAGATGGTTTCATATGTTGTGGACATTCTTTATGAACACAAGAATGCAGAAATATTCTCAAACAGATGGTCAAGAGCAAGGCTGAGCTATGACGTAGCCCTGGGGTCTCCTGTAATGGGTTCACAGACCCCTCCACTGCCTCCAGGGACCCCTGGGAAGATGCTCTCTCATCTGAATTTCATTTTAATGAGACAGAAAAATAAGTAGGCAACTACTGGACCTAGGAGCCCAGGGCTACCCGGGCCTGGCAGGTCCCATTCACTTAACCTCCTCTTTGGAAATTCAGATTGACTTTAATGATAAGAAATGCAGTGGTTTTCAGGGGCCTCTCTCAACACTAATGGAACCTGGGCCCCTTTCTTTAAATAGACATTGAAATGTGCAGGACACTGGGCCATCCTGACACCACTTACTTTCAGCTAGTCTGATGGCTACTGAGAATTAGACTGTAAAACTCTAGTCCTCTTACTTCCATGAGGGAAACTGAGTTTTATATGCACAGAGAACACTCAGGGAATAGAAACTGCAGTGATTTGAGGGCCTCCTCCCTTCTCTTGCCTCTGGCTAGATGTGGGGTGTAGAGAAGTAGAGGTCAGCTGAATTCTGATGGGTTTGGACATCTGTTCAATGCTTCCAGCAAGGCAGGACAAGGTTGAGGTTCTTCTTCACAAGGAGGCTGCTCCAAGACAAGGGGGAAAGAAGAAAATTCCTGCTTTCCTTCTCAGATGGTAAAACAGAGGGCAGGCCATGGGCAAGGTGGGCACATAAGGCACAGGCCTGAGAAGCAGCTTCTGCCTGGTCACCTGAAGTCCTCAGTCCTGACAAGTGTTCTATCTCCAGCCTGTGGAGAAGAGACACATATCTGGGAGTCCTTGGGATTTCCTCTGGCTCTAAGGCTCAAAGCCTCCAATTGCCAACTGTGTGTGTGTGTGTGTGTGTGTGTGTGTGTGTGTGTGTGTGTGTGTGTGTGTGTGTGCGCTCGCACACACATGCATGCCAGTACTAGGGCTTGAATTCAGTGCCTGGACACTGTCCCTTAGCTTTTTGCTTAAGGCTGGTACTCCTACCACTTGAGCTATTGCCCCCACTTCTGGCTTTTTGGTGGTTAATTGGAGATAAGAGTCTGACAGACTTTCCTGCCAGAGCTGGCTTCAAATCATAATCCTCAAATCTCAACCTTCTAATTAGCTAGGATTACAGGTGTGAGCCACCAGCTCCAGTTCACTTCCAGTTTATTTGGTGGTTAATTGGAGATAAGACTCTTGAGGGACAGGTATCTGACTCCAGTTAGGGATAGAAACAGACAACTGGACAAAGGAAACATAGAAACACATGGAAATATGGAAACATTGCTCCTGGTTGTCTGGGCGCAGCAGGTTCCTAGTCTACACAAGTGTTTAGACTAGGCACAAAAGCAGAAGGCAAGTCCCACCCCCCTCCATTTTGCCCCCAAGTTTCAGGATGAGAGGGGTCCAACCAGAAAAGAACCTATATCTAAGCCGGGCGCCGGTGGCTCACGCCTGTAATCCTAGCTACTGAGGAGGCTGAGATTTGAGGATCATGGTTCAAAGCCAGCCTAGGCAAGGAAAGTCCATGAGACTCTTATCTCCAATAAACCACTAGAAAACCAGAAGTGATGCTGTGGCTCAGTGGTAGAGCGCTTGCCTTGAGTTAAAGAGCTGAGGGATAGTGCCCAGGCCCAGAGTTCAAGCCCCACGACCGACCAAAAAACAACAACAAAAAAAACCCTACATCTATTCATAATCATCTACAGCAGTGAACCACCGCGTGTAACAAATCAAGCCAAAGATACATTCCCCCAAGAGGGAGGGGACTGGAAACCAAATATCTATAAGACCAGATCAAGAAGTCTCTGATTCCCTGAACCCCAAACCTGGTGACTGAGAAGTCTCCTCCCTACCTCACCTCCAAGTCCAAAAGTTATCTTTCTACTTTCTTTCAATACTTTCCTTTCACTTTCAAATAAATTTACTCTGCTTACCTTAAACACTTTCCTGCCTTTTGGTTCTTTAATTTGCAGAGAAAATGAGCCCTGGACCCAGAATATATCTTTCTCTCTCTCTTTTTTTCTTTTCTTTCTTTCTTTTCTTCTTTCTTTCTTTCTTTCCTTCCTCCCTCCCTTCCTCCCTTCCTTCCTTCTTCCTTCTCCCTCCCTTCATTCCTCCCTTTCCCTTTCCCTCTCCCTCTCCTTCTCCCTCTCCCTCTGGTCCTGGGGCTCAAACTCTGGGCCTGGACACTATCCCTGAGCTTGTTTTTTTGCTCAAGACTAGTGCTGTACCATTTGAGCCCCAGCTCTACTACCAGCTATTTTTGTAGTTTATTGGAAGAGTCTCACAGACTTTCCTCCCCCAGCTGGCTTCAAACTGCAATCCTCAGATCTCAGCCTCCTAAATAGTGAGGATTACAGCAGAAATTCTTGCTGCCTGGCCTGCGACTGACCCACTGACCCCATCAGTGGCACTGGCTCACAGGCTTTGTAGGAAGAATCAGAGAGCCATTCCTCTTCAACAAGATAGGCTACATGTGCCAGGAAGCTAGAACTCCCTGAAGCAGTGATGGGTGGCCCCCCTCCTCCCTTAGGGATTCAAGTTTTGCACAAGATGCTCAAAGGCAGGATCTGTTTCATGAGTCTGTATATGCAGCTGTGTGAGGCTCCTATGCATTTAAGAACCCCATGCTGGCTGCCTTTAAACTCTTAATTGTGGGCAAGAGGTCTCCCCTTTTCATCCTTCAATTTGTCCTTGCAAACTGTGTAGCTGGTACAGAAGAAGCTAGATCGAGAATGCCTGGTTTCCTTCCTTCTTTTCTTTTCTTTTTTTTTTTTTTTTTTTTTTTTTGTTGGTCATGGGGCTTGAACTCTGGGCCTCAGCTCTTCAGCTCAAGGCTAGTGCTCTACCACTTGAGCTAGAGCACAGTTTCTGGTTTTCTGGTGGTTTATTGGAGATAAGAGTCTCACAGCCTTTCCTGCCCAGGCTGGCTTTGAACCTCAATCCTCAGATCTCAGCCTCCTAATTAGCCAAGATTACAGTCATGAGCCATCTGCTCCCAGCTCCTTCCTTCTTTTCTATTCTCTCTCCTTCCCTTTCTTCCTCCTTTTCAAAAATTTTCCTGTTCTTCAGCCCTTCCTTCTTTCCTTCCTCCCACCTTCCTTTCTTCCCTCACACATACCCCCTTTCTCTTTCCCCTATTTCCCTGTCAGTATTTTCCACATTCCCAAATAAAGTGCTTAGATTCAAATACTTGTCCAAAAGTTTGTTTCTATGAGATGCCAACCAGAATCCTTCCATTTTGATTTCTTCAGCATTTGCCTGCTCTCTTCTATCTGCAGTTGGCCATGGTGCTCATTCTTTTCCACGGCACTGTAGTGATCTCCAACTGATACTAAGATTTGTTTTCTCCACCAATTTTAAGAATTAAAGGTCAGAACAAGTGTTTAACACAGCACAAGCGGGCTTCTTGAAAAGTGAAATTAACAGCAAAACAGACTCCTTGTACAAGGCGGAGTTTTGGCATGTCTCTCTCTAGGGGCCTATATAGACAGGGTCACTTGTCTCCCCCCCCCCCCCCCCCCCCCCCCCGCCCCCATTAGAGCAGGCTCCTGGTTCTGTTGGTCAAGGGGTTGTACATGTGCTGCAAGGAGTCTCCTGATTGGCTCCCTAATCTCTGCTGAGTCATCCCCCATGGGAAGGCAGTGTATTTTGCTGAGTCATTCTCCACAGCCAGCTTGCTCTGTCATTCCCCTACCCCATGCTGGAACCATCCTGGCTGCCACCTTTTACCTAGCCAACCAGGTCTAACTTTCCCTCACAATGACACTTCTACAACCACTCCACCCCTCCAATTCTTCCTCATTCTTCTGAAGCCACAGGGTTTATCTAACCTAAAGTGGCTAGTTTCCCTTGTCTGGTTGGACCAGGGTAATAACTAATTGTTGAAGCTAGGAGATGGTACAGAAAGGTCTATTGTCTTCTTTCTAGTTTTGTGTACAATTTCAAAATCCTACAACAAAAGTTCAAAATCCAAGTGCCCTTGGCTCATGCCTGTAATCCTAGCTATCAGGAGGCTGAGATCTGACGATTGAGATTCAAAGCCAGCCCAGGGGGGAATGTGGTAGAGTGCTTGCCTAGCATGCATGAAGCCCTGGCTTTGATTCTTCAGTACCATATAAACAGAAAAAGCAGGAAGGGGCTCTGTGGCTCAAGTGTAGAGAGCTAGCCTTGAGGAAAGGCAGTTAGGGACAGTACCCAAACCCTGAGTTCAAGCCCCAGGACTGGCAAAAAAAAAAAAATCACAAAGCCAGCCCATGCAAGAAAGTCCGTGAGACTCTTAGCTCCAATTAACCACCAGAAAACTGGAAATGGAGCTGTGACTCAAGTGGTAGAGCACTAGCCTTGAGCAAAAGAGCTCAAGGACAGCATCCAGGCCCTGAATTCAAGCCCCACAACGGACACAAAAAAGTTATAAGCAAAATTTCCCATTTCTCTTATTACAGCCTGCATGACCTGGAAACTCTTGTTTTCTTTTTCTTTGTACACCAGCTTCAGTGGTGGCTTGTCTTTTCTTTAAACTCACTGAGGCTCTGCCTCAGAGCCTTTGCACATACTCTGCCTTCTACCAGGAATGATTTTTCCTTATACTTCTTCACTCTTTTCCAATACTGTTTTGCCTAATTACTGTTTCTTGAGCTTTTCTCATTTGTGACACAAAGATTGTCTTGTGTGAAGCCTGCATTTAATCCCCACGCCCCCCCCCAACAAACAAGAATTATAATAGCTTGTCCCTCCCAGGATTTTTTCATAGGCTCATTATTAGGATAAAAGTATAAGGTACAAGGCAAAGATGCTATAAACACCTGCTGGCATTCATGCAAAAATAAAACTGTCAGTGCAGGAAGCTCGGTCATGTTTAGCCAGTGATTTCAAGTACTCTAGTACTCCCTCATTTTTGCATTCAGGAGAAGGTGAAAGAGCAATAAGGCTAGCCAGTGCTGTCTAGAGACAGATCCTGCAAGCCATCACCCAGTCATGGATGGTGATAATCAAGCCAGACTTAAAGACATTGAGAGACTCTAAGTACTAAGGCTATATCAGCTGGCTCAACTGGTTCCATCCACTTTTTGCTGGCATTTCCCAGAATGGCTATACATTTTATCAGATTCAAGCTGAAGTTATCAGCAGCAGTCAAGATGCCAAACCATTCCTCTGTGTGTCATCAGGATCCTGGTCTGTTGTGCAGCAGTCTGGTTAAACTTTAATTGGCCATGGTTATGTTCACAGAAATTCCAAGTGTGGCCCTTTTAGGGGCATGGTTTGCTAGAGTTAAGCAGGGAAGGACAACTACAGAACATCCAACATTGTGGAGCTGAGTTCAAGCCCCAAGCAGAAAGGGAGGGAGGGAGGGAGAGAGAGAGAGAGAGAGAGAGAGAGAGAGAGAGAGAGAGAGAGAGAGAGAGAGAGAGAGAGAGAGAGAGAGAGAGAGAGAGAGAGAGAGAGAGAGAGAGAGAGAGAGAAACAGTAGAGGCCATACAATGTCTGGGGATGGAATTAAGCATTCATTTTATGGTCCCTTCACTCTGCTCTGCATAGCCTTGCAGGGTTGAGGGTTCTCTCCTTGCAAATGTCACCTCCTCTGAAAAATAGTGTTCTTGGCAGGAAATTTCCCCAAGCACACATTCAAAACTTTGTTTCTCAGTTTCAGTGACTGCCTTTGTTAAGCTGGTGGTGGCAGTGGCAGTAGTGACAGGGAATGTCACCTTCCCTTCCTCATTATGATCATCCACCAGTTGTCAGCCAACACTTCACAGTCTTGTCGGCTTGGATGTCATCTTGCAGAACACATATTCTTAGATCCTTTCATCTTTCCTCCAATGGCAGTCCACCAACCTAGCCCAGCATCCTGTGCAGAGCAGGGAGAGAAGACATGCTGCAGGATCCAAGCCAGAGGGAGAGGGGGAGATAGGACCATGAGAATTCCTCAAGGTAAAAAGAGGTCTGAGGGCTGGGAAGGTGGCTCAGTAGTAAAGCACTTGCCTTGCATGCATGATGCCCTGGGTTCGATTCCTCAGCACCACATAAGAAAAAAGCCAGAAGTGGTGCTGTGGCTCAAGTGGTAGAGCACTAGCCTTGAGCTGAAGAGCTGAGGGACAGTGCCCAGGCCCAGAGTTCAGGCCTCACGACTGGACTCCCCCCAAAAAACACAAAAAAACACAAAAACAAACAAACAAACAAACAAAAGAGGTCTGAGCTGAGCACTTATGCTCACACTTATAATCTTAGCTACTCTGGAGGCTGAGACATATGATCCTAGTTCAAAGTCAGCCAATGCAGGATATCTGTCAGATTCTTATCTCCAATTAACCACTAATTAGCTGGAAGTAGAGTTGTATGTCAAGTTGTGGAGAGTTAATCTTGAAAAAAAAAGTTCACGGATAGCACCTAAGCCCTATGTTCAAGCCTCAGTATTGGCGTAAAAACAAAAATCAAGAAACAAATAAACAACAACAACAAAATCCCACTCAATTTAAGAAAACCTGGATTGATAAAACCAATGCCTCGAGGCACACTGATGCTGCCCACGATGCATTGGTGTCTTCATCTTGGAGACTCATCTACTCCTTCATGTGTGATCATCCTTTTCCAGAAGGGTAGCTATTCACAGATTTGTGTTCTTGCATATCCTGTGGGACAGTCATTCTCTTGATGCTGTCTGCTAATATTCTCCAACTGTGTATCCAGTTCTTATGTAAGCATGTCTTTCCTGGGTGTGTGTGTATGTGTGTGTGTTTGTGTGTGTGTGTGTGTGTATGTGTGTGTGGGGGGGGTATCCCCGTGTGTGAGCATGCAACAGCTATGGCACCAGGAAACAGCTACACAGAGCAGTTCTGACTTTGCCTCTGCTAAGAACCCCAATATTTCACCTGGTTATGATTAGTTTTTGTTTTGTTATGTTTTGCTGATACTGGGATTTGATGTCAGGACCAACTCCACTTCTAGTTTTTTGGCAGTTAATTGGAAATAAGAGACATTACTGCCTGGGCTGGCTTTGAATCATGATCCTCAGCTCTCAGCCTCCTGAATAGTTAGGATTAGATTGTGAGCCATCAGTGCCTGGCTGATTAGTTTTTAATCTAACTTATTGTCTCTACATTGCCACAAATAGGAAGAGTACATTTAGTTTCCACATCCTTGTGTGGTACAGGTTTAGGGTTCAGCTTCTCAAGGAGGCTTTTTTTTTTTTCCTCCCTCAGGGTCTGGACAGACAAACTTTTGGGGGCCTCTAAACATTGGGTTTAAGTAGGGATCAGTTCCAGTTCCCTACCACTAGAGGGCAAGAGGCCAAAACACTGAACTATTACCGAGGTCTGCTTCTCTGGAGTCATTTTAGCACCTACTTGCAGATGCAGCACTCCAGTGTAAGCTCCTGTGATGGTCAGCATCGTGGAAATTCTCTTCCTTTATTTGGAGCTGGGCCATAATGTCAAATTTTTCTCTTCCCTTCTCTTATATTTCCCTCATTGTCTTTCTATCTTTTGACAAGGTCCATTCCATTGCCTAGGCTGACCCTGAATTCCTGCAGTGATCCTCCTGCAGTGATCCTCAGACTCGTGAGCAGCTAGGACCAGAAAATGTACAATACCACATTGGCATCAACTTTAAAAAATTGTTATTCTACTCTGTGAAGTGATTCCATATTGGTTCCTTATACTTTGTTTGTTTGTAGTTTTTGTTGTTGATGTTTTTGTTTTGGTAGTACTGGGATTTGAACACAGGGTCTTATGCTTGTTAGGCAAACATTCATGCCTCAGTCCTTTTGATTTTGGTATAGAGTTTCATGCTTTTCTATGGAGCTGGCCTAGACTGCGATGTATGTTTCTGTTCTTTTGCTGGGATAACAAACATTAAAACACCACTCTCAGCTATTGGTTTAACATGAGGTATTAACTTTTGATCTAGGCTAATCTCCACCTCCCAAGTAGTTGGGGCAAGAGCCACTAGGCAAGAACCACTGAATCGAACCAATTATATTCTGAAATCCAAACTAGAATTAATTTGTGTATGTGTCTGTGTCTGTGTATATGAACTTGAACTTAAATTGTATGTGCTTGAACTCAGTACCTCCTACTTTGTCTCTGCTTTCTTGCTTGTAGTAGCAACTGTACCGTTTGAGCCACATCTCCAGTCAGGTATTTTGCTGGCTAGTTGAAGATGAAATCTCAAACTTTTCTCAGCCTCCTGAGTAGCTAGGACCACAGGCATGAGCCACTCACTAGCACCCAGACAAATTAATTTATTTTTAAATATGATCATTTAAGACCAAAAAAAAGGATAAGCCATAATGATTTGGGATTTCTGGCAGGCAAGAAGAAATGGATACAAGATATTTTTGCCATAAAAGAAGAACACGAGGGCTGGGAAGGTGGCTCAGTGGTAGAGTGCTTGCCTTGCATGCATGAGGCCCTGGGTTCGATTCCTCAGCACCACATAAGCAAAAAAAAGAAAGAAAAAAGAAGAACACGAATGAACTGTGCAACTTGCGGGCAGGAATGGGAGGGGGAAACTGGGGAAACTGAAGGAAGGGATGACATTGTCCAAAAGAGAAATGTGTGCATTACCTGAATTATAAAGTGTAACCCCTCTGCACAACAACTTATTACCACAAATTATATTTTTTAAATACTAGAAACAAAAATATCTCAAATATTATTTTTAAAATTATCTTTGTTTCCCTTTTTATGCCAGTGCTGGGGCTTGAACTCAGGGCCTGAGCACTGTCCCTGAACTTTTTTTTTTCCTTTATTTTATTTGTGAACATACTGTACAGAGGGGCTACAATTACATGGGCAGGATAATGCGTACATTTCTTACCAAGCATTGTAGCCTCCTCCTTTTGTTTACCCTTCACGTCCCTTCCCAGCCTCCCCCCTCCCCCCCAATCCCAATCCTTCTCCTTCCCCCCCATTCCCCTCCCCCCCCCCCCCGCACCGACGTTGTAAAGCTCGTTTTGGACATGACAACTTGTACTTCTCATTGTTGCAACAGGTCCACCTGTATCCTTAAACAACTGGTTTTTCCCCATCTCCTCCTCAAGTTATACTGACATCAAATATAGTGAAAGCAGGGGTTATACTGTGGGGGAGGGACATACAAAGCAACAAAGAGATAATCTTATCAATGGGTTAGAAACACATGCATGAAAGAAAAAAACATTAAAATACATATCTAAGGGTTCATTTTCCTGACATCACATTATCTGACCTTTTCCGCTTGACTCATGCATATACTAGATATTGCAAATAAGGGAAACCATGGGACCTATGTTTCTTTGGGCCTGGCATACTTCACTTAATATAATTTTTTCCAAGTTTTTCCATTTCCTAACAAATGGGGCAATGTCATTCTTTCTGATGGAGGCATAGAATTCCATTGTGTATATATACCACATTTTCTTGATCCATTCATCTACTGAGGGGCATCTGGGTTGGTTCCATATCTTAGCTATGGTAAATAATGCTGCAATAAACATTGTTGTGCTGGTAGCTTTAGTGTGGTCTTGTTTGTAAACATTAGGGTAAATGCCCAAAAGTGGGATTGCTGGGTCATAGGGGAGTTCTATGTGAAGTCTTTTGAGGAACCTCCATACTGCTTTCCAAAGTGGTTGAACAAGTTTACATTCCCACCAACAATGAAGTAAGGTTCCTTTCTGTCCACATCCCCTCCAGCATCTGTTGTTAGAGTTCTTGATTTTTGCCGTTCTAACTGGGGTGAGGTGATATCTCAATGTTGTTTTGATTTGCATTTCTTTTATGGCTAGGGATGTTGAACATTTCTTCATGTGTCTATTGGCCATCCTTCTTTCTTCTTCAGAGAAGTTTTTATTGGGCAGTTGTTTCTTTGAGGATTTGTTGTTGGGGGGTTTAATTTTTTGAGTTCCAAGTATATTTTAGATATGAGACCCTTGTCTGTTGTATGGCTAGTAAAGATCTTCTCCCAATCCGTGGGCTTTCTATTGATCTTGCTAGCTATGTCATTTGCCCTGCAGAAGCTCTGCAACTTTATGCAATCCCATTTGTCCAACCTTTCTTTGATTTGTTGTGTTTCCGTGTCCCTGAACTTTTTTTGCTCAAGGCTAGCACTCTACCACTAGAACCACAAAACGACTTCCAGTTTTTTCTGTCTGTGTGGTATTGAGGAATCCAACTGAGGACTTCATTCATGCTACTCAAGCACTCTACCACTAAGCCACATTCCCACACTAAAATTGCCTTTTAGCTTAATAAAATCAACTCTAATCTTCCAGTATTGGAAATAGAGGGAGAATCTTTGAATAGGGAGGAGTGGCCAACTTTTGTTATTCCTAATATGTGTATGATGCTGAAAGTTTTTTCCCAATTTAAAATTAGTAAGACTGCATGAAGCTCTGGTTTTAATCTTCAGGTCAACACAAAGTAAAACAAAGCTAATAGATATTCGTTGTAGAAATTGTAGCAACTCCAGATAACCACAAAGAAGGCAGAACTGGCAAGTATTTTGTTGTCCAACAAGTCATAGCTGGGCTTGTGGTGATGTCTCCACGCATCTGCAGAATTCTTAGAATCATATCTCAAATTATTATTCCATAATGCCTTCTGACACTTGTGTCAGGTGTCTTTTTCTTTACTTCGGTCTTGAAGGAAAGAAAGATGAAAACTTGCTAAGAAAATGCAGTGGAGAAGACTGTGCTGCCAGTTATCACATAACACTGAGCAAATTAACTCAGGTTCTTCATCTGAAAGACTGGAAAAATAACTACCTATTTGATGAATTAATCACTCAATAAACATGAAATTCCCTGTACAAAAGTAACAAGGATTTGTTAATCTCATAGAAATGTTTTTAATAACACAACCTAATTTTTAGGAGGTTAATAATATATCAGATCACATCTAGTGTCACACTAACTCAAGAGAATTTATGACCGACCTCAACCATATCAGACATCAAAGCACTTATTTTGTAAATTATTGTAAAAGCACACATTATAAAGGATGGTTAAGCTGGACACCAGTGGCTCACACCTGTAATTCTAGCTACTCAGGAGATTGAGAGCTGAGGATCAACATTCAGAATCAATTTGGACAGGAAAGTCCACAAAACCCTTATCTCCAAATAATCACCAAAACACCATATGTGGAGCTGTGGCTCAAGTGGTAGAGTGCTAGCCTTAAGCATAAAACTCAGGGTCAATATCCAGGCCCTGAGTTCAAGCCCCAGTACCAGAACATGCATGCATATTCGTGTATGCACATGCCACGTACACACACACACACACACACACACACACGAAGAAAGGAAGGAAGGAAAGAGAGAGAGAAAGAAAGAGGAAGGAAGGAAGCAAGCAGGAAAGAAAAAAGAAAAGAAAAGAAACATGAGTATGTTTCGCTTCATGTAGACACAGCACAATTGCAGATTCATGCACATAAACAGATCACCATGCATGAACATTTTAATTAGCTGCACCACTAAGAAGGCCTCTGAAGGCAGGAGCACACCCAGGGCTTCTTTTCTAAACTCCATTTTCCAACAAAAGAACCAGGGCTCCTTGGAGAAATGACAGGGTCTGGAGCAAGAGCAAGGAAAATAAATCTGGAAGATATTGTAAAGACAAACCATAGAAAGTGAAGAAAAGAAGGAAACACCTGACCAGTACTTCTCAAAACTGTCATGGTCAAGAAAATCTAAAAATTTGTCATGAATGGAAGGAAAATTAAAGGGCACGATAACAGTGGGACCCATCAGCTGCACTGGGCATTGATCAAAACGGAACTAAGCAACTCAATGGCAGCAATGGAAGTGAGGGAATAAGCAGGAAAGAAGGAACAGCTGACGCTATGCAAAAGGAAAGAGAAGTACGTATCACCTGATGTGGAAGAAATAACTGTATTGTCAAAGCTCATAGAACTCATAAACTTTATAAACCACAACAGACAATTTGCCCCATGAAAGTTAGAATGTGTTTGTGACTTTAACTAAGCATCACTTTTCCACAATACTGTAAAATTTGTGGAATTATGTAATCACTTAATTAGAATAAAGAATTTGCAAAAACAATAAATAAATGAAGGGCATGATAGCTTAGTGTAGCATGGCATTCTGGATGTAGTCCTGGGATGGACAGGGCATTTGCAGAAAAATGAGTATAATCAGAATGTAATGACAACCCTAGGTTGACTTCCTGGTTTTGGCATGGATCCCATGGCAATGTCAGATATTAATAACTAGATGAAGGGTGGGAGAAACTTGGGATCTCTCTGGACTTCCTTGGAAATGTTTCTGTAAATCTAAACACTTTGTTAACCTCATTCTATTCTCATAAAAAGGATGTGTTTCCTTTTAGGCATCTGCTCAGACCCCATACACTCTGCCCCTTATTTGCAGGTTTGAGTCTTTGCTACAAGATTAGTCAATCTGGAATGACTTGGCTTCTTGCCAAGTATCAATGACCTTCCATTTAAACTATTTTTGGCTACTTTTTCAATTCCTACAACTATTTTCATCCATTATATTAAAATAATTTTTCAAATAACTTTGTTTAAGTATAGTCAACTACCTTAATCTTAAATTGATTTTGTAACTAGTGAAATAACTACTGTAATTTTTATTACAACAAATGGATGAATGTTTGAAGAGGTAAATATATTTTACTTGATTTCAACATTATATAATTACTCATGTATTAAAGATGATATGATAACCAATTAATATGTATAACTTTTATGTTTTATATCATTAAAATTTTAAATTAAAATTAAAAAAATAACCATATAATTCTCATGTAGCTCAAGGCCATTAGTCCCATTGCTTACTACTTAAAATCACATTATCTTCTTGACTCTAGCACATGATTTATTTTTTTAAGAAGATGGAAATTAGAATACTTTATCAGTCTTTGAAAAAATTGTGATGCACTCACAAGTTTATGGTATTTTGCAAACACTAGTAACAAACTGAGCACACATGGCTCACACATAAGCCTAGCTACTTAGGAGGTTTAAAATTTAAGGATCTCAACTCGAAGCCAGACAAATCGGAATCTTATCTTTAACCAGCAAAAAGCCTTAAGTGACTCAAGTGGGAGAATGCCAGCCTTGGACTATAAGATGACCCTCAATTCTTGAAATTTGGTGATGCTGCCATTGTTAATATGGTCCCAGGCAAACCCATGTCTGTGAGAGTGTTCTTGACCATGCTCCTCTGGGTTGTTCATGATTATGAGACAGATAGTTTCTCTAGCTGTCATCAAAGCAGTGGATAAGAAGACTACCAGAACTAGTAAGATCACCAAGTCTGCCCAAAAAGTTCAGAAGGCCAAATGAATATTATTCCTCACATCTACCTCTTTAGTCTTAATCACTGGTAGAAGAATGGCCTCAGAATTTCTTGTCTCAATTAGCTATCTAATTTTTATAGTAAAAGACTGATTAATGATAACAATGCATTATAAAAACTTCAGAAGGAGGACTGGGAATGTGGCTTAGTGGTAGAGTGCTTGCCTAGCACTCAATACCACACAGAAAAGGCTAGAAGTGATATTGTGGCTCAAGTGATACAGTGCTAGTCTTGAGCAAAAGAAGCTCAGGGACAGTGTCCACGCCCTGAGTTCAAGCCCCATGACTGACAAAAAAAAAAAAAAAAAACTTCAGAAGGAAAAGAAAATGTTATGTGGAAAAAAGAAAGGAAAGAAAGAAGAGGGAGAAGAACAAAGAGAGAGAGAGAGAGAGAGAGAGAGAGAGAGAGAGAGAGAGAGAGAGAGAGAGAGAGAAAGAAAGAAAGAAAGAAAGAAAGAAAGATGAAAAGACTATGCAAGAACATAAGGTCCTAAGGTCAAGCCCCAGTAGTGGCACCAAACAAGCAAACTAATATCAATACATTTGCTAACATGCCAAGATTTGGAGTGCATTTCCAAAATTAAGTGGAAATTATAAAGGAAAAATATACAAATTTCCCAGCCCCCTTGGAGAGGTTTTATGTACCCTCAGTGGCAGATGCTTTCAGATTTTCCAAGGACTCCTTTAGCACCCTTGGTTAAGACATCCTCGCATGCATATGTTTAGTGCACATGTTTGTTCCATCCACAGTCTCTGCAGAAAGATGTCAGTGGTGCCACCATTTGGAAGGAGGTAGCTTGGGGGTAGAGTGCTTGGCGTGTGTGTGTGTGTGTGTGTGTGTGTGTGTGTGTATGTGTATGTGTGCAAAGTTCTAGGTTCAATCCTAAGCACTGCAATAACTAATAACAATAATCCCTCTACTATTAAATATACCTATTTAACATATGCTTATAAAACTTGCATATAGAGTCATATGATTTCATAAAAATGAAATCCCATAACTAAGAAAATTCAGAATGGGGGGATTGGAGGTGTGACTCAAGTGATAGAGGACCTGCCTAGCAAGGACAAGCTATCCCCAGAAGTTATCTCCAGTACTGGGATTCAATCCCCAGGAAAAACAAACCCCACAAAAAATAAGTAAATCAAATAAAATAAAAAGAGGAGAGTAGGGAGAGAAAGAATGAAGAAAAGAAATTCCAGAATAGAAATTGCAACTTGGTAACTTGCAAGTTTATTTGCCAGGTCCCATATAAGTCACAAAAATCAATCCGAGTTTACATGAAAACCTAGATTTCCCATGGTTGTATTTTGTTCTCTTTTCTCTCTTGTTCTCTTGCTCTCTTGCTCTCTGGCTCTCTCTCTCTGGCTCTCTCTGGCTCTCTGTCTCTGTCTCTTGTCTCTCTCTCTCTCTCTCTCAACCCCCCCCCCCTCTCTCTCTCTCTCTCTCTCACACACACACACACACACACAACCACACACAACTACACACAGAATCTCATTTTGCTGCTCAGGCTGTCTTGAATTTACCATCTGACTACTTCAGCCTCCCCACTTTACAGGATTATGGGTGTGGGCCACCTCCACCCCACACTCTTGGATCTATATTCTCTGTGTCTCTGTCTCTGTCTCTCTGTGTGTGTCTGTGTCTGTCTGTCTGTCTGTCTGTCTGTCTGTCTGTCTCTCTCTCTCTCTCTCTCTCTCTCTCTGTACTGATATTGGGGCTTGAACTAGAGGGCTGGGCACTGTAAGTTTTTTTTAGCACAAGGCTAATGTTCTAACTCTGGACCCACTTCTCTACTTCCAGCTTTTTGATAGTTAATTAAAGATAAAAGTGTCTCAAATGTCCTGCCCAAGCTGGCTTTGAACCTCAATTCTCAGACCTCAGACTACAAGGACAGACATGAGCCACCTGCACCTGGCTTCATATTCTCTTGAAACAACAATTCTGAATCCATAGGGTTCACATTTTCAAATGGCTACAGTTAGTGGGACTTGAAAGAACGCCACAAACCTCTTCAACCAAATTATATGTACTTGGTTTGCTCTATTCATGCCTCTTCAGCTCACTGGATTTCCAGATCCTGATCTGGAATATAAAATACCTTTTTGGTCTAAATAATTTTCTTCAAACTGCCATAAAAAGAAAAAAAGAGATATGAAGCGAAGAGAACCTTGTACAACCCTTGTATAAAGTAGTGTCAAGCCATGACTTTGCATGCTTAGAATAAAGTAATAAGAAATCAACAACACTTTATTCTGAGTGTAGTGCTTTTTAAAATAATATCCTCAAAACTGCCAGTCAGAATCTGCAACTGTTGGTAAGATGCCACTCATGGCAAAAAGCAGTCACTCTTAGTCATCACCCAACTTCCAGTTGCCATGGGAGTCGATGCATACCTAGTGATTAAGTTACATGGTAAACATTTTTTCTAAATTTTTTTTGGGGGGGCTCCGGTCATGGGGCCTGAACTCAGGACCTGGGCACTGTCCCTCAGCTCTTCAGCTCAACGATCGTGCTCTACCACTTGAGCCACAGCGCCACTTCCGGCTTTTTTTTTTCTGCTTATGTGGTGCTGAGGACTCGAACCCAGGGCCTCATGCATGCAAGGCAAGCGCTCTACCACTGAGCCACCTTCTCAGCCCCCATTTTTTCTAAATTTTAAACCTTGTGAGTAGCTAGGATTATGTGTGAGCCATGAATGCTCGGCTCATTATTAGTCTTTCTAAAGTATCATAAACTTGTTGGTGCATCACAATCATTTCTCTTTTTCTTCAAAGACTGATAAAGTATTCTAATTTCCATATTCTGCTTTAAAAAATAATAAATCATGTGCTAGAGTCAAGAAGACAATGTGATTTTTAAGTCATAAACAATAGGACTAATAGCCTTGAGCTACATAAGAATTATATTATTATTTTTTAATTTTTAATTTAAAATTTTAGGTGCCAACATGACTGGATTAAGGAATTCCTGGAAAACTGGAAAAGCATTATTTGGGGTATGTTTGTGTGTTATTTGCATTTGAAGCTAGCATGAGAATCTGAATGGACAGATGGGGAAGGTCTTGTTGAATATGCATAGGAGAGGGGCAGCACTGGTAAAGAGGTAAGTGGATCTCTTCTCTCAAAGCTAGGATAGCCTGGGAGTTGTGTTTGTGTGCTTTTGTTTGTGTCAGTCCTGGGGCTTAAACTTAGGGCCTGAGTGCTGAGTGCTTTTCCTGAGCTTTTTTTTCTCAAGTCACTTGAGCACTCAGTCACTTGAGCCACAGCTCCACTTCTGTTGTTTTGTTTGTTTGCTGATTAATTTGAGATAAGAGAAGAATCTCAGACTTTCCTTGCTCAAGATGCTTTTTAAACCATAGTCCTCAGATCTCAGCCTCTTGAGTAGCTAGGATTACAGGAGTAAGCCACTAGCGCCCAGCTGGATAGATTGGTTTTGGATAGAATGGAGAACAGAATCCCTTGCCCTGAGCATCTGAGAGTACAGTAGGCTTGTGACTGCTATGTGACTACATAGGAATATAGGTAGATGTCACCCTCTTCTCTTTGCAAAGTGACATTTATTTCCAAATCCTGAGCACAGCAATCGCTGCAGCAACAGAATGGCCCTGACCGATTCAGGACAGCATGGAACAGTCCACCAGATAGATGACAGACAGGGTGGCTCTGAGACACCTAGTAGGCAGCACAGAGGACAGATCCCAACTTCCCAGTGTTAGAAAAGTCTCAAGCACTTAGAAGAAAACAAAAGTTATAAAGACAACTCCTGTGTTTCTATACCCTGGTCAAATGAGTGTCTAGGGCAGAAATTGAATTACAGAACAACAAAAAAATTTTTATTTCTTGCGCCTCTCACTTGTATACCTACTACAAAATGTAAATTGAACTGGTTTTGGCCAAGGACAACAGCACTATGAATCTGAAGTCATAAAACATTCCTGGCTACACACAGTCACTGTCAATGTGTCTGAAATGAATAATACATGATATTGTGCTGCTTATTGGTAATGAGCGATTTGTTTTATGATCTAAATTTTAAATGCTTTAAGTATGCCTCCCAAGGGTTCATCTGATTTGGAAAAAGAAAGACTAAAGGATATTCAAGACTACAAAGAAAATAGAAACTGTTTTGCTGAATTTTTCAGCCAAAGATGACAAATTAGCAAACCAACCTGTATCTAGGTATACATTTTTATTAGAATTTGATGAAAATGGAAAGCCCCAGGACAGGCACAAAAGAAAAGAAAAGAAACCTGACTGAGACTGGATTTGGCCCACATGCTATAGTGCACTATCCTCTGGTATATTTTATTATAAATGAATAAAAATCCCCTATAATAAAATGGCATGGTGGTGCATGCCTATAATCCCAGCTATTAGAAAAACAGGGACAGGAAGATTGTGAGTGCAAAACTGGCCCATTTGAGGCATTATGGTAATTTAATCTCACAAACAAAATGTCTGGGGATGTACAACAAGTGATAGAGTGATTGTATACCATGCATGAAGCCCTGAATTTAATCCCTAATATTGAAAAAAGAAAACTCTTCCATTATGAGTCAAATTCCTGAGAATTTGTCATTTTCTTAATGTTTTTGAGAGACAGAAGAAGATAGCAGTGAAGCAATAGGGACTCAGCCTAGCTCTCTAGAATCAAGCAGAGATTTAGAGTTCTAACATGCACTTCTTCCAGAGAGACTGACAACAACAAATACATAAACAGAGAATCACAGGGATGGAAAAAAAGTACTCATATCTTGTACACTTAAGGACAGAAAGAGCCCTCTCCCAAACCTCCATCCTGTGCTGACCGTGCAGCTAAGCTGTGAAGTCAGCCCTGCAGCTGCCCAGGACTCTGGGACCTGACCAGTGAGAGCACAGCATCCAGACACAGGAAACTTCCACAGCGCTGGACCTAGACAGTACAGACAGTAACACAGACCAGCAACATGATACCATGACACCCAGACACAGAGATCTTCCACAGTGCTGACTGTCAGCCTACAACCAACTCCAGGATCAGGGAGTCCTCTATTGGGGACACCCCTCACACACACAGGAGACAAGCACTGGTGGTGATCCACAGAGCTTGGACTCCTCCATCCCACCCAAGAAGGGGCATCACACATGAAGAGGACAAATTGGCCAGAGCCCTTCCTGATTCCTCCCAACCCCACCTGTTGGCTTCCAGTGGGAAGCAACCAGGACTCATGCTGGGTGGGCACTAGGACCTTGCATTCTCCACAGACCTGGATATTGGCAGGGAAACTTAGAAAACAACACAAACAAAACTCCCAACACCTGCTTCCAAAGCACAGGAAGCACACGACAAGCCTCCCCTTCCCCACGGCCCCCACCCCCGGCTTGAAATTAGCCTTCCCAGCCCCTGACACAGACAGAGCCAAGTGTCAGACTGCTGGTAGAAAGTGTTTTGGTCTGGGACCAAGCCAAACACACTGGCCACCTAAGAGGTAAGATCCAACTGGATGCACAAGTACAGACAAACTGCTGCCTACCCGTGAAAGCCCACCCTTCCAAAGTGCATGCCCATCCCAGAGGCCCGAATCTAGCCTTCCTAGTCCCCCCTCTAGACCAGACCAAGATCACCCGGGACCAAGCTCCTTTCAGAGAGCCTGGGACCAATCCCATATGCACAAGCATTTGCTGACCCAGGGGCCAAGTGTGGGCTAGTTTGCCCAGTGAACTAGCACCAAACATGGGCCACACCTGTCAGGGGCAAGCAGGTCAAGCTTAGGCCACAGCCCTGACAATCCCTGAACCCAAATGCATAAATCACAACAAAAGATGACAAGATTCATGACTAATCAGGACAACAAATCAAAAAAGCCAAAAACAATCCAAGAAAGGACCACAGTGAAAGTGAAGAAGAGATGGACAAAAGAACCATTAAAGAAATGATAACAGAGTTTGCCAATGAAATAAAAGAGGATATGCAAAAACAATTTCCAGAGTACAAAGAAGAAATGAAAAAGAAGATCCAGGACTCCCCAAAAGATATGGAGATAAAAATAGAAATGCTATACATCTCATTAAAAGACAGAATTAACACTATGAGAACTGATCTCCAGAGCATCAAATGTTCAATTGTTTTCCACATTGCAAACCACAATGGAAGGCATAGGAAACAGAACAAGTGAAATGGAAAATAGAATATCAGGAGTCGAAGATAAAACAGAGGAGCTAGAACAAAAAGTCAAAGATATGGAAAAAAAAAAACACTCAAAACCTACCGAAGGGAAATCCAAGAATTGGTAGACTCAGCCGAGAGATCAAATTTATACATAATGAGAATAGAAAATAGATAAGGGGGGAAAATTCAATACTAAAGGCATTGAAAGTCTATTCAGTAAAATAATAACAGAGAACTTCCCCAATTTTAAGAAGGAAAAATCTCACCCAACTGACAGAAGTATACAAAATCTCCAGGATCCAAGAAGAAACACTTCTATACATGGCATAGTAAAAACATTAAACTTGAATAGCAAGGAATTGATTTTAAATGCTGCAAAATCAAAAAGGAGCTACATTACAATGGAAAGAAATCAGAATCACTGAAAAATCTCTCCACACAAACTTTCAATGCAAGGAGAGCCTGGAATGGTATAATCCAAATCCTGAACATCAACAACTGCCAAACAAACAGGTGTACCCAGCCACACTATAATTTACATTTGATAGTAAAACTAAAACCTTCCATGACAAAAAAAATTAAAGGAATTCATGAACACTAACCCAGCATTACAAAGAATACTAAAGGGAAGTATACAATCTGAAGGAAACAATGAAAATCAAGGAAACCTATCAAACAAAAATCACTAGAAGACCAATTTAGTAAGCATAGGAAGAGGAAAGAAGCAAAATGCAGGAAATCAAGAAAATGGCAGAAAACATGACTCATCCCTCTATAATAACTCTAACCAATAATGGACTAATTCTCTAATCAAAAGACAAAGAACAGCAGTTTGGATCAAAAAACAAGATCTATCCATTGGCTGTCTCCAATAGATCCACCTCACAGTCAAAAATAAAAATAAACTCTGAGTGAAGGGAATGGAAAAAGATCTTCCATGCAAATGCACCCTGGAAGTAGGCAGGAGTAGCCATATTGATATCTGATAAAATAAACTCTTCATGGAAGTCAATATGAAGAGACAAGGAAGGTCATTACATAGTAATAAAGGGAATGATCCAAGAAGAGAAAGTCCTGATGGGCAATATGCACCAAATAATGGAGCACCTAAATACATTAAACAAATACTTTTGGACTTACAGAACAGTATGGACCCAAAGAAAATGATAATGGGAGATTTCAATACCCTACTCTCACCAAAGCATAGGTTAGAGGCAAAAAAGCCTCTAAACTGATACCATAACCCAAATAGACTTAGCAGACATCTACAGAGTATTCTCCTAACAATGACCCAATTGCCATTCTTCTCAGCAGCCATGGAGCATTCTCCAAAATAGTTCATAATATAGTACACACAAAGAATGTAAGCAAGCACAAGAGGACTGACATAATTCCTTGCATCCTATCTGACCCCAGTGGAATCAAAGAAGTTCTCAACAAAACAAACTGCAGAAATTACTCAAACATATGGATGCTGAATAACACACTACTGAATAACACCTGGGGCACAGAAGAAATTAAGGAAGACGTTCAAAAGTTCTTACAATTCAATGAAAATGAAAACACAACAGAACCTACAGGATACGGCAAAAGCAGTTCTGAGGGGAAAGTTTATACATCTAAGCACACACATAAAGAAAACAGAATCAGGTCAAATAAATAACCTAATGACACAATTAAAGCTGCTAGAAAAAAAAAGAACAAACCAAATCTAAGACTACTAGATGGAGAGAGATACCAAAGATTAGGGCAGAAATTAATAAAATAGAGGAAGGACCAAGATGGTGACAGGACAGTAGGGAAACACCACAGCTCTCTCCAACCAAAAAGAGAGTTCGAGTTCCAATGCTTAATTTCCCCAAGAGACCTACAACAACAAAAAGACGAACACCCAGAGAAAAACAGGAGGCAGAAAAAAAAAGAAAAGAAAAGGAAGAATTTCAGAACAGAAAAGCACGAAGACTCCTCCCCCAACCTTTAGTGGCAGTGTGGCAACGTGCCAAGCCGTGGCCAGCCCGGCCCAGTGGGGGCTACTGGAGTCCCCAGAGACAAAGGGGGTTGCCTGCAGATCACGGGCACAGAAAACACCTGAGGCACCAGTGTTGGACCTGCTGATTGTGGTGAACAGAGAAACCTCAAAGCTGGGAGCTTGCACAGACCCTTCCCCCACTCCTCACTTTCCAAGCAGAGGGGCTCCATCCTGCCAAAGCCACTCAGCCCCAGTTCTAGTGGGAACCCCAGAACTACATGGGTCCATCCACAGAACACTAGTACAGAAGACCTGCAAGGTACTGGTGCTGATCCAGAGAGGGCAGAGACAAACCTCAGAACTTAGAACCTGCATGGAGACCCCTTCCCCACCCCACAGCCAGAGGTTGGCGCACAGCCCGCCCCGCAGCACAGCATATCCCTCAAACAGCATCAACAGAGGCAGAGACAGAGGAGAAACACTGACGCAGAGCCACCACTGCCCAGCCCAGCCCACAAGCATCTCAACTGAACACTGATTGCAGCGGTAACCAGCAAACTACATCACACAGAAACAACAACTAGCCCCAGGGTGAGTACCCCACAGGGGACAGCGTATCCCTCCTCAAGGGAGATGATAGCTGATGGAAACCCCCAGATCTTGACCCAGACCCGTACCCCAACACTTGGACTACAGGACCTACTAAAACTGGGAACTGGGGGCTGAGAAGGTGGCTCAGTGGTAGAGCGCTTGCCTTGCATGCATGAGGCCCTGGGTTCGATTCCTCAGCACCCCATAAGCAAAAAGAAAAAAAAGCCGGAAGTGGTGCTGTGGCTCAAGTGGTAGAGTGCTAGCATTGACCTGAAGAGCTGAGGGACAGCGCCCAGGCCCAGAGTTCAGGCCCCATGACCAGACCAAACAAAACAAAACAAAAACTGAGAACTGTTCGAGTGTTCCACCAGCCCCTGGAGCACATCCAGCCAGCCAGACTAGATCAACAGCACCCCTGGAAGGGAGCTTTAACAGCCAAGCCAGGAACAGCCCCCATGGGTCACAACAGCCAACAGTGGAAGAAATCTGAACTGTGTACTCTACACTGCATAACCCAGGCAGGATACACAGCAGCACAGGTCCAACTGGCATGTCCCAGGCCGGGGGGCCGGGAGCCTGGGGATCGGGTGCCTGAGCAACACAACCAACTCCTCCCAATTGAAGTCAGAAGCTGATCATATGCCTCAGCAGAGAGGGGAAAACAGGGAACCACAACCCCTGGGAATCACACCCATGACAGCAAAAGACCTGGGTGTCCAGGGCAAGAGAACTAGAAGCCCAAACCCCACCAGAACCCGACCCATATATCCCAGGCTGAAAATTGGACAACTCAGGCCACCAGCATCTGATAATAGTCAGGAGCTCAGGCTGGTAAGGTTGTTCAGCAGTAGAGTGCTTGCCTTGTGTGCATGAGGCCCTATGTCTGATTCCTCAGCACCACATAAGCAAAAAGGGCACTGTGGCTCAAATGGTAGGGTGCTAGCCTTGAGCTGAAGAGCCGAGGGACAGCACCCAGGCCCAGAGTTCAGGCCCACCACCAACCAAAACAAAACAAAAAAAAAAAACAGGAGCCCATAGCAGAAACCAGCAACTGGGACAGTACATCTAGCACACCTGATCTCACCAAGAGCAGCTGTAGGAGTAAACAGGAGCAGTCTAGGCTTCTCAGTCCTTCTAAAGGTGGGAACTGCCAGTGATCTACAGCAGACAGCCTAGAGCCCTACGTGGGTCAGACTATCAGCTTGAGGTCAGCCTCTCTCACAACAGAACAAAGACCAGGTACAGGCTCTCTCAGCCAACCCAGAAACAGCAACCAAGCAAAGACAGACACCTATTGACCAAAACAAAATTTCAGATTAGTCTCCAATAACTACAAAATTACAAGGTTTATTAACACCCACGACAGCTATCCCCAAAAGCCAGCAGCCACCCAGGGGAGAACCCTAGTGGAACCAAAGCAGGAATGGAAGACAAAACTACATCCAAGAGATTCTGGAGGCAATGGCTCAAGACTTAAAGCGAGAAATAGATCAGAAATTTAAAGAACACAGGAACAAACTATCAAAGAGATGCAGGAATTCAAACAGGAGATGCACACAATAAGAGAGACAGTACATACCTCACTAAGAGGTGAGATTAGTACTTTGAGACCCAACATCAAATCCATAAATGAGTCCATTTTCTCCATGCAAACCACAATGGAAGCCATAGTTAACAGAAAGAATGAAATGTAATTTAGAGGGTCAGATACAGAAGACAGAATGCAGCAATGAACCAAAAAGTCACCGATATGGAAAAAATCACTTAAATTATGCCATAGGAAAATCTAAGAGCAAGCAGATAGTGCCAAGAAATTTAACCTTCCTCTAATTGGAGTGGAAGACTGTGAGGAATATCAAAGCAAGGGAATGCAACACCTATTCAACAAAATTATCAATGAAAATTTCCCCCATCTTAAAAGAGAACACCTTACCTACATAACAGAAGCATATAGAAAACCTAAGAAGCAGGATCCCAGGAGAAACACTTCTAGGCACATTATAGTAAAAATGATAGATCTGAATAAAAAACAATCTTGCATGCAGAAAAACCGAAGAAGGAGCTATACTACAATGGGAAAAAATTAAAATCACTGCAGATCTCTCCACACAGACACTGAATGCAAGAAAGGCCTGGGGATGTATGATCTGAGCCCTGAAAACCAATAACTGCCAGCCCAGATTGATATATCCAGCAAAGCTAGCATTCACATTTGATGGAGAGATGAAAATTTTTAATAACAAAGAAAAACTAAATGAATTCATAACCAATAAGCCAGTATTACAAAGAATACTAAGAGGGGCAACACAACCTGAAGAAAGCAACCAGGAATGGGGACCCGCATCAGACAGGTATTAACAGAAGTCTAACTTAGTAAACACAGAAGGAAAGGAAAGAAGAAAAACTTAGGAAAACAGGGAATGACAGGAACCACAATGCATCTCTCTATAATAATCTTAAATATTAATGGACTTAATTCACCAATCAAAAGAAAAAGAACTGCAGATTGGATCAGAAAACATGACTCATCCATCTGTTGCCTTCAGGAGACCCACCTCTCAGCCAAACATACAAACAAACTCAGAGTGAAGGGTTGGAAAAGGATCTACCAATCAAATGCCCCCAGTAAGAATGCAAGAGTAGCTATCCTGATATCTGACAAAATAAACTTTTCATTAAAATCAATACAAAAAGACAAGGAAGGACACTACATATTAATACAGGCAACAATCCAAAAGGAGGATATTACCATTATCAACTTATACTCCCCAAATATTGGAGCACCCAAATATGTTAAGCAAATACTCTCGAACTTACAGAATAAAATAGATCCCAATATGATAATACTAGGATTCTTTAATATCCCACTCTCACCAAAGGACAGGTCTACCAACCAGAGGATTGGCAAAGAAGCTACCGAATTAAGTGAGATCACACTTCAAGTGGAACTAACTGACATCTACCAAATATTTCACCCTAAAATGACACAGTACACATTCTTCTCAGCAGCTCATGGAACTTTCTCCAAAATAGACCATATCATAGTCCACGCAAGGAATTTAAGGGGATTGACATAATCCCCTGAATCCTATCCGACCACAGTGGAATCAAGCTAGTTCTCAATAACAAAACATACCTTAGAAATTACTCAAATAGATGGAAATTGAACAGCACACTTCTAAGCAACACCTGGATAACAGAAGAAATTGAAGAAGAAATTAAAAAGTTCCTATAATTCAATGAAAATGAATATACATCACAAAGACACTTGTGGGACACAGCAAAAGCAATCCTGAGGGGCAAATTTATCGCCTTCAGTGCCCACATCAAGAAAATAGAGACAGACCAAGTAAATAATCTCATGTTGCAATTAAAACTGCAATTAAAACATGAAAAAATGGAACCTAAAGTTACTGAACAGAGCCAGATAATCAAATTAAGAGTGGAAATTAACTAGATAGACAATAGGAAAATTATAAATAAAATTAACAAAAACAAATAGCTGTTTTTTTAAATAAATAAATAAATAAAATTGATAGACCTTTGGCAAGATTAATTAAGAAAAGAAGAGAGGAAACCAAAACAACAAGATGAAGGATGCCACGGGAAAAACCACAACAAATACCCAAGACATCCAAACAATTATAAAGAACTATTTTCAAATTATATTCTCTAAAGAAAGAAAACCTAGCAGAAAAGGATGCATTTTTAGAGAAATACAAGTTTTCCAAATTGAACAAGAAATAAATCAATTAAATAAGCCAATATCTTACAAGGAGATACAGGAAGCAATCAGAAGTCTTCCAAGAAGGAAAAGCCTAGGACCAGATGGATTCATAATGGAATTCTATAAGACCTTTAAAGAAAAACTAATATGCATACTCCTCAAGCTCTTCAGAGAGGATTGAAAAAGGAACTATCCCAAACTCATTCTACAATGCCAATATCACACTTATCCCCAAACCTGGCAAAGACCCAACAAAAAAAAAAAAAAGAGAGAGAACTACAGACCAATCTCCTTGATGAACACAGATGCAAAAATCCTTAACAAAATTCTAGTTAACAGAATCCAGAAACACATTTAAAAAAAAATCATACACTTCGACCAGATCAGGCTTCATCCCAGAGATTCAGGGATGGTTTAACATATGTAAATCAATAAATGTAATCCAACACATCAACAGATACAAAGTCAAGAACCACATGGTTATCTCCATTGATGCAGAAAAGGCTTTTGATAAGATACAACATTCATTCATGTTAAAAGCCCAGGAGAAAATAGGAATAGATGGAACATTACTTAAAAAAATAAAAGCTATATACGACCGACCAATAGCCAATATCATACTTAATGGGGAAAAACTACAAACAATTCTCCTAAAATCAACAACAAGGCAAGGATGTCCACTGTCCTCACTCCTCTTCGATATAGTCCTGGAACCTTTAGCCAGGGCAATAAGGCAAGAAAAAGACATTAAAGGGATCCACATAGGGAAGGAAGAAATTAAATTATCCCTTTTTGCAGATGACATGATACTATAACTTCATGATCCCCAAAACTCCATCCCCAAACTCTTAGAACTTATAATACACTTAGGCAAAGTAGCAGGATACAAAATCAACCCACAAAAATCAGTTGCCTTCCTGTACACTGACAATGTACAAGCAGAGAGGGAAATAAAGGAAGCAACCCCATTCACAATACCCCCCCAAATAAAATATTTAGGAATTAACCTAACCAAAGATGTAAAATAAATATTTAATGAAACTATAAGAACTTAAAGAAAGAAATTACAGAGGACACCAGGAAATGGAAAGACCTTCCATGCTCTTGAATAGACAGACTTAATATAGTGAAAATGGCCATACTGCCAAAATTAATATACAAATTCAATGCAATTCCTATTAAAAGCCCAATGATGTACATTTCTGAAATACAGAAAACAGTCCAAAAATTCATATGGAACAACAAAAGACCTAGAATAGCCAAAAAATTCTAGGCAAAAAAGACAAGATGGGGGGGCTGGGAAGGTGGCTCAGTGGTAGAGTGCTTGCCTTACATGCATGAGGCCCTGGGTTCGATTCCTCAGCACCACATAAGCAAAAAGAAAAAAGCCAAAAGTGGTGCTGTCGCCCAAGTGGTAGAGCGCTAACCTTGAGCTGAAGAGCTGAGGGACAGTGCCCAGGCCCAGAGTTCAGGCCCCACGACCGGACCAAAAAAAAAAAAAAAAAAAAAGACAACATGAGAAAGATCTCGATGCCAGACTTCAAACTCTACTATAGAGCCATAATAGAAAAGACAGCCTGGTCCTGGCACAAAAACAGACCTGAAGACCAATGGAATAGAATAGAAGATCCAGAAATAAAACCACATGCCTACAGTCAGCTGATATTTGACAAAGGAGCCAAAGACATACAGTGAAAGAAACACAGCCTCTTCAACTACTTGTGCTGGGAAAACTGGGCAGCCACATGCAGAAAACTTAAAAGTGGACCCCAGCCTATCACCATGCACCAACATCAACTTTGAAACTACTGCAGGACAGAGTAAGAGAGACACTTTAACTTATAGGCACAGGCAGGAACTTCCTGAACAGAGTCCCAGAGTCACAACAAATTGAGAGAGACTCAACAAATAGGATTAACTTAAAATAAAAAGTTTCTGCACAGCTAAAGACATAGCAACCAAGCTAGAAAGACAACCCACTAACTGGGAAAAAATATTTACCAGCAATATATCAGACAAGGGGTTAATATCCAGTATATACAGCGAACTCAAGAAACTAATCCCTCCCAAACCTAACAAACCAATTACTAAATGGGCAAGGGAACTAAAGAGAGACTTCTCAGATGAAGAGATAAAAATGTCAAAGAAACACATGAGGAAATGTTCACCATGCCTTGTTGTAAAGGAAATGCAAATAAAGACAATCCTGAGATACCGCCTTACGCCAGTCAGAATGGCCCACATCCTAAAGTCAGCCAACAACAAATGCTGGAGGGGATGCAGAGAAAGAGGAACATTATTATACTGCTGGTGGGAATGTACACTTATACAACCACTTTGGAAAGCAGTCTGGAGGGTCCTTAGAAAGCTAAACATAGACCTCCCCTATGACCGAGCTATACTACTTCTAGGCATCTATCCTGAACCACAGGAACTAGTATACATGCACTAGTAAACATGCACCTCCATGTTTATTGCAGCACTGTTCACAATAGCCAGGATATGGACACAACCCAGATGTCCCACCACAAATGAATGGATCCAAAAGTTGTGGTATCTATACACAATGGAATTTTTAAAAAGGACAAAATAATGCCATTTGCAGGGAAATGGATGGAGCTAGAAGAAATCATGTTGAGCGAAGCAAGCCAAGAGCAAAGAGACAAACAGTACATGGTCTCCCTGATAAGTGGATGTTAAATCTAAAATGTAAGGTGATACGACAAAGTTAACAAGACTTAAGAAATAAAGGACTTCCATTCATCTGGTCGAATCACTACTAAATAACCCCATGCTGCTGATCACATATATGGTATATATGTGCACACTGGAGGAAAACTAGGAGGAGGAGGAGGACACAGAACTAAACTAGAACAACAGCGGGACCCATCATCAGCTGCACTGGGCATTGATATAAACGAACTGAGCGGGGCTGGGAAGGTGGCTCAGTGGTAGAGCACTTGCCTTGCATGCATGAGGCCCTGGGTTCGATTCCTCAGCACCACATAAGCAAAATGAAAAAAGCCAGAAGTGGCGCTGTGGCTCAAGTGGTAGAGCTCTAGAGTTGAGATGAAGAGCTGAGGGACAGCACCCAGGCCCAGAGTTCAGACCCCATGACTGGATCCCCCCAAAAACAAACAAACAAACAAAAAAAAAACAACGAACTAAGCAATTCAATGGCAGCGATGGGAGCGAGGGAATGAGTGGGAAAGAGGGAACAGCTGACGCTATGCAAAATGAAAGAAATGTACATATTACCCAATGTGGAAGAAATAACTGTGTTGCCAAAGCTCATAGAACTCATAAACTTTATAGAGCACGATTGACCCATGAAAGTTAGAATGTGTTTGAGACTTTAACTAAACATCACTATCACACAATACTGTGAAATTAGGGGAATTATGTAATCACTTAATCACAATAAAGAATTTGAATAAAATAAAATGGTACAATAAAAAATTAATAAAATAGAAACAAATCTATCCATAAAAATCTATACATAAAATCAATAAAACAGAACTGGGTTTTTTGGAAAAAATAATAAAGTTAACAGACTACTTGTGAGATTAATGAAAAAAATGAAAAGAGGAAATTCAAATCAATAATATCAGAGATTCCATAGGAAACATTACAACACACATCTAAAAATCCAAATGTTTATTAAGGACTACTTTCAAAACCTGTACTCACTAAAGAAGAGAAACCTAACAGAAATGCATGAATTTTTAGAAATATACAAACTGCCTAAACTGAACTAAGAAGATATAAACCTGCCAAACAAGCCACTAACACACAATGAGGTAGAGGAAGTAATCAAGAGTTTTCCAACAATGATAAGCCCAGGCCTGGATGGATTCACTATTGAAATCTATAAGACTTTTAAAGATGAACTAATACCAAGACTTATCAAGTTTTTCCATGAAATAGAAGCAGAGGGAGCAATTCCAAACTCATTCTACAAAGCCAATATCACACTCATCCCAAGACCAACAAAAAAAAGAAAACTATAGACCAAGTTCTCTGATGAACACAGATGAAAAGCTCTTCAATAAAATATCCAACAGAATCCAAAAACAAAACAAAAAACATACATTATGACCAAGTAAGCTACAACCCACAGATGCAAGGCTGGTTTAACATATACAAATTAATAAATGTAATTCACAGCAACAGAGCCAAGAACAAGAACCACATGATCATCTCAGTAGATGCAGAAAAAAGCCTTCAACAAAATACATCCATTCATGTTAAAGGTTTTAGAGAAACTAGGAATAGAAGGAATATTCCTTAAAACAATAAAGGCTATATATGACAGACCAACAGTCAACATCATACTATTTCCACAAAATCAGGAACGAGAAAAGGATGCCCACTCTCTCTACTCTAATTCAATATAGTTCTGGAGTTTTAGCCAGAGCAATAATGTAATAAAAGGGATTCACACAGAGAAAGAAGAAATTAAACTATCTGTATTTGTAGATGACTTGATCTTATACCTAAAGGACCCAAAAAACTCCACCCTGAAACTCATAGAGCCAATACAAAGTAGCAGGTTACAAAAGTTAACCTACAAAAACCAGTAGCCTTTCTGTATGCCAAAAATGTACAAGCAGAAAGGGAAAATCATGAAAATAACCCTCTTTCCAATAGCCTCAAAAATAAATTAAAATAAAATATCTAGGAATTAACCTAACCAAAGATGTAAAAAGATATTTATAGCAAAAAAAAAAAAAAACTATAAAAATCTAAAGAAAGAAATCAAAGAGGGCAGGCCCGGGTTTTGTCCGGGACCTGCAGGGTGGCTTTCGGGACACCTTGGCCACCTCTGTCCTCCTCAAGTGAGCCTATAGCTCTGAGTGATTGTGCCAATGGAAGGAATCAGTAATTTCAAGACACCAAGCAAATTATCTGAAAGAAAGAAATCTGTATCATGTTTAACTCCAAGTGTAAACATTCCTGCCTCTCCATTTATGAAAAAGCTTGGCTTTGGGACAGGGGTGAATGTTTACCTAATGAAAAGATCTCCAAGAGGCCTGTCTCATTCTCCCTGGGCTGTAAAAAAGATAAATCCTATATGTAATGATCATTATCGGACTATTTCCCAGAAGAGACTAACTGATGAAACAAAGATTTTAAAAAGTCTTCATCATCCAAATATCATAGGTTATCGTGCTTTTACTGAGGCCAGTGATGGTAGTCTCTGCCTTGCTATGGAGTATGGAGGAGAAAAGTCTCTAAATGACTTGATAGAAGAGCGAAATAAAGAAAGCCAAGATCCTTTTCCAGCAGCTATAATTTTAAAAGTTGCCTTGCATAAGGCGATAGGACTGAAGGGAAAGAAAACTGCTTCATGGAGATATAAAGTCTTCAAATGTTGTAATTAAAGGTGATTTTGAAACGGTTAAAATCTGTGACAAAGGCGTCTCTCTACCACTGGATGAAAATATGACTGTAACTGATCCTGCGGCCTGTTATATTGGTATTGAGCCATGGAAACCTGTCGCTACCGCCTCGACCAGCAAGGAAGACGCGACACTGGACTCTTCTCTCTGCAGTTTATTCAGGACCTTTGAGTAATCTTCTGACCCCAGCCCCGGGGAGAATTCCCCACAGCCTTAAGTACCTGCTGGGTAGCCAACCCTGATACGCCACGTGGGAACCACCAATAGGTTCAGGTGCGCGGAAGCAAGCCAGATTCTTTGCCTTAGCCATATAAGGAGTTGTTTACCACGAGAGCACTCGCCATCGGGAAGGCGGAGGGCGGAAGCCGGCGCCATCTTCCAGGTGCGGCCTCTCGCAGCTCTCTACAGTTGCCCCTTTTTTGTTTAAAGAACACAGATGAGAACAGAGGTCTGATCCCTGTTGTGCAATGCAAGGACTGCATACAAGCCTTCTCCTAGAGGGTACCTCTAGGGATGACTCAGCCTGTCCATTGATTAGTTTTTCACAAGGACGGGAAAAGGCGAATCGAACCCGTGTGCAATCAAACATGCTCTCCTCGAGGGCAAAACTCATGCCTCTCGACTGCAGTACTTTGGCTTTGCAATCTGTGTTCATTGTTTTAGGGTGGCAAGCCACGCTTGGGGGGACTGACCTGCTCCAATGACAGTAAAGGCTTGGATAATCATGGCTTCACTGCGACGCTGAGAACCTCTAATTTGGCAAATGCACCACAGACATACCAAGGAGGCTAACACCAGGAGGCCTGTCAGGGCTCCCAAACCCGCCCCCTCCTTAAGATGATTCATAGCAGTGGAGATCCATGAAGATAACCCCTCCGCCAATCCGGCATCCACTCAGGTTGAGTTCACCATGACGATGGCAACCCTGAGCTGTTCCATCAGGCTGTCGAACTCCCCAGTTCAATTACCTAAAAGATAACTAGACAACTGTTTAGACAAATTTACAGCGTTTTTTAAATAGGTTTTTTCCTGGGCCTGAACTCTGGGCCTGGGCGCTGTCCCTCAGCTCTTCAGCTCAAGACTAGCGCTCTACCACTTGAGCTACAGCGCCACTTCCGGCTTTTTTCTCTTCTTTTTGCTTATATGGTACTGGGGAATCGAACCCAGGGCCTCATGCATGCAAGGCAAGCACTCTACCACTGAGCCACCTTCCCAGCTCCTTTCTTCTGGGTTAATTGCACCACAGCAGCAGCTAATCCAGCATTAGTTAGTGGTCCGCCCAGCTCTCTGCAAACTTTTATCCATGCTTCTAGTCCCCTATTCTTATATGGGGTTATGGCGGCTCTGCATTCCTTAGTGCACTGCTCGTAAACAAGCTGTTTAATTAATGGCATGGCTGCGTCTGGGTCAGCAAAAATTCTGCCAGCGGCCTCGACCATACGGGCAACAAAGTCCAAAAACGGCTCCATAGAGCCCTGCAGGATTTTGGTGAGATTGCCACTCACCTCGCCTTTATTTGGTAAGGCCTTCCATGCCTTTATGCCAATTTTATTGATTTGTTCATAAACTTGAACCGGGTAGCCTATCTGCTGATTGGCGAATCTCCCCTGTCCAAGCAGCATATCTCTGTCCCAAGCTGGGTTCCCCGCAGCCTGATTGGCTGCAGCCTCTTCACTAGCAAATTCAATCAAAAAGGCCTTCCAATCTAAATACTGACCTGGGCTCAAACAAGCTCATGCGAGCCCACTCCAATCACCGGGTGTCATGCAATGTCTGTTTAGGGCCTCCACCTGGGCTACAGTAAAGGAGGCTGTGATTCCGTATGTCCGCAAAGACTCAGCTAAAGATTTTATAACCTTAAAATCTAAGGGTTCATGATACCGCTGTCCCTGTGGATCCTGAAATATTGGACAGGCTAGATGTAACTCGGTTCTGACCGCTTTCCACACGCCTGGGCTGAAAGAACAGCTGGGGCTGCCACTTCCGGGGTCCTCCGCATAGAGCGGAGGGGCCGAAGGTGTGGGGCGGTGCACGGAGGGCGTGCATTTGTCTTTATCTGGGTCCTCTCTCTCCTTCCCTTTCCTCCTCTTTCTTATCTTTGTTTTTTCTATTTGTTCTATGAGTGATTGTAGTTCCTCTGAGTCTGTAGACTCAGAGGTCTCTAGTTCAGCAAAATCGGGGTATAACCCCCCCTGCTCTCCTCCTTTTCGCTGTCTGCCCTTTCCGATCTTTCTTCCTGCAGCATTTCTAGGGCAGCCTGACCATTCTCTACCGCCTCACTGCAACGCTGGTCCTTGAGACAGCCTCTTATCAGTTTCCATATTGGTCTCACTCCGCTCTTAAGCGTCCCTTGTTCAGAGGCAAAATCTAGGTCCCTCCCTAGTTTCTCCCAAGAGGCCACTGTGAGGCTTCCGGAGACAGCGAACCACGGGGCAACGATGTCACATTCATTCAAAAATCTCTCTAAAGTACTCTTTTTTATTTTTAACTTTTTTGAGTGCAGTAGCTCATTGAGAGCCAAAAAAATTGGGTGCGAAGAAGAAGCGCCCATGTTTTAAACATTTAAAGCTGGTAAACAAACTTTTACTTTCACTTTTGGCTACTCTATTGACTAGCCCCGGGTTCTCGCTCTCTCTTTATCTACCGAGAAGAGCAAAAATCCCCCCCCGCTCTTGTCGCGGATTCCCCTTTTACCTGGGGACTTATCCCCCGCTCTTGTCGCGGATTCCCCCTTTTACCTGGGGACTTACCCCCGCTTTTGTCGCGGATTCCCCTTTTACCTGGGAACTTACCAGTGCACCACCCTGACCGCAGAGAGTTCTGAGTCCTCGTTGGGGTTATGGCTGAGTCCCCGTATGGGCCACCACGTGTCGCTACCGCCTCGACCAGCAAGGAAGACGCGACACCGGACTCTTCTCTCTGCAGTTTATTCAGGACCTTTGAGTAATCTTCTGACCCCAACCCCGGGGAGAATTCCCCACAGCCTTAAGTACCCGCTGGGTAGCCAACCCTGATACGCCACGTGGGAACCACCAATAGGTTCAGGTGCGCAGAAGCAAGCCAGATTCTTTGCCTTAGCCATATAAGGAGTTGTTTACCACGAGAGCACTCGCCATCGGGAAGGCGGAGGGCGGAAGCCGGCGCCATCTTCCAGGTGCGGCCTCTCACAGCTCTCTACAGAAATCCAAGGAAGCTTTAGAGGAAAATGGCATTATTATTGACAAGGCAGACATATTTGCCTTTGGCCTAACACTTTGGAAAATGATGACCTTATCTATCCCACACATTAATCTCTCAGATGATGATGATGATGATGATGATGATAAAACTTTTGATGAAAGTGACTTTGATGATGAAGCATAATATGCTACGTTGGGAACCAGACCACCTATTAATATTGAAGAACTGGATGAGTCTTACCAGAAAGTAATTGAACTCTTCTCTGTGTGCACCAATGAAGATCTGGAAGATCATCCTTCTGATGCTCAGATTGTTGATGCTTTGGAGCTAGATGAGGAGTGACCATGTTCACACTCACCTCAGCATGAAGTATGGCTTGTGTATATAACCATTCTCTTCACTCAATGTTTAGTTGCCATGGTCTGTAGTCATTGTACTCTGGACATGGCCTGTTTTAGGGCCATATTCTTAGAATAAGCACTTGGTATCCTGGGTTTTCAGTGAATTACTTAACACTAGTGATTCAGCTAGTATCAACTGGGTCTAACATTAATTTGAATCGAGTAACTGTTACATTTATTAAGAATCATTTCTCAGATATTCTCTTTTACTGGATGGATCTGTAAAATTAGCACTTTATGTGGTACAAAGTAAGTATACATACATTTAGCTGAACTTCCTTGGCTGTTGTTTTATTAAATGATCTCTGGGACCTGAGGAGGGATGATGGGCTCTGTGGGTATCCTAGACTCTCTAACAGTTTATCCTGCTGCCTCAGCTCTCCCCAGACCTTTGGTGTTTAATTTATTAAATTTGTTTTCCATACTGAGATTCCTTGTTTAGTTTTTATTTACTAATCTGCATCCTAAGAAGCATTTCAAAGCTTTATTGAAAGAATAATAAGACAATACAGAATAAAGGACAGTTAAAAAAAAAAAAAGAAATCAAAGAGGACACCAGGAAATGGAAAGACCTTCCATGTTCATAGATAGGTAGAATCAACATTGTAAAAATGGTCATACTGCCAAATATGATATACAAATTCAATGCAATCCCCATCAAAAACCCAATGATGTTCTTAATGAGATAGAGAAAATCCTTCAAAATTCATATGGAATAACAAAAGACCTAGAATAGCCATAAGAATTCTAACCAAGAGCTGGGAAGGTGGCTCAGTGGTAGAGCACTTGCCTTGCATGCCTGAAGCCCTGGGTTTGATTCCTCAGCACCACATAAGCCAAAAGAAAAAAGCTGGAAGTGGCACTGTGGCTCAAGAGGTAGAGCGCTAGCCTTGAGCTGAAGAGCTGAGGGACAGCGCCCAGGCCCAGAGTTCAGGCCCCATGACCAGACCCCCCCCCAAAAAAAAAAAAAAGAATTCTAACCGAAAAAAGCAATGTGGGTGGTATCATAATAACAGATTTCAAACTCTACTACAGAGCTATTATAACAAAAACAGTTTGGAATTGGCACAAAAATAGACCCGAAGATCAATGGAACAAATTAAAAGAACCAGAAATAAAACCACATCTTACAGTCATCTGATACTTGACCAAGGAGCCAAAGACATACAGTGGAAAAAAACATAACCTCTTCAACTATTGGTGTTGGGAAAACTGGGCAACCATATGTAGAAAACTAAAAATGGATCACTATGCACTAATATCAATTGAAAGTGGATCAAGGATCTCAATGTCACACCCAAAACTCTGAAACTACTGCAAGTGAGAGTAGGAGAAACATTAGAACTTATTAGGTATAGGCAGGAACTTCCTGAATGGTCTCAGGGGCACAACAGATAAGGACATAGTTAATAGACTACAAGGACAGCCAACCAACTGGGGAAAGATCTTTACCAACAATATATCAAACAAAAACCTAGCATCCAATATATACAAGGAGATCACAAAACTAACCCCTCCCAAACTTAATACGCCAATTACTAAATGTGCAAGGGAGCTAAGAGACTTCACAGAAGAAGAGATAAAAATGGCAAAGAAACACATGAGGAAATGCTCATCATCCCTGGCCATAAAGGAAATGCCAACCAAAACAATCCTGAGATACCATCTTATACCAGTTAGGTTGGCCAACATTTTGAATTTGAACAACAACAAATGCTGGTGGGGTTGTGGAGGAAAAGGAACCCTACTGGGAATGTAAACTAATACAACCACTCTGGACAGTAGTCTGGAGGTTCCTCAAAAACTAAACATAGACCTTCCCTACAACCCAACCATACTAATCCTTGGCATCTACCCTGAACTCCATGAGCCAGGATATGATAAAGACTCCTGCACATCCATGTTCATTGCCACACTATTCACAATAGCCAAGATAAGGAAACAACCCAGATGCCCCACAATAAATAACTGGATCCAAAAGATGTGGTACCTATATACAATGAAATTTTACACAGTCATTAGAAAGAAGAAAATAATGTCATTTGCAGGAAAATGGATAGAACTAGAACAAATCATGTTAAGTGAAGTAAGCCAAGATCAGAGAGACAAACAGCACATGTTCTCCCTGATATACAGAAATGCACTCGGATATGGCAAATTACACAGGATTCTAGATAGTTAGATTCAGTAAGACAAAAAGAGGATAGATAGTCTTAGGAGAGAATCACAAAGGTGCAATACCCAAGCACCTCTTCATATGTATATAAGATAATATACATACTGAAACAAATTCCAAAGATATGGAAAGAAAGGACATTTTTCTTAATTTATTTTTTTTTCATTTTCTGATGACTCTGTATTCCTTACTTTATATACAGTGTATTCACATACACATGTGGTAGGGTTGGGAAGAATGAAGAATCTGAGATAAAAAGGTGAAAAAGTGGAGCAGTGGAGCACACTGAACATTGGTGAAAGTAAACTATGCAACTCATGGGTGGAGATGGGAGAAAGGGAATAGGAGAGAATGAGGGAACAGATGACAGTATATGCAAGGAAATGTACTTATTCCCTGATGTATGTAAATGTAACCCTTCTGTATATCACCTCTAAAATAATAATAAAGTAAAATTTAAAAAATGTTTTCAAACAAGAACATATTTATGCAGACAATTTCCAATGTTTATAGTTTGTTTCCAAGTCAACAACAGTGAGTAGATTACCAGGGGCTGGGAAGGTGGCTCAGTGGTAGAGCACTTGCATGCATGAGGCCCTGGGTTTGATTCCTCAGCACCACATAAGCAAAAAGAAAAAAGCCAGAAGTGGCACTGTGGCTCTAGTGGTAGAGTGCTAGCCTTGAGCTGAAGAGCTGAGGGACAATACCCAGGCCCAGAGTTCAAGCTCCATGACCGGACCAAAAAAAAAAAAAAATGTGAGTAGATTACCAGTGTTTCTGTCAGGTTAGTTTTAGAACAGATCACATTTTACCCTTTTAGTCTTCCTCCCCTTCCATTCTTTCTGTGTTGTATGTCCTTTCAAACAGTTATTGATAGCTCCTGTAATTAGCATTTCTTTCTGAGTTTCTTTTTATACTTCTTAAGGCTTTTTATTTGGAGGGCTATAAGGAGACATAGTCTCACTATATAGCTCAGGCTGGCCTTGAACTCACTATCTTTCTACCTCAAGCTTCTAAGTGATGGTATTACAGGTGTATAAAATACTCGGCTATTTCTTGTAACTTTTAAGGCTTTAAAGAAAAGTATGATAGGGCAGCCCTAAAATCTTAGCACTCAGGAGGCTAATGCAGAAGGATCAAATATTTTCAAAGGAAAGGGAAGGAAAGAAGGAAGGAAGGAAGGGAGGAAGGGAGGAAGGAAGGGAAGGAGGGAGGGAGGGAGGGAAGAAGGGAGGGAAGGAGGAAGCAAGGAAGCAAGGAAGGAAGGAAGGAAGGAAGCGAGGGAGGGAGGGAGGGAGGAAGGAAGGAAGGAAGGGAAGGAAGAAGGAAGGAAGGGAGGGAGGAAGGAAGGAAGGGAGGGAGGGAGGAAGGAAGGAAGGAAGGAAGGAAGGAAGGAAGGAAGGAAGGAAGGAAGGAAGGAGGGAAGAAAGGAAGGAAGGGAGGAAGGAAGAAAGGAAGGAAGGAGGGAAGAAAGGAAGGAAGGGAGGAAGGAAGAAAGGAAGGAAGAAAGGAAGGAAGGAAGGCAGGTAGGGAGGGAGGAAGGGAGGAAGGAAGGGAGGAAGGAAGGGAGGGAGGGAGGGAGAACAAACGCTCTACCACTAAGCCAGCCAGGAATCTTATTGTAGATTTTAGTCAAGCCTACAGGTGGAAATGGTTGACTGACGCCTTGATGTCAGCCCTGTGAGACCCTGAGCAGAAAACTCCACTATACTTTGCCCAAATTTCTGACCTAAGAACAGGAGGTTCCATTTGCAGTAATTTTATGCAGAAATTTAAAAAATAGCTCATATTAAATCTACAAAAAATAGCATGTAGAAATTTTAGACTTAAATTTTAAAAGACTAATTTTCAGACAGGCACTAGTGGTGTATGCTTGGTAATCCTAACTAATCAGGAGGCTGAAATCTGAGCATCAGGTTTGAAGCCAACCTGGGCAAGAAAGTCTGTGAGACTCTTATCTCCAATTAGCCACCAAAAAAGCTGGAAGTGGAGCTGTGGCTCAAGTGATAAAGTACTAGCCTTGAGCAAAAAGCTTTGACACAGTATCTAGGCCCTGGGTTCAATCCCAGCACTGCACAAAAAAAGATGAATTTTTAATTTTTAATTTAAAGAAAAAGTAATTTCAGAAATTCATATTCTATAATAGATAAAGAATCACCAGGAGACAAGCACAGAAAATAATATATCAGGAATAACTATTGGTGTTGGAGGAACAGGAATCAGAAAGGAATAATGTAGAAATGTGGAGATGGAAAATGATTGCTTTCAACATTAACAACTGTAAAATAACATGATGGTTTTCATGGACTCACTGGATGATTAAAATCATAGTGGGTAGCCGGGTGCTGATGGCTTACGCCTGTAATCCTAGCTACTCAGAAGGCTGAAATCTGAGGATCATGGTTCAAAGCCAGCCTGGGCAGAAAAGTCCATGAGACTCTTATCTCCAATAAACCTCTCGAAAATCGGAAGTGGCGCTGTGGCTCAAGTGGTAGAGCATTTGCCTTGAGCTGAAGAGCACAAGGACAGTGCCCAAGCCCAGAGTTCAAGCCCCATGACCGACCAAAAAAATAAAATAAAAAAATCATAGTGGGTGGGCATAACTTAATCAGGTGAGTCCATAAAAGAAACTAACCATGATCAGTTGAACTTGGGAAAATCTACCATACCTTTCTATGTATAGATGTCATTGACTCTTATTTCAGGGTTGAGTATTCATTGAGTCTAGAAAATCCCTCTGAATTCACTTACCTAGTACAATACTGTCTTCTTTTCTATACCCATATCCTTTATTGATTTAGAACCCTGTGCCTTTCTTCTTATTGTCTTTATTCCTTTATTCTGTTTTCACCCATCAAACATACAAGAGATGTTTGTCATGTAATTATAGGACAGTGCAAACTGAACCAGAAACTTTAAAAGACTCTTGTAGAAAGTTCAGCATGACTGATCATCATTAGGTTTTCAGACATTCTACTAAGATTCCCTTAAATCTACAGTGGGCACAAAGAAAAGCAAAACTCATGTGTTCACAGTCTGCTTTTGTCAATCAAATCATATGAGAATCACATTACTTGCAATAGGATATCAAGTTCACTATACCAGCATCCCTAGAATTCATGTAGTGGAAGTAAGCAAGTTTCCAGAGGTAAAAACCATAAAGGAAAAGATTTGTCTACATAAAATTTGTAAATGTGTATTGTCAGGTCAAAATGAAACTCTCTTGTACAAAGGACAGTAATAAAAAATGTGCAAAAAACTTTTTTTTATTGTGAACACACCATATAGAGGGGTTACAGTTACATGGGCAAGATAATGAGTACATTTCTTATCAAGCATTGTTGCCTCCTCCTTTGTTTCCCCTTCCCATAAAACTTCCAAATGTGAAAAGATGAGAGGTTAGTATTGTAGCTCAGTGGTAGAGTCCCTTGCCTAGCATGAATGAGACCCTGAGTTTGAACTCCAGTATTGTAATTAATTAATAAAAAATTAATTAATTAAAGAAAATGAAAACAAACAAAATGAAAATGCAAGCTGGACATTAGTGGCTCTGCCTGTAATCTTAGCTGTTGAGGAGGCTAAGATCTGAGGATACCAGTTCAAAGCCAACCCCAGCAGACAATTTGTCAGATTCGTTCTTATCCACAGCTAATGCTGGAAGTGGAACTGTGCCTTAAGGGATCAAAAAAGGGATAAAAACTGAAGGCCCTGAATTCAAGCCCTAATACTGGTATGAGAGTGGGATGGGAGAAAAGAAATGGCAATAAATTGGTAAAGAAATTGTATAGGACAAACTGTTAGTATCTTTAATTATATATAATAACTCTTCAAACTCTGTAAGAAAAGATAGAACAAGCCGGGCACTGGTGGCTCATGCCTGTAATACTAGCTACTCAGGAGGCTGAGATGAGGATCACTGTTCAAAGCCAGCCCAGGAAGGAATGTTCATGAGACTCTTTTTTTTATTTTATTTTTTGTCGTGGGGCCTGAACTCTGGGCCTGGGTACTGTCCCTCAGCATTTCAGTTCAAGGCTAGTGCTCTACCACTTGAACCACAGCACTACTTCTGGCCTTTTCTGCTTATATGGTGCTGAGGAATCAAACCCAGGGCCTCATGTATGCAAGGCAAACACTCTACCAGTAAGCCACCTTCCCAGCCCTCCATGAGACTCTTATCTCAAATTAACCACCAGAAAACTGGAAGTGACATTGTGGCTCAAGTGGTAGAGCACTCACCTTGAGCTGAAGAGCTCAGGGTCAGTACCCAGGCCCAGAGTTCAAGACCCATGGCTAACAAAAGAAAGAAAGAAAGGAAGGAAGGAAGGAAGGAAGGAAGAGAGAGAGAGAGAGAGAGAGAGAGAGAGAGAGAGAGAGAGAGAAAGAAAGAAAGAAAGAAAGAAAGAAAGAAAGAAAGAAAGAAAGAAAGAAAAGAAAGAAAGAAAGAAAGAAAGAAAGAAAGAAGAAAAGAAAGAAAGAGAACAAGAAAATAGAAAGGGGCTGGGAAGGTGACTCAGTGGTAGAGCACTTGCCTTGCATGCCAGAGGCCCTGGGTTCGATTCCTCAGCACCACATAAGCAAAAAGAAAAAAGCCAGAAGTGGAGCTGTGGCTCAAGTGGTAGAGCGCTAGCCTTGAGCTGAATTGCTCAGGGACAGCGCCCAGGCCCAGAGTTCAGGCCCCATGACCGGACCCAAAAAAAAAAAAAAAAAAGAAAATAGAAAACAAATAGGCAAAAAGTATGAAAAAGTCATAAAAATAATTAACAAATTATTTTAACTTACATTAAAATAATGAAGTGCCATTTTCCTTTCCAAATTAATAAAAACTTGAAAAATGTATACATTACCAATTATTCCTGAGAATCTGGTAATGGCATTATTCTATACAATTAATGGTGGTGTAAACTGGCCCATTTGTAAAGAACAAAATTAGAACATATTTTAATTCTTGGATCTATTACTAGGAATTTATCCTAAAAGAATAATTGTGTAATATTTCAAATACTTAAACTAAATTATGTAAAGGCTAAATATGATAGCACACACCTATAATCCTGAAACTTAGGAGACTAAGGTAAGATTTTGAGTTCTAGCCCAATCTGGGTCACAGAGCAACATCCTGTCTCAAAAATAAATTAATTGCTGGGCACTGATGACTCACACTTATAACCCTAATACTCGGGAAGCTGAGTGTTGAAAGCCAACCTACTCAGAAAGTCCATGAGACTCTGGAAGTGTAACTGTGCCTCAAGTGCCACCCTTAAGAAAAAAGCTAAATGACAGTGCCTAGGCCCTGAGTTGAAGCCCCAGTACCAGCGCAAAAATAGATAAATGGATAGATAGACACTAAGGAAATTTTTTTAAAGGTTTGAATGGTAGCACTAATTATTCTAGTGAAACAGAAAAAAAAAACAATAAAGGATTTACTAAGTAAATTGTGAATCATCATCCAATGAAATATACTTCAAGTATAAAATACAAAAATGAGGACTGGGAAAAATTATATTAAGTGAAGTAAGCCAGGCCCAAAGAAACTTAGGTCCCATGGTTTCCCTTATTTGCAATATCTAGTATATGTCTGAGTCAAGCAGAAAAGGTCAGATAAGTTGATGTTAGGGAAATGAACCCTAAGATATGTATTCAAATGTTTTTTTTTCTTTCATGCAATTGTTTCTAACACATTTATAAGATTATTTCTTTGTTGCTTTGTATGTCCCTCCCCCACGGTATAATCCCTGCTTTCACTGTATTTGATTTCAGTATAATTTGTGGAGGGGAAGGCGAAAAACAAATCGTTTAAATAGAGATACAGATGGACCCATTGCAACAATGAGAGTACAAGTGGTTATGTTGAAAATGAACTTTACAACTTTGGTGCAGGGAGGGTGGGGAGGATGGGAAGGGATGGGAAGGGGAAACAAAGGAGGAGGCTACATGCTTAATAAGAAATGTACTCATTATCTTACCCATGTAATTGTAACCCCTCTGTACAGTATTGTCACAATAAAAAAAAAATGAGGGCTGGAGTGTTGGTTAGAGATGGAATGTTTGTCTAGCATGCATGAAGCCCTGGCTTCTGTTTCTAGCTCTGAAAAAAAAGAAAAAAAATTAGAAAGAGAAAGCCCCCTATGTTCTGATAAGAGCTCTAAAATCATTAAATTCAAAAAAAAAGCAAGACATATGACACTCACCTTTCATATCACAAAAGAAAAAATCAGAATATCAATATAAATACATATATATACATGTATACATAGTTTATATAGAATATGTATACTGTAAGCCCGGCACTGCTGGTTCACACATGTAATCCTAGCTACTCAGGAGTCTGAGATCTGAGGATCGGGATTAAAACTAGCCTGGGGAAGGAAAGTCCATGAGACCCTTATATCCAATTAATCACAGAAAAAGCCAGAAGTGGCACTGGCTCAAATGGTAGAGAGCTAGCCTTGCACAAAATGAGCCGAGAGACAGTGACCAGGCCCAGAGTTCAAGCCCCAGGAATGAAAAAAGAAGAATATTATATATATATATATATATATATATATATATATACAGATATATATACTATATATATAGAGAGAATATGTTTATATAGTATATATATGCATACATATACACATGTATAAGGAAACTCAAAAGTGTTTTGGAAATATAGAATGGGCTAAGGGTGAGACAGTGATGTTTGTTGTGTATTATTGCAAATATTTTAAATTCCTGTATATGTACGTGCATAGCCTATTCAAAATAAAACAAGCATATTTACAAATATAGAAAATATTCACTATAAATTAAGTAAAAATTTAAATTAAAAATACAAGTGGGCTGGGAAGGTGGCTCAGTGGCAGAGCACTTGCCTTGCATGCATGAGGCCCTGGGTTTGTTTCCTCAGCACCACATAAGCAAAAAGAAAAAAGGCAGAAGTGGCACTGTGGCTCAAGTGGTAGAGCGCTGCTGAGGAACAGCGCCAGGCCCAGAGTTCAGGCCCCACGACTGGAACACCCCTTCAAAAAAAAAAAAATATATATATATATATATATATATATATATATATATATATGTGCAATAGTGTAATTAACTTTTTGTTTTTGAAGGTCTATTTGAATATACTAATATTCCTATACTAATAGTTTAGAAATATGTATATATATATATATGATTATATTAAATGGACTTTTACATCAGACTTCTCCAAAGCTAATTTTTATCACTCTGAGGAAAAATAAGAAAAGCACAACAGCTTTGCTACCCAGGTAAAAAGAGGAAATTAAGGAGAGGAATCTAAGAGGGGTTCCAACTTGGCCAAATGCCATGGTCCAAATGTGCTACCCCAAATTCATGAGCTGCTGCTTAATGGGAAATGTGATAGTCTGAAGACATTTTTGAGCATGTTCCAGCCATGAAGTCTCTGCATACTCAAAACAATAGATGAGATTAAAAAATAGAGCTTGGGGAAAGGATTCTCTCTTCTGCATTCTGAATGGAATGATACTGTACTCTTTTCTGTGCCCTTCTGTCTCTTCCAACATAGAAGGATGCAGCAAAAAGGTCATCATTACACATTAATATCTTGGTTTAGACATCCCATCCTCCAAGGTGTAAGGAAAAGGTATCTGTTCTTTTTACTGTGTAGTATGATAGTGCTATAGCACATATTTCTCTTTCTATCAGGAGGTGCCACCATCAGAGAAATGTGCCTGGAGGTTGAGCTCTCTGTAAATGAAGCAGGGAGAGGGTGATGGAGTACCAGCTGAAGTATAAGTAAGTACCATCAAGGGGTACCAGCTGAGATATAAGTGAAGTCTACTGGCAGAGGTGTCCCTAGAAATTACATTCCTTCCTGCAGATGATAACAGTTGTATGCCACAAAGTAAAGCAACACAACTTCATTTTAACACATAACAATGTATGTTAAATATATAACCACTAAATATAACCACTATAATAATTATAGGACACAAACTTAATTTCAACATATTTTTTGTGAATAAAATAATTTGTCTAGTCCACTATTAGGTTGCTTTGAGAGCCTATAGTTTTATTTGTTTATTTTTCTTAAATATCTTTAGTACTGATAAATCTTTGTCCCTCAAAGAGAAAATTGGTGTGTGTGTGTGTGTGTGTGTGTGTGTGTGTGTGTGTGTGTGTGTGTGTGTGTGTGTGTGTGTGTGTGTTGGCATTGGGGCTTAAACTCAAAGCTTATATCTGACTTTTTTTTTTTTTTGTCGGTTGTGGGGCTTGAACTCTGGGCCTGGGTGCCATCCCTCAGCTCTTCAGCTCAAGGCTAGCATTCTACCACTTGAGCCACAGTGCCACTTCCAGTTTTCTGAGTAGTTTATTGGAGATAAGAGTCTCATGGGCTTTCCTGCCCAGGCTGGCTTTGAACCATGATCCTCAGATCTCAGCCTCCTGAGTAGCTAGGATTACAGGCATCAGCCACCAGTGCCCAGCTCTGTATCTTGATGTTTAAAACAACAACAAAATTGCAGGGTGCTGGTGGCATATGCCTGTAATTCTATAATACTCAGAAAACTGAGATCTGAGAATCATGATTTAAAGCCAACTCTGTCAGGAGCGTCTGTGAAGCTTTTATCTTCAATTAACCACCAAAAAGCTGGAAGTGGAGCTAAGGCTCAAGTGGTAGGACACTAGTCTTGAGAAAGAAAAAAAATTGAAAAAGCTCAGGGACAATGTCCAGGCCCTAAGTTCAAGCTACAGGACCAACACATAATATATATTTACTCATGAAAAATTTGAACTATATGGTGATATGCTGATTATCTATTGCTGTAAAACAAACTATCAGTATTATCCCCACCTTTGGTCCCCAGCTCTACCCAGAACCAAGCTCCTCCCAGCCCTAGAGTTCTCACCATACAGCTAGCCACTCCCTCTCTCCACCTACACCCACCTGCACACACATTTACCTCACTTCTGCCCTCTCTTCTTCCCCAGACTTGCCTGCCACCTGAATAGGGGCAGATGCTCTGTGCTTCCTCTCCCGAGAAGATATGGCCCCTCTAATAAACCTTATAATAATCTTTCTCCTGTGCCTGCCTGCCTCTGCATGGTCCACTGGGATGGTCATGAAGGATTCTTACACTAACCACCCTAGAATAACAGCTACATATTTATTGCATGATTATGTGAACTGGCAATTTGGGTTGTGTAGTGGGTGGTTATTCTTTTTTTTTTTTTTGGTCCGGTCGTGGGGCCTGAACTCTGGGCCTGGGCGCTATCCCTCAACTCTTCAGCTCAAGGCTAGCGCTCTACCACTTGAGCCACAGTGCCACTTCCGGCTTTTTTCTTTTTGCTTATGTGGTGCTGAGGAATCGAACCCAGGGCCTTGAGCATGCAAGGCAAGTGCTCTACCACTGAGCCACCTTCCCAGCCCGTGGGTGGTTATTCTTGTTTGTCATGGCTCACCCATTAGTCTGCAGAAGCTGCTAGTGTGCTGGTCAGGTAGTCTGAGGGCAGGCCTCACTGACATGCCTGGCAGTTGATTCAACCTTTGAGTTGACAGGGAAGACAGACCATGTGTCTCTGATAATTTAGTAGACTAGCCTGGGTTGTTTACATGGCAGTTCAACAGGTTCCAAGGAGAAGGCTGAAGCCTGCCAAGTTTTTTTGAGGGCCACACTCAGAACTGGAACTTTATTCTGCATACTCTATTGGCCAAAGCAGCATGCAGGACCAAACCAGACTCATCAGATGAAAAACAGAATATATGTGTGTGTATATGCCTGTGTGTACATGTATACACATGTATATATAGATATATACATGTGTGTATATATATAATGTGTTTGGGGTTTTGCTTACATGCTGAACTGAAATCAAGGTTATGCAGATTTGTAACTTTTTAGGTTGCCTGGTTTATTTCACAGTAAAGAATTTGATTCTTTGGACTGAGATGTAGTTCAGTGGCAGAGTGATTGCCTCTCATATACCAGCCCCTAGGATGTATCCTCAGCACTGGAAAGAAAAAGAAGAGTGACTATCTTTTATGTTTGAGTATGTATACATATATACATATGTGTGTGAGTGTGTGTGTGTGTGTGTGTGTGTGTGTGTGTGTGTATTTTCCCCCCTGGGTTTGAATTTTGTACCTGGATTCTGTGTCAGGTTTGTGCTTAAGGCTAGTGCTCTACCACTTGAACCACAGTACCACTTCTGGCTTTTTCTGAGTAGTCTCATGGACTTTGCTGCCCAGGCTGGCTTTGAAACATGATCCTCAGATATCAGCTTCCTGACTAGTTAGGATTACAGGCATGAGTCAGTGCCCAGCTTTGACTTCATACACACACACACACACACATACACACACACACACACACACATACATTTTACATCTTTTTTTGTCTGTCATGGGTCTTGAACTCTGGGCCTGGGCATTGTCCCTGAGCTCTTCAGCTCAAGGTGAGCACTCTACCACTTGAGCCACAGCCCCACTTCTGGTTTTCTGGTGGTTAAATGGAGATAAGAGTCTCATAGATGTTCCTGCCTGGGCTGGCTTTGAACTGCAGTTCTCAGATCTCAGCCTCTTGAGTAGCTAGGATTATAGGCGTGAGTCACTGGCACCCAGCTTGACTTTTTATTTTAATGAAGGTTGGGGGACACTGCAAAGTCACATTGTAAAAGGGTATGAGTATAGAAAGGGATGGGAAATTGTGCTTATTTTTATAAGCTGAAATAAGCATAGCAGCTGATTAATATTGCTTTGGGTTTTAGAAAACCTGAGTCTAAAATCTAATATTTGAGTTATAACTAGTGATTGAACACTTACCTAATAGTGTGAGACCAAGTATCATTTAAAATAATGATGATGATGATGATAAAATTAAATAAAAAGTTGAATACAGGAGTTCATGAATGCTAAGCCCACACTCTTAGCTCTTACCACTGAACTATATTCCTAGCCCCCTTTTTTCCTCTTCTTGAAACATTTTTTATTTTGCTTATGTGCCAAACTGAAATCAAGGTTATGCAGATTTGTAACTTTTTAGGTTGCTTGGTTTATTTTGTAGTAAAGAGTTTGATTTTTTTTTGTCGGTCATGGGGCTTGAGCTCTGGGCTTGGGCGCTGTCCCTCAGCTCTTCAGCTCAAGGTGAGTGCTCTACTGCTTGAGCTACAGCACCACTTCCGGTTTTCTAGTGCTCTAATGGAGATAAGAGTCTCACAGACTTTCCTGCCTGGGCCGGTTTTGAACCTTGGTCCTCAGATCACAGCCTCCTGAGTAGGTAAGATTATAGGCGTGAGCCACCAGTGCCCGGCTAAGAGTTTGATTCTTTGGGCTGAGATGTAGTTCAATGGCAGAGTACTTGCCTCTCATATACCAGCCCCTAGGATTGATCCTCAGCACTGGAAAGAAAAAGAAGAGTGACTAACTTTTATGTTTGAATACTGATACTTTCAAGCCTTTCCCTTTCTTTTCCCTTTCTGCCCCATGCCCCACACCTGGACAAACTTATAAGAAAAGAGACATGATCTCTATGGTTCATACTATTTAGAAAATGCTTCAACTCTGACCCATCCCCTAACCATTATAAAAGTCCCCAAGCCAATCCCCTTCTCTGATCTCTCAAGTCAGTATCAAACCAGCATGGAAATACTGCCCTGCTGTTTCCAGAAAAACTCATTAGATAAATAATAAAAATGTCATATTTTAGTTGGGTTCAGGTGGCTTATGCTCACTAACTTGTTCTTTAAACTATGATCCTCCTGTCTCTGCCTCTCACTGAGGAGGTATATATCACTATGCCTTAGCCCATAAGACCCTTTGATTGACAAAATCACCCCAGACTCAACGTCTATTTTTTTTTTTTTTTTTGGTCAGTCATGAACTGAACTCTGGGCCTGGGCGCTGTCTCTCAGCTCTTCAGTTCAAGGTGAGTACTCTACCACTTGAGCCACAGTGCCACTTCCTGTTTTCTGGTGGTTAAGTGGAGATAAGAGTCTCACAAACATTCCTGGCTGGGCTGGCTTTGAACCACAATCTTCAGATTTCAACCTCCTGAATAGTTAGGATTACAGGCATGAGCCACCAGCACCCAGCTAGACTAATGTCTTAAAGCTTGTGTGATAATACCTGTATTGCAACAACAGAATGATTGAAAGTTATCGGATAGCTAAAACACAAAGAAACCACGGATTTGGGGAGTAGGTAAGCTAAAGTACTTAATCTATTGTATCTAGTATAAACATCCCTAATAAATGCCCTCTGTACACCTATCTATGCGTGTAAGTGCTTCGTGCATTTCTCTCCTTTCTTGCTTCTCTTTGCCTATTAAAATTTACTTTGTGAATCATCTTGAAGTTCTTTTCTTTTTTTTTGGTCAGTTGTGGGGCTTGAACTCTGGGCCTGAGTGCTGTCCCTCAGCTCTTCAGCTCAAGGCGAGCGCTCTACCACTTGAACCACAGCTCCACTTCCAGTTTTTAGGTTGTTAATTGGAGATAAGAGTCTCCTGCCGGGGATGGCTTTGAACCTAGATCCTCCTGAGTAGCTAGGATTACAGGCATGAGCCACCGGCACCAGGCTGAAGTTCTTTTCTATAATGCATTCAAGAACCATGGGGGAAAAAGGTAATGAGACAAGAATTTTTTCTCTGTCATAAACCTCCTTAGGCTGAGGGTGTGGTTGAAGTGTAGAGCACTTTACTCCAAAGTCCGAGGTCTTGAGTTCAAACCCTCATTACTGCCTAGATAAATAGATAGATAGATAGATAGATAGATAGACAGACAGACAGACAGACAGACAGACAGACAGACAGACAGACAGACAGACAGACAGACAGACAGACAGACAGACAATTAGTGCCAGTCCTGAGCCTTAAACTCAGGGCCTGAGCACTGTCCCTAAACTTTTGTGCTCAAGGCTAGCATCCTACCACTGGAGCCACAGTTCTAATTCTGGCTTTAATGGTTAATTGGAGATAAGAATCTCACATACTTTCTTGCCCTTTCTGTCTTCAAACTGTGATCCTCAGATCTTAGCCTCCTAAAGAGCTGGGATTACAGTGATGAGCAGTCAGCAACTGGCCAAAAATAAACTTTTGTAAATACCTCCTAGTAGGCTGGTCACACCTACTGGTGTGGCTCACACCTGTAATTCTAGCTAGTCAGAAAGCTGATATCTGAGGATCACAGTTCAGAGCCAGCCCAAGCAGGAAAATCCATGAGACTCTTATCTCCGATTAACCATCAAAAATCCAGAAGTGGAGCTGTGGCTTAAGTGGTGGAATGCTAGCCTTAGTTCAAACTGAACAACTGACAAAACAAAACAAACCTCCAAGTAATAAAAAAAAAAAAAGAAAGAAAACAAAGGAAAACATCCTCAGTCTTCTTTCTAGTGATAATAACATATACAAAAAAGCACAAGAGCAGAGTTTCTGAGCAGAAGCTAGTATCATTCAACATATGTGTTTGTATGTATGTCATTCTTTCTGATGGAAGCATAGAACTCTATTGTGTATATATACTACGTCTTCTTGAGCCATTCATCTATGGAGGAGCAGCTGTGTTGGTTCCATAATTAGCTATGGTAAATAATACTGCAATGAATATGGCTGTGCTGGTAGCTTTAGTATGGCATTGTTTGTGGTTATATGGGTAAATGCCCAGGAGTGGGATTGCTGGGTCATAGGGAAGCTCTATGTTTAGTCTTTTGAGGAACCTCCATACTGCTTTCCAGAGGGGCTGAACCAGTTACATTCCCACCAACAGAGTAGTAGCATTTCCTTTTGGCTAAATACTGGGCAACATCTGTTATTAGATTTCTTGATAATGGCCATTTTAACTGGGGTAAGGGAGAATCTTTTTTTTTTTTTTTTTTTTGGGTCCGGTCGTGGGGCCTGAACTCTGGGTCTGGGTGGTGTCCCTCAGCTCTTCAGCTCAAGGCTAGCACTCTCCCACTTGAGCCACAGTACCACTTCTGGCTTTTTTTTATGCTTATATGGTGCTGAGGAATCGAACCCAGGGCCTCAAGCATGCAAGGCAAGCACTCTACCACTGAGCCACCTTCCCAGCCCTTGATCTTTTTTATTTGCATTTCTTTCATGGCCAGAGATGTTGAGCATGTCTTCATGTATCTATTGACCATTCTTATTTCCTCTCCAGAGAAATCTCTCTTTTAAGTCTTTAGCCCACTTGTTAATGAACACTTGTTTCTTTGGGGATTTGTGTTTGGGGGGTTAATTTTTTGAGCTCCAAGTATATGTTATATATAAGCCCCTTTTCTGTTGTATGACTAATGAAGATCTTCCAGTCTGTGGGCTTTCTGTTTATCTTGCTAGTTATGTCCTTGGAAGAAGCTCTGCAGTTTAATGCAAGCCATTTGTTCAACCTTTCTCTGATTTGTTGTTTCTGGGTTTTTTTTTAAGAAAGTTTTGACCTGTAACAAGGAGTCCTAGTGTTTCTCCTATTCCTTCCTGTAATATCTTCAGGGTAAAATATTTTCAGGTAAAACATTGAGGTCTTTGATCCATTTGGAATTGATGCTGGTGCAGGGTGATATATAAGGATCTAACTTTAGCTTTTACATATGTTTAGCCAATTCTGTCAGAACCATTTGTTGAAGAGGTGAGCACAGATTCTTATGCTTGCTAGGTAAGACCCTACCACTCAACTCCATCAGCCCTTTTGCTTTAGTCTTCCTAGTATTTTTAGGGTCCATCTAGCTTTGCCCAGGTTAGCTTCAAACTGTTGGTCCACTTACCTCCATTTCCCTAGTTGGAATTATAGTCATGCATCACCACACCCTGCTTTTCTTTAAAGAATTTTTACACTTGGGCTGGGTAGGTAGCTCAGTGGTAGAGTGCTTGCCTTGCATGCATGAGGCCCTGGGTTCGATTCCTCAGCACCACATAAGCAGAAAAATAAAGCCGGAAGTGGCACTGTGGCTCAAGTGGTAGACCACTAGCATTGAGCTGAAGAGCTGAGGGACAGCGCCCAGGCCCAGAGTTCAGGCTCCACAACCAAAAACAAAAACAAAAAAAAGAATTTTTACACTCAACTTATTGCACAATGAAGCTGTGTGTAGTGGTGCTTCTCCATACCCAGCTACTCAGAAGGCAGAGGCAGGAAAAAATCAGGAATTTCAGGCCAACCAGGACAAAATTAGCACAATGCTGTTTTATGGGTGCGTGCGCGCGCGCACACACACACACACACACACACAGATTAATTAGCTAATTAACTAATTAATTTAAAAGAACCAGGCACCAGTAGGTCACTCCTGTAATCTTAGCCTCTCAGGAGGCTGAAATCTGAGGATCATGCCTTAAGCCAGCCAGTCCAGGAAAATCTATGAAATTCTTATCTCCAATTAACCACAAAAAAGCCAGAAGTGGTGCTGTGGCTCAGTAGTAGAATGCTAGCTTTGAGCACAAACAAAAAGCTCAGTGGCAGTGCCCAGGCCTTGAGTTCAAGCCCCAGGACTAGCACAAAAAAAAAATAGCTGACAGTGTAACACAAGTGGAGAGCTGTATAAGGCCCTGGATGGAAGAAAGGGAAGGAAAGGAAAGTGGGAGGGACTGACTAACTTGACTGACTTACTGAGCAACAAAACATACCAACCATGGTTCTTGGTCTGTTGTACAGGTCTACACATGACATTTCCTTTAAGCTGGTAGAGCATAATAGTTATTGCATTGTTTATCTCCCATTTCTAAGCAAGGCAATTCTTGGTATTAGTGGTAAGCCACATTCATTTCTCAAGGTGTGGCTGTCCCATTCTGGAATCCAATGACTGGGAAACCCAGGCAGGGTTGAGCAAGCAGGCCTCCTGTAGTTGGGTCTTTGAAGGAAAATGTCATGTGTTTTCCACAGTGCCTGTACAGTAATATTCACTACACACTAGCTGTTACTGATGATCTCAGCAGGGGAGAACAGCCACAGCACGTGGCTTTTAGAGAAATAGTCACAATTAACATTTAGAACTTTATCCTGCTGAGAAGAAAGATAAAGGAGTTCTTGGGCTGGGTTTGTAGCCACTGCTCCAGCACCTATTTGGTACATGTGCATAAGGCCCTTGATTCATCCCCAATATCACAAAACAAAAGCCATCCTTTCAGAAAGGATGGCTTTCTAGACAAGGAAGGTTATTCACTCCTTGCCCTTCTCAAGAAAAGACTATCAAATAATCTTTGATTTGCTGAAAGAAGATTTCAAAGTGGGATCTGCTTTCATAGGTGAATCAAACTACAGTCATTTATCTCCTTATGGAGATCGGTCTAAAGTGTATTTTACTGCATTTTCTATTAGAGGAAAAGAGGTTTCCATCACGAAAGCCAAGAGTCTTCTAGAATTCTTCTGTGTATTTTCCCAGTCAGACCTGAGCAACTTGTTTCTTAGTAGGGAAAATGTGCCAACTAAGTTCACAGCTAAACCACAGCTAAAGTAATGTCTTCATTTCTTTGACCTAGAAACTGTAATTCAAAGCGACTCTTCTCACAATTTCTAGGTATCTTTTCCTGAATCATAGAAGAAAGCTAATGACTTCAATGCTGATGCTGCTTGCCAGCTGCTGGCTTCTGAGTCCCCTGTGAGCTCTTCAATTTCAGGATATTTTGAAATGAATTCTTTCTGTTCTAAAGAAAATTTACATTTCTTTTCTTCTCTCCTTTCTTCCTTCCTTCCTTCCCCTCTCTCTCTTTCTCTCTTTTCTTTTTTTCTTTCGTTCTTTCTCTTTCTCTTTCTTTCTTTCTTCCCTTTTGGTACTGCTCCTAAGACTTAAACTCAGGGCCTGGTGCTGTCCCTAAATTTTTTTTTCTCTCAAGTTTAGCACTAGTTGAGCCACAGCTCCACTTCTGGCTTTTTGTTGGTTAATTGGAGATAAGTTTCAAGGACTTCCCTGCCCAGGCTGACTTCGAACCATGATCCTCAGATCTCAGTGTCCTAAGTAGTTAGGACCATGATCCTCAGATCTCAGTCTCCTGAGTAGTTAGGAATATAGTCATGAGCTGCTAGTACCCAGCTTGAAATTTTCTTTTGATTTAACAACTTCTCTTAAAAATTAAATTCAAAACTTGATTCAGCTTTGTGGAATGTCTCCAAAGACTTTCTTAAAGTTAGGAGGTTAAAGAAAATAAGCTGGCTACTGGTGACTCACACCTGTACTAGCTACTCAGGATTCTGACATCTGAGGATCATACCTTCAAGCCACCCTAGGCAGTAAAGTTCTTGAGACTCTTATGTCCAAATAACCAACTAACCACTAAAATGCTAGAAGTAAAGCCGTGGCTCAAGTGGCAGACTGTTAGCCTTGAGCATAAAAGCTCATGGACAGCACTCAGGTCCTGAGTTCAAGCCATAGGACTGGCACATCCACACAAAAAAAAATTGATTCAGAAAGTGAATCAATTTTGTGAATTTTGTGAATATTTTTAAAGTAGATTGAACAAAAATCTTTGTTTTCTTTTCATTTAAAAAACTGATTGGGGCTGGGAAGGTGGCTCAGTGGTGGAGGGCTTGCCTCACATGCATGAGGCCCTGGGTTTGACTCCTCAGCACCACATAAGCAGAAAAAGCTAGAAGTGGCACTGTGGCTCAAGTGGTAGAGCACTAGCCTTGAGCTGAAAAACTGAGGGACAACCCCTAGACCCAGAGTTCAGACCTGAAAAAAAAAAGCTGATTATTCCTTCAAGAAGGGAAAGTTAGAGAGAAAACACTGGGCTCTTGATTTTTTAAAAATGGTGTATTTTAAATAAGTAAAGTTCTGTATTAAATTATATTTAGTATTTGTGCAGCCAAATATACTACACTAGAAACTAAACTATATCCAAAACTGTTTTAAACCAGCATTGAAGTCAAATACCAATGACTCACACCTGTAATTTCATCTACTCAGGAGGCTGAGATCAGAGGATTGCAGTTCAAAGCCAGCCTGGGCAGGAAATCCTATGAGACTCTTGTTACCACAAAAAGCCAGAAGTGAGGCTGTGGCTCAAATGGTAGAACAATAGCCTTAAGCAAAATAAGCTCAGGGACAGTGCCTAGACCCTAGACCCTCAGTGCCTAGGTGCTCTAGTTCAAGCTCCAGGACCACTACAAAATATATATGTATGTTTTCAAGCAGAAAAGGTCAGTCAGGTAAGTTGATGTTATGGAAATGAACCCTAAGATATGTATTCAGATGTTTTTTTTTTCTTTCATGCAATTGTTTCTAACACATTTATAAGATTATTTCTTTGTTGCTTTGTATGTCCCTCCCCCCCCCCCCCCCCCCGTATAACCCCTGCTTTCACTGTATTTGATGTTGGTATAATTTGTGGAGGGGAAGGGATAAAACAAATTGTTTAAATAGGGATACAGGTGGACCCATTGCAACAATGAGATGTTCAAGTCCTTATGTCAAAAATGAACTTTGGCTGGCGGGGGGGGGGGTGTTTAAGGAGGATTGGGGGGGCAGGGGGAGGATGGGAAGGGGTGGGAAGGGGAAACAAAGGAGGAGGCTACATGCTTGATAAGAAATGTACTCATTATCTTGCCCATGTAACCCCTCCGTACAATATTTTCACAATAAATAAAAATAAATAAATAAATGTTTAATTATTAAACATCTTATTGTTATTATAACAGTGATTACAGAAGTTTAGGATTTCATAAGTCAGGTAATAAGTACGTTTCTTTTTGAACAATGTCACTACTACCTTCAGTTTCTCTTAGTTTTTCTCTCCTGTCCCTGCCCACAAGTTGTTTAGTTCATTTTCAACAGAGTCTAGTGAGTACCAATGCTGCATTTGTTCACTCTTTGTCTCTCCATTTCTATGTCTCCCTTAACAGATAAACAGACAAGACAAATAAACAGACAAGACAAAAAGAAAAGAAAATATTATTGTTTCCATTTCCTGGACTTGATTTCAATAAATATTGCTTTATATGATCAGAGGCACAGAGGCATTGTGCCTTTGTGTTCCTCCCCTGAGAATATCTTCCTTTGTGTGATTGCCTAGAGTTCTGTATCATTTATCATGTCCTAATGTATTTTAGATCTGGCTTCTGCATATGAGAGAAAAAATGAACTGTTGGCTTACCTCACTTAATATGATTTGTTCTAGGTGCATCCATTTCCCTGAAAATGACATAATATTATTCTTTCTAATGGCTGTTTAAAATTTAACTGTGTCTAGGGGCTGGGAAGTTGGCTCAGTGGTAGAGTGCTTGCCTTGCATGCACAAGGCTCTGGGTTCGATTCCTCAGCACCACATACGCAAAAAAAAGCCGGAAGTGGTGCTGTGGCTAGAGTGCTAGCCTTGAGCTAAAAAGCTGAGGGATGGTGCCCAGGCCCAGAGTTCAAGCCCCATGAATGACAAAAAAATATTAACTATGTCTAGGTACCACTTTTCTTTAATCTACTCATCTATTGTCAGGCATCTGGGCCGTTTCTTGGCTATTGTGAATAGTGCAGCAATGAGCATGGAGGTTACAAATGTCTTTATGGTATCCTGGCTTGTGATGTTCTGGGTAGATGCCCAGGACAGGGGGGTATGGCTGGGTCATAAGGAATATCTATGTTTTTTTTTTTTTTTGAGGAATCTCCAGACTGGTGTCCAGAGTGGTTGTACTAGTTTACATTTCCCTAACAGTGCAATAGGGTTCCTTTTCCCCTACATTCCAGCCCCATCTGTTGTTCAAATTCATAATATTGGGGTGAGATGGAATTGCAGGATTGTTTTGATTTACATTTCCTTGATGGCCAGAGATGATAAGTATTTCCTCATGTGTTTCTTTGCCATTCTTACTTTTTCTGTGAAGTGTCTCCTTAGCTCCTTTGCCCATTTACTGATTGGTTTATTAGCTTTGGGAGAGGTTAATTTCTGAGCTCCTTGTATATTTTGGATATTAGGCCTTTGTCAGATGTACTGCTAGTACACATCTTCTCCCAGTCCATTTACTGTCTTTCTAGTTTAGTAACTCTGTCCTTTGCTCTGCAGAAAGTTTTTATTTTTATGTAATCCCGTTTGTCAAGTCTCTCTTCTGTCTCCTGTGCCTCTGGAACTCTTCTCAGAGTGTTTCTGCTTATGCCTAAATTCTAGTGTTTCTCTCATTCCTCTTGAAGTAATTTTAAAGTTTCAGGTTTGATGTTGAGGTATTTGATACACATTTTTATAAAAGCAATATTGGAACTGTATACAGGTAGCTCATGCCTCTCATCTACCTACTCAGAAAGTGTAGGTAGGATCTGAGGATAGCCGTTTGAAGCTAGCAGACCAGAAAGTCTGTGAGACTCATCTTTAATTAACCACCAAAAAGCTAGAAGTGCAGATGTGGTTTGAGTGGCAGAACACCAACCTTGAGTAAGAAAGCTAAAGGACAACACTGAAGCCCCGAGTTCAAGGGCAAATACTGGAGTACATACACATCCATGCACAGGCTGTACATGGATGATGGATGTGTGTGTGTGTGTGTGTGTGTGTGTGTGTGTGTGTGTGTGTGACAGAGAGAGAGAGAGAGAGAGAGAGAGAGAGAGAGAGAGAGAGAGAGAGAGAGAGAGAGAGAGAGTGCACATAGGCTGATAGGAATAGATGTTAGAATTATCTTAAAGCCTAAAATTCTCTGTGCTATTTGGGGTTCTCTGCCCATCAAATCCTGATACTCTCAAATTCTCTGAACAACTCTTCTGACTTGTTCAAATGTGAATTCATGTCTGTTTTCCTCTACAGGAAGCCAGGGATTCCAACCAGTCTCCAGGCTCTGAAGGTCACCACAGCATAATTACTACTAGTATAACTCCTAGTGTTCAGGAGGCTGAGATCTGAGGATCAAGGTTCTAAGCCAGCCTTTTCAGAAAATTCCAACTAACTACCAAAAATCTAATTAACTACCAAAAATGCCAGAAGTGGAGCTGTGGCTCAGGTGGTAGAACATTAGCCTTGAGCAAAAAAAAAAAAAAAAAAAAAAAAGTAAAAAAGAAAGAAAGAAAGAAAAAGAAAAAGCTCAGAGACAACAGGCAGGCCCTGAGTTCAGGCCCCAGGACCAGCACAAAAATAAAATAAAATAAAGGTAACTGCTCTTCCATGTTCACTTCAGTATTATTAACAACAGCCAAGATAGAGAATCAACCTAAGCCTCCATCAATGGACAAAATGTGATGCGTGGCTGGGCACCGGTGGCTCATGCCTGTAATCCTATCTGCTCAGGAGGCTGAGATCTGAGGATTGTGGTTCAAAGCCTGGGCTTTGAGACTCTTTTGGGGGACTCTTATCTCCGATTAACCACTAGAAAACCAAAAGTGAAGTTGTGGCTCAAGTGGAAGAACACTAGCCTTGAGCTGAAGAGCTCAGAGACAGTGCCCAGGCCCAAGCAAACAACAACAAAAAATGTGGTCTGTGTATATGTACACACAACGTACTTAAGTTTTTAACTCCAGTTTCCTGCATGAGGGACGATTTTATTAAACTCCTTCCTTTAAAAGAAGGAGGAGGAGGAGGGAGAAGAGGAAGAAGAAGAGAAAGAAGAGGAAGAGGAAGAGGAAAGGGTGCAAAAAGGGAGGAAAGAAGAGTGAACACATACAATCATACTATTCAGAATATACTATGTGGAAAATGAGCTGTATAACTTGCAGGCAGGGATGGAAGGGGCAGACTGGGAAAGTGCAAGAAGGGGTGACACTGTCCAAAAAAAAAAAAAAAAAGAAAGAAAGAAAGAAAGAAAAAGAAAAAAGAAATGTGCTCATTACCTGACTTCTGAAATGGTCATCTCTCTATCTCTCTACACATAACCTTAATAATAATAAAATTATATATTGAGGAAAAACTCCTTGCTTTGCCACTTTACTTTTGTATGTATGTCTTCAATTCTTTGTTGGAGATGCAAAAATGCCATAAACCAGGCACAAAGACAAACACAGCTCTAACCTTGGCTTTATTTAATCTATTTCTTTATTGTTCTTATTTTAAAACAAGGTATAGCCAGGCATCAGTAGCTCATGCCTGTAATCCTAGCTACTCAGGAAGCTATGATTTGAGAATCATTGTTCAAAGCCAGCCTGGACAGGAAATTCCATGAGATTCTTGTCTCCAATTAACCACCAAAAAGTCTGAGTGAAGCTGTGGCTCCTGTAATAGAGTGCCATCCTAGAGCAAAAAAGCAATTCAGGCCAGGCTGAGTTCTGGCTGAGTTCAAACACCAGGCCCAACACACACACACACACACACACACACACACACACACACACACACACACACACACACACACACACACACACACACACACACACACACACACACACTCTCTTTACTGGCTCCTGCTCATGGACTGCAATTCAGGCCAGGCTGAGTTCTGGCTGAGTTGAAACACCAGGCCCAACACACACACACACACACACACACACACACTCTCTTTACTGGCTCCTGCTCATGGACTGCAATTCAGGCCAGGCTGAGTTCTGGCTGAGTTGAAACACCAGGCCCAACACACACACACACACACACACACACACACACACACACACACACACACACACACACACACACTCTCTCTCTCTCTCTCTCTTTACTGGCTCCTGCTCATGGACTGCAATTCAGGCCAGGCTCAGTTCTGGCTGAGTTGAAACACCAGGCCCAACACACACACACACACACACACACACACACACACACACTCTCTTTACTGGCTCCTGCTCATGGACTGCAATTCAGGCCAGGCTGAGTTCTGGCTGAGTTGAAACACCAGGCCCAACACACACACACACACACACACACACACACACACACACACACACACACACTCTCTTTACTGGCTCCTGCTCATGGACTAATGTCAGTCTCCTATAACTTGACATGAGCTCTTTCTATAATCTCCCTGTTTCCTGGCCCTGATAGTTGCCTTTCTGTACTAAGCCAGGCATATTCTGCTTTAGGGCCTTTATGGGCCCCACTGCCTGAGAAATTCTTTTTTTTTTTTTTTTTTGTTGCCCATGGGGCTTGAACTCTGGGCCTGGCCCCTGTCCCTGAGCTCTTCAGCTCAAGATGAGCACTCTACCACTTGAGCTACAGCGCCACTTCCGGTTTTCTGGTGGTTTATTGGAGACAGGAGTCTCACGGTCTCTCCTTTGAACTCCTTTGAATCGCTTTGAACTGCGATCCTCAGATCTCAGCCTCCTGAGTAGCTAGGATTACTGTTAGGTTTTTAAAAGAGGTAGCCGAGTAAGAACAGCACCAGGACGCACGTGGTATTCAGGTAATGGGCAGGTTTATTCAGTAGACTTGCTGGGACCAGGCAAGGTTGGCCCTCCACATGGCTGGGAAAGAGAGAGAGCTAGGAAAGAGAGGAAAGAACTAGAAAAGAGCAGAGAGAGCAAGAAAAGAACAGAGAGAGAGCAGAGAGGAACAGACTGGTTCGCAAAAGGCCGTCAGAACTGTGGGTATTCCTCAGAGCAAAAAGGGAAAAACAAACAGAAAAAGAGGAAACAAAACAGAGAGGAATCCCAGCTATCCTGACTTTAAGCCCTTTATCTGAGTCACAGCACCATTTATGTTAGGTTTTTAAAAAGAGGTAGCCGAGTAAGAACCGCACCAGCACGCACGTGGTATTCAGTTAAGGGGTAGGTTTATTCAGTAGGCCTGCTGGGACCAGGCAAGGTTGGCACTCCACATGGCTGGGAATGAGAGAGAGCTGGAAAAGAGAGGAAAGAGCTAGAGCAGAGAGAGAGCAGAGAAAGCTAGAAAAGAACAGAGAGAGGTAAGAACAGAGAGAGAGCTAGAATAGAACAGAGAGAGAGAGAGCTAGAAATGAACAGAGAGAGCAAGAAAAGAGCAGCAAGAGAGCGCTAGGCCTTATGTAGGGTATGGGCGGGGAAAGGTGTGGCCACATCAGGTTAAGATGTGACCTCAGCGGATGCAGATGTGACCTCTTCCAGGTGTCCCAGTTGCCTAGGTAACGCAGGTACTGGGTGGAGACTTTGCTGAGAGGAGGGAGGAGTCTGCTAGACATCCAGGAGTGGACCTTACAATTACAGGCGTGAGCCACCAGTGCCCCGCTGCCTGAGAAATTCTTTTTCTTCTATGTCCACATAGCTAATTATCTCATTTTCTTTAGATCACTGTGAGGCAGGATAGACTAGGGAAAATGAAGCATGGTAAATGGCTGCCAGGAATTCAAAAAACTTAAGCTTACAGTAAATACAGGAGATATTCAACTACTTCCCTTAAGCTTAAGGGAAAGAAGTCATTTTAGGGGAAAATGAAGCCTGGTAAAGGCAATTCCGAAACAAGGTATTTAAAAATATAGCACTATCTTTGCTTCAAAGAGAGACAACAGGATGCACTCCTTCCTTAGAGATGCATTTCTCACACCAAGAATTAACATTTGATTGGTGGGATGTATGCCTTCCTGAGACAAATGCCCCCCCCCAAATGTAAGCACCTTCCTACCCAAAATGTAGACAACAGGATGCCTTCCTTATCTCAAGGACAAGCATCTGTTTTATGGCAGGATGCATTGTTACCTGGAAGAAATGCCCCAAACACCCAGGAACTCAGAAAGTGTAACATCAGGAGTGATTAAAGCAAAGAAAAACTCTTTTCCTATCTTTAAGTCAGACCCCCAGCCTTTACCATATAAATAATACCCCAAGAGCCAAAGAGCTGTGTTTCTCTCTTCCTTTGAGAGCACCTACACTCTATTGGAGTGAGCCTTCTCTTTCTTGCTTGTCTGTCTGCTTGCCTACTTACTTGCTTTCTCAATAAAGCAAGTTACCATTGTAACTTGTCCAGGAATTCTTACTATTATTGAAGTCAAGGACTCTACGTGAAAAATCCCTACTTTTAGAGGGAAACTTCACAAATCTTCACATGGTGTGGTGGAATTAGAAATACTAGAAACAACCCTGCTGCCCCCTCAGAGGTAATAGTTAACTACTGCTGGTTTAGTACTAGTTTAGTTACTGCTAGGAATTCAGTTTTATCCACTGATCCAAATTCTACATTTTTTCCTTTCCCCCAAGTACCAGCAATCATCAACTTTTGTGGTCCTGACATCTCATAAGAACCATCAGCACTTCTGTGAATCTCTGAACAATATATTATCTTACTTCACTTACTATGTAAATTCAAAACTGAAGACAGAGCACAGTGCTGGTGGCTCAAGTCTATAATCCTCATTGTATCAGGAGGCTAAAATTTGAAAATCATTGTGTGAAGCCAGCCTGGGCAGGAAAATCCTTGAGACTCTTATCTCCAATTAACCAACAAAAATCCAGAAGTGGAGCTGTGGACCAAGTGATAGAACATTAACTGTGAGCACAAAAGCTCAGGGACAATGCCCAGGCCCTGATTTGAAGTCTTAGGGCCAGCTTAAAAATTTTTTTAAAAATTAAAGGCAGGAAAAAAATTTTCTAAGCTTCTTGAGTGATCTATACTGGGTAAACATGTAATGGACTACATTACATGGAAACATGTAATGGATTACATGTTTCTATACTCAATTACTTGTGAACAGTAGGAATGGCCTTCAAAAATAAGGCAGTTAGGGCTAAGAATGTGGCTTAGTGGTAAAGTGCTTGCCTAGCATGCATAAAGCCCTTCATTTGATTCCCTAGTACCACATAAACAGAAAAGGCTGGAAGTGGTACTCTGGCTCAAGTGATAGAGTGCTAGCCTTGTATAAAAAGCAGTTCAGCGACAGTGCCCAGGCCCTGAGTTCAAGCCCTAGGACCTGTCAAATAAGTAAATAAATAAAAATAAGGCACTGTTATTTTATATAGTCTTTATCTCCCTTCTCATCCCACATAGTTTTGTAAATTATGAAAATATAGGAACTGAACATGTAAACCTGGAGACCTCTGAAATTACCATCCTAGTGAGAACAGCCCTCAGATGCCCTGTGACTCAGCATTTTATGGTGGCGTGAAATGAGATAAATGTCTTTTCTCCTTCATGGCCCTAGCTAAGTAATGAGCTTTTAAGTTTAAAAAATGCTAAATGAGTTACCCCCAAAACACAATCAGTGGCACTGAAGTGTTACAATTCTCACACTGACATAGGTTTAATTCAAATCTGTGAAGACAAAGAGGAGAGCCTGTGTCACGGGAAGCACAGAGCTGTTCTGAAATAACTCGCTGGCCTACAAAATTAGCAAATAACTACAGTTTGGAAATGTGTAAAGTATTGTAAATAAATGAGAGAAAGATTTTAAAATAGAAACTGGTTACTGGTTTATAATTAATATTAAGAAATAGGGCTGGGAATGCTTAGTGGTAGAGTGCTTGCCTAGCATGCATGTAGCCTTGGGTTCAATTCCTCTGTGCCACATAAACAGAAAAGAGCTGGGAAGTGGCCCTGTGGCTCAAGTCATACAGTGCTAGCCTTGAGCCAAAGAAACTCAGGGACAGTGCCCAGGACTGGAGTTCAAGCCCCAGGACTGGCAAAATTAAAAATTAAAAAATAATAACTTTTAGAGCTAAGGAGTAAATCTATCCAGATACTGTTCACTAGATTATCAGAAACTAAAATTAAATCAATTGAGGGGTTTTCCTTTTGGGGGGGGGGAAACTAAAAAGGAAACAAAGAAAAATTCAGCTCTTTCAACAGTTTATCAACAGAATATAACAATATGAAAGTTGTAACAGAGTCTTCAGTTCATACTTCCTCCAGCAGAAACTGTAGAAGAAATGAGAAAATTATATTGCCAAGCAGGGAGATATAAGAAGACTGAGGGACATTCCATACAGAGAATGGATGTATTTGGGGAATCCTAGGAGTTAAGCCAGAAATGTAAGAAAATTAAGAGAATGGGAAAAACCCAATGATGTTCTTTACTAAAATAGAGAAAATAATCCAAAAATTCATATGGAACAACAAAAGACTTACAACTGCCAAAGCATTCTTAGGCAAAAGAAACAACACAGGACAGATCACGATACCAAATTTTAAGCTCTAGAATAGAGCCATAATAACAAAAACAGCTTGGTATTGGCACAAAAACAACCTGAAGACCAATGGAATAGATTAGAAGATCCAGAAATGAAGTCACACACATTATAGTCAGCTGATACTTGACAAAGGAACCAAAGACATACAGTGAAAGAAACACAGCCTCTTCAACTATGCAGGGGGGAAAATGGGCAGCCACATTCAGAAAACTGAAAGGGGACCCCAGCCTATCACCATGCACTAACATTAACTCAAAATGGATTAAAGATCTTAACATCAAACCTGAATCTCTGAAACTACTGCAGGACAGAGTAGGAGAGACTATAGGCACTATACTATTCCTAGAGGCACAGGCAGGAACTTTCTGAACAGAGTCCCAGGGTCACTACAAATTGGAGAGAGACTCGATAAATGGGACTACCTTAAAATAAACCCAACTAGAAAGACAGCCAACTAACTGGGAAAAGATATTTACCAGCAAAATATCAGACAAAGGGCTAATATCCACTATATACAGGGAACTCAAGAAACTAATCCCCCCCAAATCTAACAAACCAATCATTAAATGGGCAAGGGAGCTAAAGAGAGACTTCTCAGAAGAAGAGATAAAAATGGCAAAGAAACACATGGCTGTAAAGGAAATGCAACTATGGATCTGAGGGCGATCTGGCTGCGACATCTGTCACCCCATTGATTGCCAGGGTTGATCTGCGCACTCGGTCGAAGAGGATGACCATCCCCGATAGAGGAGGACCGGTTTTTGGTCAAGGGTATACGAGTAGCTGCGCTCCCCTGCTAGAACCTCCAAACAAGCTCTCAAGGAAATGCAAATAAAAACAACACTGAGATACCACCTTACCCCAGTCAGAATGACCCATATCCTAAATTCAGCCAACAATAAATGCTGGTGGGGATGTGGAGAAAAAAGAACCCTATTGCATGGCTGGTGGGAATGTATACTAATATAATCAGTCTGGAAAGTAGTCTGGAAGTATCTCAGAAAGCTAAATATAGACCTCTCTCATGACCCAGCCATACTACTCCTAAGCATCTAGCCTGAGCAACAGAGACCAGGATACAAGGTGTGAAGCCTGAACAAAATATAAGATAGCCATTTTAGGTTTAGATTCCATCCTGTTAAGGCACTATAACTGAAACTCCAGGAACTGTATCAGCAACTCCCCTTGAGCCCAAACTCAAGGAACTATATCAGCAACTCCCCTTGAGCCCAAATTCCAGGAACAACCTTCTTTACAGTAAATTCCACTAACTACAGCTAAGTTCCAAAAGCTCCTGCAAGATAAAGACCACTTGGTCACAGCTCAGATCATCTGCTTTAGCCAATCATTTTGAAAAGCATCAGCCCCATGAACCAGCCAACCCCCAGTCCCTGGTTGGGTAAGAGGATCATCTTTTAAAATTACTTTATGAATTTCCCGAGGTATGATATGATTTGCTAAGTGATGCTATGGTGTATAGAATGCCCCTGAAACCCTATAAAAACCCTGCTGAAGGAAGGGTCTTGGCTCTCCACTCTGACCTGCTGCATTGGTGATGGCTGTGAGTCCAGGCTCGAGCTTGTAATAAATGACTTTCATGTGCTTATATCGGAATCGCCTCCTTGGTGGTCTTTGGGATCCTTATCTGGGCATAAGATCTGGGGGCTCGTCTGGAATCCCTCAGACCCCAGGATTCACGAACCGGAGAGTTGGACCCCGATCGGTGAGTTGTGTCTGTCTGCTTTTGCTTCTGTGTGGTTGTATTTCATTTTTGGGACCCGAATCTGAGAATTGGAAAATCTGTTCAGGTTGACATAAGACCTAGGCGGATGCACTGGAGGGTCATCAGTCAGGGGTCCTCGAAGACGCTTCAGGCCCTTCTGAGAGGGCATGGAAGCCTTCTATACCTTTGGAAATTCTGATTGGATGAGGCGGTCGCTCCTGTGGACTGGCCTAGGGCCGGCATTCTGGTTTCGTTTCTGCCTCAGGTCCACAGGAGGGATTTGGTTTGTTTGTCAGTTTTGCTTTTGTGTTTGTCAGTTGCTTTGTATTTCTGTGTGACTGACAGTATGGAACAGACTCAAACCACTCCCCTTTCACGTTTTTTTTTGGGGGGGGGGGCCCGTTCGTGGTGCCTGAACTCTGGGCCTGGGAGCTGTCTCTCAGCTCTTCAGCTCAAGGCTAGCGCTCTACCACTTGAGCCACAGCGCCACTTCCGGCTTTTTACTTTTTTTTGTTTATGTGGTGCTGAGGAATCGAACCCAGGACCTTATGTATGCAAGGCAAGCGCTCTACCTCTGAGCCACCTTCCCAGTCCCTCCCCTTTCACTTTTGACTGACCATTTTAAAGAGGTTAAAAGGAGAGGACAGGACTTAAGTGTGGAAGTCAGAAAAGGGAAACTATATTCTGTAGTGCAGAGTGGCTCCAACAGGATCTTAGCCTTAGGCCTTGGCCCAGGGTGGGGTCTGAGCATGGGGGAGAATCTGCCAGTCTGAAGGGAGGGCCGCTAGGGACTTATTTCCCTTGCCCCAAGATGCCTTGGATGGTCCCTGGGTCAATGTTTGCAGGAATCTAAAAGAAAAATCCTCCGGAGGTAAGTAGAGGGGGTTGATGGGATTTGAGTCCCACTTGTAAATGATAGCGAGATGTTGCCCCATTCACTGAGACCTGATTTTATCTTTGTGGTCTCTTGTCTGTCTTGTTTACTTTGGTGTGTTTTCTGTTCTATTTTCAGAGGTAGAAGTTCTGGATAAGTGTGGCAGGCTCACTCAGCCTACTCTGGATTCAGCTTGCTGAGTGAGAACTGCGCAGAGTTCTGGTAGGGATGAGCTGGGGGCCCATTAGTCCCCAACTCAGCCTTTGGTTGTTGTCTTGTCTTGTTCTGTTTTAGAATTGGTACCAATTTTAAATGTGGATCCTTGGTTTTTGTGTTGATTTGGTTTTTTGTTATTTATTTGAACATCTTTGGGGGAATAAAAGTTCCAGCCTCCCCCTGGGACCAGTCAGAGACCTGCTATCTCCCCCTCCCTGTGGGGCATGGAAAGTTACTGGACTAGTTTGGTCCTCTTCAAGCCTCAGGCTCTCCTTGTGGAGGCTGAGAGAGGGGAGGGTATAGAAGGCTGTGTGCCTGGTTCTGACTTTTCAGCTGGTCCTGACAATGTAACATTTTGTAAAGTGCTCTTGTCTAAAATTGGGTAAAACACAGAATCAGGCCAGTTTAGTTTCAGGTGACTTCCCGCCCTCCCCCCCCCCGCCCTCCCCCCCCCGCCCCCCCAGCCTTTCTCCAACTGAAGGTATTCAATTGGTAAAATGCATGGCTAAACAAGCAAGCCCTGAGAAAATACAGCCTAGAAGAAGTGCTTTGTTAAAGTCTTGTCTTAAATTTTTGTCATCTGCAAGAGTAAAATTGTCAAAAAGAAAAAAAAATTCTCTTGCCACTGAATTTTAGAAAATGTACATTTTTATTTATTTTCATTTTTACATGCTTTAAGATCTGTGTGAATGTGTTTTGTATGTGTTTGTGAACATGTTCAAGATAAAAATTGTCAGCATGCTGTAACAATTGGGTGAGTTTAAGTTTAAAATTAAAAAGGTTATGAGGTTTGGACATTACCAAAAATTTTAAAAGAATTTTCACATTATTTTAAAAGGCTTTTAAAGGATTCTTTTAGTTGAAAATTAGAAAATCTGATATTTTACAATCTGGTATTTTAGAATGTGTAAGACTGTTTACACTGTAACCAAGTTATCTGGCTTAACAAAAAGGCATTGGCTATTTGGGATTTCGTTTCTTCTGCTAAAATTTGGGGTAAATAATAGAAATTTGAGGTTTGTTTAACACTGTCAAAGACTTTACCTGTTTTGTCTGTCTAAAATTGTGTATTTCACTCAAGAACCAAGAGAAAAGAAAAGGAAAAAACTTAGAAGCCAACAGAAGACCTATCTTTAGGGGTGAGGGTGAACAGGCAGAAGTGCAGTTCAGCTGATCATGCATGGTGGGGACAGACCCTGGGAGGAGTCCACGCAAGGTGAAAGAGGGCACAAACGCAGTTTATCTAACCCTAAAGAGTCGGACTGGGTGAGTGCCCATTCCATAGGAGGGGCTGAGTGGCCCATCTTTGTTCTGTCCCTTTTCCCTGCAGATAACTGGAAACATGATGTAAAAATTAATGATGTGATGATCTAGTATTGCTAAAACTGCCCCTTGGATGTGTTAAAATTAAAATTAAGGATGTTGTGCTGTAGCTCAAGTGGTAGAGTGCTAACCTTGAGCTGAAGAGCTGAGGGACAGTGCCCAGACCCAGAGTTCAAACCCCATGACCGACAAAAAATAAATAAATAAAAATTAAAAGGCCTTAAAAAGAGGGTTAAAAAGTTTATTTGTATAATGTGACTTGCTTTCAATGATATTCTACAATTAGGATATGTTTTTAAAAGTCATAAAGGTGTTAAGTCTAGCTTCTTGATACAGTGATGGTGATTGTAACTCTCACATTAAGGAAAAATTGTCATTTGAGTTTAAAAGTTTTTTGTTTTTTTGGGGGGGGGTCCAGTCATGGGGCCTAAACTCTGGGCCTGGGCGCTGTCCCTCAGCTCTTCAGCTCAAGGTTAGCACTCTACTGCTTGAGCCACAGCACCACTTCCAGCTTTTTTCTTATTGCTTATGTGGTGCTGAGGAATTGAACCCAGGGCCTCATGCATGCAAGGCAAGTGCTCTATCACTGAGCCACCTTCCCAGCCCGAGTCTAAAAGTTTTTAATGTCTATCTGTTTAAAAAAAAAAAAAAAAAGGCAGCCAAGAGGCAATGAGTGACACTTGGCCTCAAGATTTCAAGGGATCTTTTTAAAACACAAATGAAAACTAAAGTATAAAATATTGAATCAGAGATTAATAAGAGGCTTAAAAAATTGGGAATGGATTTCTGGATATAAAGTTTAAAAGTAAAATTGTTTTTAACATTTGCCTCAAAGTACAAAAAGGAAAAATTAGGATTACCAAAATAATTGCTATTTTAGTTTGCTCTTATAGGTTTTTGTAACTGTTCCCAGCAGGCCCACAAAAAGGAGTGAGAATTCTTATAAGTTTGTCAGATGTAACTGGCTCTTAATAAGTTCCAGGTAAGAGCATGCTTTAAAGCTACTACTATGTTGACCACCTTGTTGCTTTTAATTGGAGTAAAGTCACCATTTGTAAAGATTCATTGATCTTCAAACTGCAAACTGCAGTTTGAAGCCAGCCCAGGCAGAAAAAGGTCCCTGTGAAACTGTTACCTCTAATCAGCCAGCAGAGTGCTGAAAGAGCAAGCAGAGTTGCTTTGGGACTCAAAGTGTCAGAGTGCTAAGCCTTGAGCTGGAGAGCTGAGGGGCAGCACTCAGGCCCCAAGTTCAAGTGTAGTGACCAACTAAGGGAAATGCTAATGAGGCATTTATCCCAGTGTGGAGAAGACACTCCTGGGACAAAAGCAATGGTGGAGCATCCAGAGGCAGTAAGCGACTGCTTGGATGGCAGAAATAAAGTCAGATCCTAGAGTTATTTGTGCATAGCCCTTCAAAATTGGTCAGAGCCAGGAAGTCATGGGAAGATAGTTTGTAAGCATGCCTAATGTCCATGACTATCTACCTTGTAAGGGACAGGAACATGCCAGTCTTCTGTGATAGTAGTAAAAAGAAAGTTACAAAATCTGGGGGATAGTTTAAATCCCAGGCCCTGTATGTGCCAAAAGCCCTAATTGGTAGAAACTTTTGAGCTGACACCAGCTACATTAAATTCATCTGTTCAGGAAAATGTTTGTAAACCTGAGAGTGTGTTTCTGTTGATATCTTCCTGAAGGCCTGCACAGGTAACTTAGGTATTGGTAGGGTCACTAGATATCAGGTTCCTAAGCCATCCAGAAAGATGCTTTTGTAAACCAGAGTGCTAAACAAGCTACACTGCTGTAGCTGGAGAAAAGGTCTGCAGTTGCCAAAAGTTAAAATATTGTTCTTAATGACATCTAACCCTGGTAACCTCTTTGTAAAATAGGTTAAGGTTATAGGTTCCTGGATAGGTAGGATCAACACCCCTGACTGAGTCAGCTTGAAGTTACAGATGAATTTTTGCCCATCATCCACTTTTAAGATCAAGAGTCCAGAGTCAGTTTTAGAAAAAATGAGGCAAAATAGAATAGTCTTAACAGGTGTGCAAGTGTGGACTGCATCTGTTGGAGATGGTTACAAAACCAAGCCTTCTGTTTACAAAAATATCTGGTTAGTAAAAAGTTGTCTTAATAAATTGTCCTGGGCTATTGTCTAAACAGTCTTAAAAACCAGTTGGGCCACAGCCTGCCAAACCTATGTACAGTCTGTGTAGGAATTTGCAGCCCAGCATGAGGTATGACAGTCCCTTGGAGCCACTAAGAGACCCTGCTGCTGCTGCTGCTGCACACCCTAATGGGTAAAGTTCAACGACAGCCTGACCTGGAGGAAATCTACATTGTCACCCAGACCACCTCCACCATGGTAAACGTAGACTGACCTCCTGCCTGATTCAATCACCTGAGACTGCTTCCCAGTGGAGAACTGCTTTGAGTCTGCTAAAACTAAGATCTTATGGGACATCCTTTTGGTGATATACAGTAACCCTCTCTACTCCCACAGTAGATATTGGGGGTAAGGATGCCACTGGCTTGCCTTTGGCACTTCAGGGCATAAGGACTGGAAATCCACTCTACCGTCACAGCCTACTTTGGCTCTGGTATGTTAATAACCTGCTTCCTCCCAGGTGAGTGTTAAAGATAAAGGAGAGATTTTTATCAAGGGAGGTAGTAAGAGGAATGAGACCCAGCCCTGCAGTTAGCCTTAAAATCTAGCAAGCTTCTCCACCCCAGTGGTGCCTTGAGGCTGTTCTGAGATAACTTGGTTCCACAAGCCAAAGGAAAAAATGGGCAGTTTTACATTCAAGCTGCAAAAGAAACTCAGGGGAAAAAGAGGGTAGTAAAGAAAGCCTTGGGAAAGAAATTGGGGAAAAAATTAGTCCCCTTTGGATAAGAAAGGATTTAAAAAGTAAGGATTGTCTTAAAGTGTTTGTATCAGAGTGAAAAAGGGAAGACAACAAACTCCAGAAAGTTTATGTAGCAAATGGTATGAGTGTGTCTTAAAAATGGAGCTTATGAGGGCTGGGAAGGTAGCTCAGTGGTAGAGCGCTTCCTCAGCACCACATAAGCAAAAAGAAAAAACCTGGAAGTGGCGCTGTGGCTCAAGGGGTAGAGCGCTAGCCTTGAGCTGAAGAGCTGAGGGACAGAGCCCAGGCCCAGAGTTCAGCCCCCATGACCAGACCAAAAAAAAAAAAAAAAAAATGGAGCTTATGAGTACAGCTGGTGTAAGTTATATACAGAGTGATATACAGAGTCAGGACTGGTGGAAAGAAAAAAGAAAACATGAGGGGCTTTGCAAACATCCCACTACCAACCTGGACATTGGATGGCTTTACAACCCTTTGGTCCAATAGGTAATGCCTCTGGCTGGACCCCTGATATTGTTAATTCTGATACTCACAATTGGTCATTGATTAACAGGCTAAGCAATGTTTGTAAAAGAGCAGGTTAATGCAGTCTGGGTACCAGTTCTCAGATCTCAATATCAGCCCATAGATGAAGTTAACATAGAGCTAGATATCAAGGGACCATGACTGGTCCCCTTAGTCACTAGTAGAGGGGGGAATGTGAAGCCTGAACAAAATATAAGATAGCCATTTTAGGTTTAGATTCCATCCTGTTAAGGCACTATAACTGAAACTCCAGGAACTGTATCAGCAACTCCCCTTGAGCCCAAACTCAAGGAACTATATCAGCAACTCCCCTTGAGCCCAAATTCCAGGAACAACCTTCTTTACAGTAAATTCCACTAACTACAGCTAAGTTCCAAAAGCTCCTGCAAGATAAAGACCACTTGGTCACAGCTCAGATCATCTGCTTTAGCCAATCATTTTGAAAAGCATCAGCCCCATGAACCAGCCAACCCCCAGTCCCTGGTTGGGTAAGCGGATCATCTTTTAGAATTATTTTATGAATTTCCCGTGGTATGATATGATTTGCTAAATGATGCTATGGTGTATAGAATGCCCCTGAAACCCTATAATACCCTACTGAAAGAAGGGTCTTGGCTCTCCACTCTGACCTGCTGCATTGGTGATGGTTGTGAGTCCAGGCTCTCGTGTGCTTACATCAGAATTGCCTCCTTGATGGTCTTTGGGGATCCTTATCTGGGCATAAGAAAGGACACATACACCTCCATGTTCATTGCAGCACTGTTCACAACAGCCAAGATATGGAAACAACCCAGATACTCCAATACACATAAATATATCCCCAAATTGTGGTACCTATATACAATGACATATTATGCAGCCATTAGAAAGGACAAAAGAATGGCATTCACAGGGAAATAGATGGAACTAGAACAAATCATGTTGAGAGAGGTAAGCCAAGAGTTGAGAGAAACAGAACAGTCTCCCTGATATGTGGATGTTAAATTCAAAATGCAAGGAGATATTACAAAGTAAACAGGACTCAAGAAACAAAGGACCTCTACTTAATTTGTTGTATCACTTCTAAATAACTCCATGTTGTTGACCACATATAGTGTGTGTGTGTGCACGTGTGCACATGTGGGCACATGGACATGTATCAGAGGAAAGCTAGGAGGACACAGAATCAGAGGGAAACAGGAGAAAACATACTTCAAAGGGGCCCATCAGCTGCACTGGACATTGATGAAAATGAACTAAGCAATTCAAGGGCATGGATGGGAGGGCAGGAATGAGAGGGAAACAGGGAACAGCTTACACTAAGCAAAAAGAATGTACTTATCATCCTATTTGGAAGAAATAGTTGTATGTTCAAAACTTATAGAATTCACAAACTTTAATTTGCCTTGTGAAGGTTAAAATGTGTTTGTGACTTTAAGTATTACTATACCATAATACTGTGTAATTTATGTAATCACTTAATGTGTTTTTTGTTTTGCTTTTTTTTGTTGTTGTTGTTGGTCATGGGGCTTGAACTCTGGGCCTGGGTGCTATCCATGAGCTCTTCAGCTCAAGGCGAGCGCTCTACCGCTTGAGCCACAGTGCCACATCCAGTTTTCTAGTGGTTTATTGGAGATAAGAGTCTCACAAGACTTTTCTGCCCAGGCTGGCTTTGAACCGTGATCCTCAGATCTCAGCCTCCTCAGTAGCTAGGATTACAGACATGAGCCTGGCTTTTTGTCAGTCGTGGGGCTTGAACTTTGGTCCTGGGCGCTGTCCCTCAGCTCTTCAGCTCAAGGGTAGAGCTCTATCATTTGGGCCACTGCATCACTTCCGTCTTAATCTCAATAATTATTAAAAAAAAAAAAAGACAACGGGAGCTGATGCTCAAGGTTCACACACATACAAAAAAATAAGAGCTGAGAATCAAGGTTCAAAGCCAGCCATGGCAGAAAAGTCTGTGAGAGTCTTATCACCAATTAGCCATCAAAAAGCCAAAAGTGGAATGGTGGTATCAGGCTTGAGTGATAAAGCTAAGGGACAGAGCTCAGGCTCTGAGTTTAAGCCCCAAGACTAACACACACAGGTCACCAGGAAACCAGAAACAGTCTGTAAGCAAATGGATCCAAAGGATAGGTATCTAATACAGTACCTAGTTGCTTTTGGCTCCTAAGTATGCTGCACATGCTCTTTTAAACAAACAAGGCAACATACTAACATAAATGAGTCAGCAATGTTCGCCAGGTTGTGAGAACAAGGAAAACTTCACAGAGGTAGTAGCATTTCATGAATAGCTTCATCACCTGTCATCAGATTCCCCCTCCCCCCCCCCCCCCCAGGTTTTCAGGCTGAATTTCCAAGTCCTTGACTTGGCACTGAAGCTCTCCACAACTAGGCCAGAGAGAATGTGAAGGAAGAAAGAGTATCCTGAGTGTCAAGCTTATGCTGAAGTCTCAGGTTCCAATAGATCAGAAAATGTTGTATTTCTGTAAGTGGTGCCAGGTTTGAAGGCAAGGGTACATCCTAGCACGTGATAAACACACAGTAAGCATTTTCTGGGCTAAATTACCACCTCCAGGTGCCTCATGCCATCTAGACCTCTGGTCTAATTTTAAAAGGTATGTTGATACTTGATCCAGGTGAAATGGGCTGACCTTGGTTTGAATCTGAATGCCAGGAACCAACAGTAAAAGGCAAGACCCTGGGGAAACCTAAGTATGGGCTAGTAACTAGTTTAAGAAATGGTTGGAGCTAGGCAGCTATAATCCTACTAAGAAGGTTGAGATCTGATGATCCAAGTTCGAAGCTAGGGAGAGCAGAAACGTCCACCTCCAATTAGCCAGCAAAAAGCTGTAAGTAGAGGTGAGACTCAGTGCCAGCCTTGAGCAAAAGAAACTAAGCGACAGCGCCAAGGTCCTCAGTTCAAGCCCCACCCCAGTACCGGCACATACACTCACGTTAAATTTATTAAATGTCTTATTTGTCTTAGTAAATCCTCTCAAACACCAGAGGCGTGAAGTGGGCTAAATGGGTGAAATACGCGGGTATAACGTGGTTAATGATGTCCAGGGGTGTAATGCACTACTTTGGGGATGTTGGGGGATTCTCAAAGGAACAAGTACCCACGTATCCCACGCGCGCTCGTTTCCAGCGGAACCCGACCCTCAGGTCGGCCGGCGTCCAGGTGCTGTGAAGCGCAGAGCCTCCGCGAAAGTAACACCCGCGCTCGCGGGTAACTGAGGAGGCAGCCGCCGGCCACCGCACTTCCTCAGTGCCCGCGGCGACCTCACTCGCACGGGGCCCGCCGGGTTCCGGAAGAGCGCCGGGCAGCGTTCCTCCCCATAATCCTCAGTCCCGCCTCCCGGCCCAGATACCCAGGAGAAGCGAGCATCCCGGCCGACCGCCTCGGAACCCAACCGCGGCGCCCGAGCGAGAGGGCGAGCTCTGCGCAGCGACGTCACGGCGCGTCGTGCGTCGGGTCAAAGTTCGGCCCCACCTTCCCCCCCTCGCAGTCTCCCTCGGCCTGCGCTGCCGCCGACGCCGCTTGTGTGGGCCCGGCTCCGCTCCGCCGCTTTCCTTTCCGAGCGCTGCCCGGCTGGTCGCCATGGCTAACGTGGCTGACACGAAGCTGTACGACATCCTGGGAGTCCCTCCTGGCGCCAGCGAGAACGAGCTGAAGAAGGTATTGGGTGGGGGTCGACCCGGCAGGGTGTGCGGGGCGCGGGGCCTGCGCGACCGGGACCTCCAGGCCGCGCTGTGAGGCGGCCCGCGAGCCGGCGCCGGCCGCGGTGAGCACAGGACGCCGGGTGGCGGCCGCGGCGGCGGAGGCGCCAGCAGCGCCCGAGCCTGCAATCCGGCCTCGGCTGACCTTGGGCTGCCGGCCCCGCCCGCCCGCCGATGCCTCTAATACAGCCCACTTTGCTCTCACACGGCGGAGCCCTTTCCTTCCTCCTTGGCCCAGCGAGCGCCGGAGCCGGACGCCCCCTGGCCGCGGCCACTCGCTCGGTCCTCCCCTCCCCGTGCCGAGGTCACTACCCCGGAAAAACAGGTTAGACCGAGGTGCCTGGCACTTCTCGACTTCGCGCCGCGGACTTCGGTGCCGGCTCTCGGGCGCCCCGGGGCGGCGCGGCGGGAAGGCCGGGGGCGCTCCTTCGGCGCCTCCGGGCTGATGGGGTTTGTTTCCGGGGAGCGGCGGGTCTTCGGAGCTCCTCCCTCCGCCCTCGCCCGGGAGCCGGAGGAAGTTGGGTCTGTTTGGATGCATTGTTCTATGGGCAGGTGATCTGAATGTTGGGTGCCGGCTCCGGGAATACGTCGTGGGTCCCAGCCAACACCTGAGTGTAGGCTCACAATAAACGGCCCAATTGTCATCCTTTGAGGTGGTACAGTCTTTGATCTTAGGATTTCAAAGCGTGTGAGACATTTAAGTCATCTCCCATGTAAGCATCTCCACGATCCTAGGATTGCAGATAAGGATTTCTGAGCTGGGAAAAATGAGAATGCTCTTTACGCACTGTGTCAAAAGTAAAATGGACTTCCTGTTACTCTACCGGAAATGCTCGTCTGGATTACATAATTCATGAGTTTTGTGTGTGTGTGTGTGTGTGTGTATGTATATGTATATGTATGTGAACACTTAAATGCTGTATGTGCAGACCGCCTGGTTGAGAGCGCTGCCACCCAGGCTACCATTCGCCCCAGTTAATTCCACCGTGTGCCGATAAAACCATTACTACCTAGGACCATTCAGCTTATCCCTCCCTGACTTTACAGTTAAGAGGGAAGACAGGAGCCATCATGGGTCGTGTGATTTTTAGCTTAATGATTTGGTGTCTGTAAGGCTTCATAATTTATCTGTTTGCTGGAGTTTTGGTCTTCGTCTGGTTGCTTCCTGGCAATAAAAGGCATTTGACACTAGTGAAAATTATGTTTCAGTATTTTGGATTTTTTTATAATATTGTTATATTGCTTGTATCTGGATCTTACTTGAGTATCATCTATTTTCAGCTGTGACTATTATTCTTTGTTATAACACATGAGCAAGTAAAAAACATTAGCATGGAAAATGTCAAATGATCCGGATAAATAGCTAATACTTCTGGAATATTTTAACTTTGGGACATTCCTTCTCAGAATATTGCATATTAGTTATCATGTCTTTAAACTGATGTTTGTTATAACTCTTCTTTAAAATCTTTTTTTAAAGGCATACAGAAAGTTAGCCAAAGAATACCATCCTGATAAGAATCCAAATGCTGGAGACAAAGTAAGTGATTTGAAACTTTCATTCCTGGGGTTTTAGGTATAAACTAAATTTCCCTTGAAAAAATAATTTAGGAAAAACCCATCTATGCCCACAGCCAAATTTTCATGTTAAGAATATTTTAGGTCAGGTGTTGGTCAGGCCTGTAATTCTAGCTAATAGAGAGATTTAAGATCTAAGGATTGTTGTTTAAAGCCAACTGGGCAGGGAAGTTCATGAGACTGTTACCTCCAGTTAACAACCATAAAAGCCAAAAGTGGAGCCATGGTTCAAGTGGTAGAGCTCTAGCCTTGAGCAAAAAAGCTCAGGGACAGCCTCTAGGCACTGAATTGAATTCAAGCTTCAAGCCCTGGGACCCCCACAGCCACTCCCCATCTTCCCCCCCCCCCACACACACATTTTAGTTTTGGCTTACGTGATAGAGCATTTGCCTAGCAAGTGTAGAGCCCTGAGTTTAAGCTCCAATGAAACTAAAAGAACATTTTAGTTTTGTAATAGAAATATTAACATTTTGAGCACTCATATTTAGTAACTAGGACCAAAATCAAAGCAAAGGTAACTTGAAGCGTTTATTAATATTAAGTGGTCTTCTACTTGAAAATCCAATTGTTTTCATTTTTTACTTTTTCTTTATAGTTTAAAGAAATAAGCTTTGCTTATGAAGTATTATCTAATCCAGAGAAGCGAGAGTTGTATGACAGATATGGAGAACAAGGTCTTCGGGAAGGTAGTGGCGGAGGTGGTGGCATGGATGATATTTTCTCTCACATTTTTGGTGGAGGATTGTTTGGCTTCATGGGCAATCAGAGTAGAAGTCGAAATGGCAGAAGAAGAGGAGAGGACATGATGCATCCACTGAAGTAAATACCTTTTTTGTGTGTTTATAAAAAATATTAAGTTCCTTTTTCAAATGGTAATACTCAGGAAAATTGTCACAGAATGTTCTTGGGGGGGAATGAATCTTCCTGTTTTCATTATACACAATTTTATTGTAGATTTTGTAATTGCATGTTTGTATTTTGCTTTAGATCATAAAAAATGGCTATTTACTGAATAGGAAGATGGTCTCTTAGGCTACTGAGGGTTGCTTTGGTTTGTTTTATATGCACCTACATCAGTTGTATAAAAGGGCTTTCATTGGAACATTTCCAAAAATGCATACAACCTCCCTAGTCAAATTCACCTACTCTGTCATCCTCTCTTACCCCTCCCCAAGTTACTTTTTATTTACAAACAAAGTTAGTGATTGCCTAGTATGAGTACATGCTAAAGTCATTTACTGCTTGTTCTTCAGTGTGAACTCTTAAAATGGTTTCTGTGGAGCTTACTGGCTTTCAGCCTGGCATTAACCTGCCAGCATAAGAATGGTATTGACCTTGATCTTACACTAGGAATCAGCTCACAGCTCTCTATAATATGAAAATAGCGATTACACTTTGCAAAATTTGAGAAATCTTCTTTAACTGATAGTTTTTGACAGATTAATAATGGTTTTACTAGCAAATATGAGAGACTGAATTTAGCTCAAGTGATTAAAATATTTCATTTCTTTAAAAAAAAATTTCATGTGGAGTGCAGTAGCTTGCACCTATAATTCTAACTATTCAGGGGGCTGAGATTTGAATATAGCAGTTTGAAGCCTGTTCAGGCAGGAAAGTCCTTGAGAATCACACTTCCAATAAACTACTCAAAAAGCTGAAAGTGGAGCTGTGGCTCAAGTGTGAGAGTGCTTCTCTTTAACAAAAAACTTAGGAACAGTGCCTAGACTCTGAGTTCAAGCCCTAAGACTGGCACACAAAAATTCATTAAGTTTTAAAAAGTCTGTATGTGCTGGGTGCTGGTGGCTAGCACATATAATCCTAGCTACTTGCGGTTGAGGAAAATCATGTAACTGTTGTGAGGTTTCAACCCAGGGCCTGGGCACTGTCCCTGAGCTTTTTGCTCAAGGAGAGTGCTCTACCACATTGACCCCACACAGCTCCACTTACGATTTTCTGTTTGTTAATTGGAGAGAAGAGTCTCTTGGACTATCCTCAGGATGGCTTTAGATTGTGATCCTAAGATATCTCAGGATTACAGGTGTGAGCCACTGGTGCCTGGCTCATCAGTTCAAGGCCCAGGACTGGCATAAAAAAAATTTGTGAAGCCGTGTACCGGTGGCTCACGCCTGTTATCCTAGCTACTCAGGAGGCTGAGATCTGAGGTTTGTGGTTCAAAGCCAGCCTGGGCAGGAAAGTCCATAAAACTTATTCAGTAAACCACCAGAAAACTGGAAGTGGCGCTATTGCTTAAGTGGTAGAGCTCTAGCCTTGAGCTGAAGGACAGTGCCCATGCCCAGAGTTCAAGCCCCATAACCGACAAAAAAAAAAAAAAAATTAAAGAAAAAAATTCCATGTATAATTCAAATTATAATCTTGTTGCAGTTCTTATTTTTAAAAAAGCCCTCAGAAGCATTATTTGAATGCCATTTCAAGAGCAATGTATATGTTCTATTTTAAAAGATTTCATAGTATACAGTAAAAATGATTTTTTGCATGAATTAAAATTGTCTTTCTGTTATGAACATTCTCTTGGGGGTGGCTTCAAACTATTTCATTTTATGAAGTACTGCTGTGTAAATCATCAATAAGGTCTTGGCAGTGTTTGTTTAAGTAGTTATATAAAGGAGTTACTAGTCAACAAATCAGTTTATAAATATACTGCATCTTGATTGATACTAATCCTTACTGACTTGGAGGGAGGTAGTAATGTTTTTGTGTGTGTGTGTCTGCTGGTCCTGGAGCTTGAACTCAAGGCTTGAGTGCTGATCCTGAGCTTCAAAGCTAGTGATCTAACACTTTAACTACAGCTCACTTCTGGCTTTTTGGTGGTTAATTGGAGATAAGAGTCACATGAACTTTCCTGCCCAGGCAGCTTCAAACAATGATTCTCAGATCTCAGCTCCTAAGTAACTAGGATTATGGGTGTGAGCCACTGGCACTTGACATCTTTATACTTTTGTCTCTTTAACAGATTATCAGGCATATATCAGTATTTGGGGTCTGATTAACGTATGTCTTGTAAAGGGATTGTATATTGAAGAGTGCCAGTTGAAACAAAATTAACTGCAGTAAAAGGTCACTAGGTTTATGTGTGTGTGCGCGCGTGTGTGCGCGCGCGTGCGCACACATGCACACATGTGTCAGTACCAAGGCTTGAACTCAGAATTTCCTCTGCATGCTGGCTTTGAATCACTATCCTCAGATCTCAGCCTCCTGAGTAGCTAGGATTACAGGCATAAACCACCAACACTGGCAGAGTTTTAGATTTTTTTTTAAATTAGTTTGGAAGTTGTCCCTGTAATTGACATATGAATAAAAATAAATTTGAAGTTTACTACTTTATACAATTCATGTACAAAAATGTACATCAAGTGTATTTAACTTGATACTTTGGAAAATGAAATTCCTTTTTATGCAACCTTTGGGGTCATTGGCCCCTTTGAAAACTTAGTTTAAAAAAGTTGCTCAAGCATAGTGTTGGTTATATTTCAGAGAGTTCTTCAAATCTAAAACTTGGAAAGTCTCAACTCTTTTCCTCCCTCCCTTCCTCCCCCCCCCTCTTTTTTTCTTCCTTCCTTCCTTCCTTCCTTTCTTTCTTTCTTTCTTTCTTTCTTTCTTTCTTTCTTTCTTTCTTTCTTTCTTTCTTCCTCTTTCCTTTCTTTCCTTTCTTTCCTTTCTTTCTTTGTCAGTCTCAGGGGCTGAACTCTGGGCCTGGATGCTGTCCCTCAGCTCTTCAGCTCAAGGCTAGCGCCTTATCACTTGAGCCACAGTACCACTTCCAGCTTTTTTCTGCTTATGTGGTGCTGAGGAATCAAACCCAGGGCCTCACGCATAGGAGACATGCACTCTACCCCTGAACCACCTTCCCAGCACCTAGAAACATTTTCTTTCTGTCACAATGTAGCTGAGGCAACTTTTTTTGGGGGGGGGGGCATAATATTAAGTTGTACTTTCAGCCTTTCTAATTATCTTGCAGTACAGCTGATTTTAAGTCATGCTTAAAGGATCTTGGACAAATTAATATATTAGTGCCTCAGTTTAATTGTATAAAGTGGGGATAACAATTGTGATTAGAATTAGATTGAGATAGGAGTTAGTTAGGTTGTTGCCTGAGGTTAGAAAAAGTGATGTTGGGGGCTGGGAAGGTGGTTCAGTGGTAGAGTGTTTGCCTCGCATGCATGAGGCCCTGGGTTCAATTCCTTAGCACCACATAAGCAGAAAAAGCCTGAAGTGGCGCTGTGGCTCAAGTGATAGAGCATTTGCCTTGAGCTGAAGAGCTGAGGAACAGCGCCCAGGCCCAGAGTTCAGGCCCCAGGACCACCGCCATCACCATCACCACCACCACCACCACCGCAGAAAAAGATGCTGTATAGTTATCAGCTCTTTGAAAAATTATGTCACAACAGATGTGTTGTACACTGTTTTTGAACATAATACATGTTGTCCATGGTCATAGAATTGTTCTTAAATTCTGAGTTACAGATATAAGACCTTGGTCGGTTGGATTGGTTTAAATCAAGTCTTTCCTGAATTACTTCTTTTAAAAAGTTACAGTGGAAGGCTGGGAAGGTGGCTCAGTGGTAGAGCGCTTGCCTTGCATGCATGAGGCCCAGGGTTCGATTCTTCAGCACCACATAAGCAAAAAGAAAAAAGCCGGAAGTGGTGCTGTGGCTCAAGTGATAGAGGGCTAGCCTTGAGCTGAAGAGCTGAGGGAGAGTGCCCAGGCCCAGAGTTCAGGCCCCATGACTGGACCCCCTCCCCCCCCAAAAAAGTTACAGTAGAATTTGATGTATCAGCTGATTTTATTATATATTAAGAAATTGGTGGGCAAAATTAGTTTGAACCTGATTTTTTTCCTTCTTAGAGTATCTTTAGAAGATCTGTATAATGGCAAGACAACCAAACTACAACTTAGCAAGAATGTACTCTGTAGTGCATGCAGTGGGTAAGTGTGCATTTTGTTTGTTTATGAATGGGGTATTGAAAATCTATATCTGGTAAAAATTTTCATAATTTAAAACTCACTACACAACAACACTTTTTGATTCCACTGTTAATTTAAAAATTAGATGATTGAAAATTGAAAATGAAAGTGAAATGCACAATTTTCTTTGTTAAAATTGAACATGAAAGTGAAATGCACAATTTTCTTTGTAAAGACTGGTTGGAATTGTTTGTGGGCAAAAATATGATTTATAAAATTGCTTGCTTTAGTCAAGGTGGGAAGTCTGGAGCTGTTCAGAAGTGTAGTGCTTGTCGGGGTCGAGGTGTGCGCATCATGATCCGACAGTTGGCTCCAGGAATGGTACAACAGATGCAGTCTGTGTGCTCTGATTGTAATGGAGAAGGTATGTCTGTGGTTTTATATTGGAATGGGTTAGGAATGCAAAAGCTAGACTACAATCTTCCTTTTGCTAATTGTATTTATATTCATCATTTATATTCAGTGGGATTCTAAAAGTATAAGAATATTCGATGTATTGGTCTAGTGTATACAGTTAAACAGTAAGTTGTGTTGTATATAGTGAAAAGTTGTGTCTTTAATTATTTTAGCTATACAATATATTTCATTGTAACATTTCTTGTCAGATACACAATATATTCCAATCTCATATCTCTTGTTGCCTTCCTTTCCTCCTTCCTTCCCTTGTGCTGGTATTAGGCTTGAACTCAGGACCTCCAGCTTTCATACAATTCTGTTATGGCTGATGCTCTACCATTTGAATCACACCTGCAGTTCTAGCTTTTTTGCTGATGAATTAGAGATGAGAGACTCTCATGTCTGGGCTGGCTTTGGACCACAGTCCTCAGATCTCAGCCTCCTGAGTAGCTTGGATTATAGATGGGAGCCACTGGTGCCCAGCAGTATCTTCTTTTTTGAGTTTGACTTACCTTGCTCAATATTACACCTCCAATTCCGTTCGTTTCTCTGCAAGTAATATTTGAATATATTTTATTATATATATTTTTAAATCTTTTAAATTTGTTTTTGGGCATATCTTGGGCTGATTACCTCATTTGGCTAGTGTTGGGGATTGAACTCAGTGCCTGGCTCACGCTCAGCATGCACTGTATCTCTTATCTGAATCCCTATTCCTGCATGAGTTTTTAGTCAAGTTAATTTCAAGGAGATGGATGAGATGGTTATCCATCCCTTTGTTATTTGTTTTTTTTGTTTGTGCTTATTCTGGGATTAGAACTCATGGCCTGGGCCCTGTCCCTTTTTCACTCAAGGCTAGCACTTTGCCATGAGCCACAGCTCTAGCTTTTTTGCTGGTTAATTGGAGATAAGAGTCTTTATTATCTTTTTTTTTTTGGCAATTGTGAGGCTTGAACTCAGAGCTTGGGTATGGTCCCTGAGCTCTTTTGCTCAAGGCAAGAGCCACAGCTCCACTTTTGGTGTTCTGGTGGTTAATTAGAGATGAGATTCTCACAACTTTTCTTGCCTGTGCTGGCTTTGAACTGTGATCCTCAGATCTCAGCATCCTGCATAGCTAGGATTATAGGCATGAGCCACTAGCACCCAGTCCACGTGTCTTTTAAAAGATTGTATTTGATAACTAATGAGATACTAATAGTGTTTAGCTATTCTAATTAGTGTAAACATGGTTAGCTTTTGGAATTAAGCTGTTCTCACAGAAGTAAATGTTTTAGACTTACTAGACCAAGTAGTTTGTGTCCATCTACTTACCTCTGTTCTCCACAAGACAGTATGTAAACAAAAGGGTATGGCTGTTTTATTTTATTTATGTTTTTTGCTGACTTTAAAATATTCTTTAAAAAATTAGTTGTTTTTTATACAGCTATACAAAGTTCTTAACGTTTCTTTGGCAATGGAATATAATGGAATTTTACAACAATATAAAAAAGTTACCTTTGCCTAAGAAACAGTATTCTGTGTATACATAGTTGACTGACAAAATTCTCTACCATCCAGCACCCTAATTAATCGACGAAATAAGGTACCTCATTATAGAATTTCCCGAACGACAGACAGACAGACACACACACACACACACACGCGCACACACGCATGCACACACACACGCACGCACGCACGCACGCACACAACCCTTCGGTGGCTCCAAACACAGTATCATGGCCCTGTCTTCAGGCAGCTCGCAATAATTGCCAAATACAATTCAGTGATAAGAAAAATCTTTTCAGTGATGAAAAACAAACAAAAACTTGTAAATCCCACTGAAGTACAGCTTTAGTTTAACTATACATAAAAAGTTCCTTAACATTTTCCTGTTTCAAATATATTTAACGCTCATTTTTTTAAAAAGATGAGCTGCCCGCTATGTTTTAAAATATAGCTTTATCAAAATAAATGTATTTCCCAATTTGGCCTGTGGAATATTTCTGGAACACTATTATCCACCAGGTTTTTCTTGTGTGTTTTGTGGGTTTTCTTATTTGTTGTTGTTTGACAAGTGTTAGGAAGGAACCTAACCTAAGGATTGTTACATGCTGGACAAGCCCTGTGCCCCTGCCTACATACCCCAGCCCTGGTAGAATTTTTTTATGTGATAATGGAATTGTTTATCTGCAGTTGCTCTGTGCAATGGCCACTAGTCACTTGGAGAACTTGAAATGTGGCTTGAAGAGGAGTTGGGGTATATATATAACTTAGTGGTAGAGCACTTAAACGGTATACTCAAGAACCTGAGTTGGATCTTCAGCACTGCAGAAAAAGAAGAGAAGTGGCTGGTTTGTCTCAGGGATTCAGTTTTTAATTTTCATTATCTCTCACACTGCAGAGCCACATTTCCAGCCTCATTTTCTGAAGCTAGATATTTTACGAGGCAAGAGTTTTAAGAGTTGGAAGCCCAACTGACTTAAATTTTAGTCTTTAGTATTTCTATTAAATCATGCATTAGGAAACCGTGTTGATTTTCCACCTTACACTATGTACAATTTCAGTTTTGCTTCATATTATAATGATTCAGAAGAACATAGAGAAAAGGCTGTGTTGTCCTGAAGTAGAGATAGTACCAGTTAAACTAAGACATTTCTGAGAAATTCTTAGTAGCAGTATAAGTAAATAAAAGGAAGAGCCAGAGCCAAGCACTAGTGGCTCACACTTGTAATCCTAGCTACTTGGAAGGCTGAGATCTGAAGATAGGAATTTGAAGCCAGTTTGGGCAGGAAAGTTTGTGAGATTCTTCCCTTGAGTTAAGCACCAAAACAGCCCAAAGTGGAGCTGTAGCTCAAGTGGTAGAATGCTAGCAAGAAAGCTCAGTCCCTGAGTGCAAGCCCCAGGACTGGCACCAAAAAAAGTAAGATCCAGAGTTGGGAGGTAGAGCATAGTAGTGGAGTGTGTGCTTTCCATACTCAAAACCTTGGGTTTTATCCTCTGATCCAATGAAGAAAAAAGAAAAATGTAGTAAGCAGTCTTTAATCTGAAATAAACCTTACTAACAACTATACAGTTTAGTAATGAGCCACAAAGAATATTTAGAATTAGAACTGAAAGTAAACTTTTTCTGAAGAAGCGTTTGTAGAAGCTCTAGCATTTGACTTCACAAATGTTTGGTCGTTTTAGGTTTTGTTTTTAACTTTCAGAATAAGATTCGAAGAAAGAATGTGTTGAAAAGCATAGTACTTGGAAATAGTGTGTAGCTGGATCCTCTAGGAAATGTATTTAACAAGATTAAGGACATTATCAAGACATACTTAAAGAGTGCAACACATAGTACTTTTGCTGGAAGTTTATGTCTAATGCTCTATCTTTGCAGGAGAGGTAATTAATGAAAAAGACCGCTGTAAAAAGTGTGAAGGGAAGAAAGTGATTAAAGAAGTGAAGATTCTTGAAGTCCATGTAGACAAAGGCATGAAACATGGACAAAGGATTACCTTCACTGGGGAAGCAGATCAGGCCCCAGGAGTGGAACCAGGAGACATTGTTCTTTTGCTACAAGAGAAAGAACATGAGGTAACTTCGTTTCTTTTATTTATTTATTTATTTAGTCTATTGTGGGTTGAACTCAGGGCTTGCTGCTGTCCCTGAGCTCTTTTGTTCAATGCTAGCAATCTACCACTTGGAGCCATAGAGCCACTTCTGGATTTCTGGTGGTTAATTGGAGATAAGACTCATGGACTTTTCTGCTTCAGCTGGCTTTGAACTGCAATCTTCAGATCTTAGCCTCCTGAGTAGCTAGAATTACAGGTGTGAGCCATCTGTACCTGGCAATTTTTTTTTTTCCTGATGGGACTAGGGTTTGAACTCAGGGCTTTTTTGCTTGATAGGCAGGCACTCTGCCACTTGTGCCACACCCCCAGTTGCATTTTATTTTAATCTGAATTTGGACTTGCTTTTATGGAATAGATCTATTTGGGTACCCTGGAATAACACTGAGTATAAATGAACTTCTTAAGGACTTCAGATTCACTTCACTCAGCACAGCTTAACACAAGAACTGACTTGTGTAAGACCAACAAGGGGTGGCTGGAGGAGTGGCACAATGACAGAGTGTTTGCCTAGTAAGCACAATACCCTGGTTAAAACCCTGTATCAACCAAAAACAAAAAGAAGAGTTCCTCTGAAAATTTGCATTTTACTTGGTAGACAGGTGCTGGGGTTGAACAAACATTTTGCCTCCAAACCCACACCGGTATTTTTAATTTCCTTTAATTTATTTTGTGCCGGTCCTGGGGCTTGAGTTCTCAGCCTGGGCACTCTCCCTGAGGTTTGTGCTCAAGGCCAGTCCTCTACTACCTAAACCACAGCTTCTTCTTGCTTTTTGGTAATTAATTTGAGATATAAGTTTCATGAACTTTGCTATCCAGCCTGGCTTTGGACTGTGATCCTCAGATCTCAGCCTTCTAAATAGGTAGGATTATAGTGAGCCACAGGTAGTTGGCTTGTTTTTGTCTTTTTATTCTTTCACTTGTTTTACAAATAGAGAATCTCAGTCCTCCTTGCTCTGCTTCACAAGTAGCAGGGATTACAGACATGGACCTCCACACCTGGCCTGCGTTTACATTTTGAAAATAAATTTAAAAGATGGTTAACCTTTTAAAATTTTTTCCCAATTTGATGCATTTAGTTTTAAAGATCAAAAAAGCTGGGCATTGGTGACTCACTCCTATAATCCCAGCTAGTTTGGAGGCTGAGATCTGGGAATCTGTTAGAAGCCAACATGGGCAGAGAAGGTCTGTGAGTCTCTTATTTCCAGCTAACTACCTAAAAAACTGTAGCTCAAGTAGTAGTGTTCTAGCCTTGAACAAAAAGCTCAGGGATAGGGCCCAGGACCTGAGTTCAAGCTTAGGATCTGTACCACCCCCACCCCATCCCCCCAAAAAAGGAAAGAAAAGAAAAGAAAGTTTAAGTCCCTCAAGACAGAGCATATTGTGGAACAGATTATGAGAAAGTGATTGCATTCACTCACAAGATTGTGACTATTCAATGTTCAGGGACCTGAGCTCAAGCTTAGGATCTGTACCACCAACACCCACCCCACCCCACAAAAAAGGAAAGAAAAGAAAGTTTAAATCCCTTCAAGACAGAGCATATTGTGGGGCAGATTATGAAAATTTGATTGTATTAACTCACAAGATTGTGACTAGGATTCAGTACACTAGTCACATTTTATCCTTTAGAATTCTGACTCAGGATCGTACAATTGAAAGATTTGCCTGCCACCGCACCCCCCCCCCCATACATTCTTTTTTGAGGGAGTGATAATGGGCATTAACGTTGGCTTTACAGTTACTGGATGAGGAGTCAACAACACCTGCTTTTCTTTTGATTTAGTTTTGAGGTAAAGTCTAATATTCTTGTCTTGTACTATCATGCATGAGCTGAGATCCTTCTATTTATGCTTCCTATATAACTGAGATGACAGGTATGTAGCACTATACCCAGTTATTTGTTGGAAGATTTTAGTAACTTTTTGCCTGGTTTGCTCTCATCTTGAGTCTCTCAGTCTTCACCTCCCAAGTAGCTAGGATTATAGATATGAGCCTCTTTTATTTTGTGCATAACACCATACAACCATACAAAACATGAGAGGTAGACAGCCAAAAATTTAGTTTTTATTTTTTTTAACATTCTGGTGTCAGACCTGGGGCTTTAACTCAGGACCTAGGTGGTGTCCCTGAACTTTTTTGATCAGGGTTAGTGTTCTACCATTTGAGCTTCACTTGCTGCTTTTAGCTGGTTAATTGGAGTTAAAAAGTTTTTCAGACTTTCCTTCCCAGACTGGCTTTGAACTGTGATGCTTAGATCTCAGCCTCCTAAGCAGCTAGGATTATAGGCATAAGCCATCAGGGCCTGGCCAAAAATTGAATTTTTTCATCAGCTTGGGTATAGATAATGGTACAGACAACACCAGAGTAGTTTTATTAACAGTGCAGCAGCTTGAGAATCATGAGGAAGCTAAGAAAGAGCACTTTTTCTTGGATTTTTTTTTTTTTCAGTCGGGAATGTTAACTGATGGTGAAACCTTTTTCTGCCCTAACTTGTCCTTAACATGTAATTAGGATTTACAGGCAAAAGACTTAAGTTCTTCCATTTATTACCTTTGGTGTCTCTGGGCTTTTGCTTACTGGAGATAGTCTATCTGTTTCAGCAGGAGTATTGGAAAATTACATGAGACCATGAATGAATGAAGTTACTCTCATCAAAGCAGGAGGCATTTGGAAGTTACTTTAAATAGTTGGGATCAGTAAAATTGCACGAAATTGCTAACCAACATCAGAATGTAGCTAATTGACTGTGGGTTAGAAAGTAAAAGATGGTAAAGGTTAGAAAAGAAACTGTAGTTTTTTCTGGTTTCATTATGACTAGTAAAGTTAAATCTGAGGCAAAGATAAGATTTAAGTATTTTAGTTAACATGTTAGTGAAATGAGTCCCTTCCCATAGTTTAGTCTACTCCTTCCTTTCTCCATAGCTTAGCCCCCTTCCTAGGCAACACCAGTCCCATGTAGTAATGGCAATAAATAATAAACTTCTAGCCCCCTTTACCTTGGGATGGTATTTCTCTGGAGCAGCTACCATCATATAAGGCAACAAGAGCCCCTTAGAGTGACTTTCTGGTCTCGGCAGTTACAGGACCCCTTATCTACTAGTCTGCCATGATGAAGCCCCTGGCCCACATGTCCACACTAGGGTCTCTGCTCCTAGCCCCTCCTAAATCCCCTAGATTATATAGGTCATCCCAGACAATAGCTAGTGCTTCTTCTCACTTCTCCCTTGTGAGAAGGAGTCTTGCCAGCCCCCTTTCCCTACAATAAACCTTTCTTTGTTCTCTGTACCTGGATGTCTGTGTGGTTCTCTGGCAAAGTCTAATTAATCTTTTTTTAAGCTAACAACATACCTCTGAAAATGAGTTATGTACAGAAAACTAGAATAGTTCAGACTAGAACATGGAACTACTTGTTTTGTTCAAGAAAAACTTTGGTTTTTGGCTAAGCCCCCCCATTCCCAACACTGCTAAAGGAATTGAACCCATGATAACATGGGGATAGATTAAGAAACACACTAGCATTTTAAGTTATTTTCTCTATTTGAATTTTTAGCATCAACTTGTCAAATCTTCCTACCTCAACCAAAATACAGATTACCCAGATACTTTTAACTGAAATCACTTCAAATCAAACTCTCCTATATGGTACTCCTTCCTGCCCCTACATATAGCTTCAACCAAAGACTGATGAATGATGATTCTTGGAATATTGTTAGCATTTTGCTGTATATCAGCATGTATTATATTACAACTTAACAGCATTGAAAAGTTTTCCTTAAGACTTACTGATTTCATTGTGAGGAATGTACATAGATAGTATACACTTATTGATTCTCAAACCTTAGTATTATATTGCAGTTCCCCTGGAGGTCTTTTTAAAACTAGTTTGCTAGGCTCCACCTCCATTGTTTCTGGCAGAACGTGGAATAGGGGTCAAGAGTATGTACTTGCTATTCAAGCTATTACCCATGACTACACTTGAGAATCATTGCTTATGATTATAGTTTTGTTTATATCATAGGTTAATTTAGGGGGGAAGTATATTTTTCAGATTCTAACAAACCAGCCAAGACTGCTTATTTTTGTGGCTTTGTTGATTCTGGGTTTTTTTTGTTTGTTTGGTTGGTTGGTTTTGGTGTTACTGGGGTATAGAACTGAGAGCCTCCCTCCCTGCCCCTTTTTTTTTTGTTGGCAATGGGGCTTGAACTCCAGGCAGGGATGCTGTCCCTGAACTCTTTGGTTTAAGGCTAGTACTCTAACACTTTGAGCTATAGCTCCACATCTGGTATTCTGGGGGTTAACTGAGGATAGTGTCTCATGAACTTTCCTACCCAGACTGGCTTTCAACCAGGATCTTCAAATATCAGCCTTCACATTATCTAGGATTACAGGTGTGAGCCACCAGTGCCTGGCTCTAAGGGTCATCTTGTGTTTGCTAGGCACATGCTATACCAATTGTGCCTTGCCTTAGCCTTTTGACTTTTTTCAGGTAGTGTCTAACCTTCTTTGCCAGGCCAGCCTACTCCCACAGTGGAGATGTGCCTGGCCCAAGATTCTTCTTTAGAACCAATGTTAACCAGTTTCCTGCCCCCACACCTGGTTATTTTTCTGTCTGGGAATTGTGGAATCCGTAACCTGACTTAAATTGAGCAGTGAAGGAGACATGTTCTCAACTTTTAGGTCTTGGGAAATAAGAATAGGTTACTATAGAGGAGGAATATGCATGTCTTTTGTGTATGGGTAGTGACTTTCTGGTAATTCTGGTGCCTCCTTTTCAATTCTGTGGTTCTAGTTGTAGCATAGCAATTTGTCAACTGTCGTGGCACTGGGAAGTAATGTGTCCTTTAGCATGCTGTGGGGATTATAATGAGGTGTTACAGAATTTTCTGGCAGTCACTTTGGCATCTGTCCTAGATCCAACAGGTTTCACCTGCATTGAGACATCTGGCTTGTAGGCCTCTTTGTCCTTAAGCAAGATGAAGCTGGGCACCAGTGGCTTATAATAATCATACTTGTAATAGTAACTATGCAGGAGGTTGACATCTGAGGAAAGGCCATGAGACTCCTTATCTCCAATTAAGCATATCCCCTCCCCCCTTAAAAGAAAAAACTCGAAGTGGAGCTGTGGCTCAAGTGGTAGAGCACAAGTGTTAAGCAAAACAGAAAAACAGGATAGCTCCCAGGCCCTAAAAGTACCAGGACCAGCACAAAAAAAAAAAGATGAAGCTTGGCACTGGTGTCTCACTCCTGTAATGCTAGGTACTCAGGATCTCAGTTCAAAGCCAGCCTGGGCAGGAAAGTCCATGAAGCTTTTATCTCCAACTAACCACCAAACAGCTAGAAGTAGAGCTGTGGCTTACATACAAAAATAAAAATAGGTCAGGAACAGTGCCCAGGCCCTGAGTTTAAGCCTCAGAACTGGCAACAAAAAAGATAAGGGGATAAGAATTCTGCTAGGTCACTTATGCAGTAAGTATACTAAGTAGTAGCAGATATTTACATTGAAAACCCAGGTGACCTTGCTGGGTGCTAGTGGCTCTTAGGCTGAGATCTAAGGATTTCAATTCAAAGCCAGTTGGAGCAGGAAAGTCCATGAAACTCTAAACCACCATTTTGGTTAGAGAGCTGTGACTCAAGTGGTAATATGTCAGCCTTGAGTGAAAAAGCTAAAGGAAGTTCCCAGACGCTGAGTTTAAGCCCTAGTCAGTTCACATACATACATCACATACACACACATACACAACATACTATGTGACCTTCTACCACAGTTTTGTTTTTTGGGTGCTGGTCCTTAGGCTTGAACTCAGGGCCAGGTTACTGTTTCTGAGCTTCTTTTGCTCTCTACTTGAGCCACAGTTCCACTTCCAGTCTTTGGTAATTAGTTAGACATTGGCTTTTGAACCAAGACCCTCAGATTCCAGCCTCTTGAAGTAGCTAGGATTGATTAGGTAATCCTATGTAGATATAGGCTACCGGCACCTGGTTATAACTGAACTTGGTGTGTGTGTGTTAGTAGTGGGACTTGAATTCAGGGCCTTGGGCACTATCCCTTAGCTTTTTCTGCTCACAGCTGTTTCTGGCTATTAGTGGTTAATTAAAGATAAGATTCTCTTGGACTTTTCTATGACCCTCAGATCTCAATCTCTTGAGAAGCTAGGATTTACAGGCTTGAGCCACTAGTTTTCAGTTTGGCTGAATTTTTTAGTATTGACCATCCTTTGTTAGTATCGTGTCTGGGAATACTCCAGGTTGACCTGTTTGGTTTTCTATGTAGGCCATAGGTTTTTCAGCCCAGGGACATAATTAGAAAATGGGCCAATATTGCAAAGTAAACCTGTTGTTAGTTTTTGGTGCCTCAGCTTTGTTCTCTTCCTAGTGTTTTTTAAATTCCAGAGCCACCTTCATAGAAGCTTATATCATTCTGCTTAGGATAGTGACACTTGTCCTTGGTGTTGAATGGTAGAATTAAGATTTTGAAATTGACTGAAAGATGTACAACAGGTTAATTTCTTGAAAGTAAGTGTGTGTATTTTGTCTTAGGTGTTCCAGAGAGATGGGAATGACTTGCACATGACATATAAGATAGGACTTGTTGAAGCTTTATGTGGCTTTCAGTTCACATTTAAGCACCTTGATGCACGTCAGATTGTGGTGAGATACCCTCCCGGCAAAGTAATTGAACCGGGTAAGTCTTAACTTTTGTTTGGTATAGGATTCTCTATACTATAACTTTTAGGTTTTATATTCCTTTCAGAGGAATATTATTGAACTCATTTCTTGGGTAAGATTTTTACCTTTTTCCTTTTCATAGGATGTGTTCGTGTAGTTCGAGGTGAAGGAATGCCTCAGTATCGTAATCCCTTTGAAAAAGGTGATCTTTACATAAAATTTGATGTGCAGTTTCCTGAAAACAACTGGATCAACCCAGACAAGCTTTCTGTAAGTAGTTTTTTGTTTTGTTTTGTTTTCAGTTTAAGCAACTAGAACATTTGTGTTCTTGTTTGAGACAGTGTCTTCCTATTTAGCCCAGGCTGGTGTTGGATTTAGATTCAGGTGCTAAGCAACTTGAACCTCTTCATTAAAGTGTATTGTTTCTTCAATATTTTCAATTTAGTTTAAGTGCTAAGATTAGATCCCATAATTTGAGTTTTTAGTTTTTTGAGACAGACTGGATTTCTAGTCTAGGATAGTCTTGAATTGAAAATCCTCCTGCTGGGCCTCCCAAATTCTGAGATTATATGTATAGGCAACCAGGAGATGAATTTTACCTTTTTGTCTGTCTGTGAGTACTAGTTCTTGACTTGAACTCAAGAGTTTTGTGCTTGGGTGCTTATTTAGTCACAGCTAACACTCTGCCACTTGAGCCATGCCTTAGGTCTGTATTTTGCTAATTAATTGGAGATAGAGTTTCACAGCTTTTCTGCCCAGGCTAGCTTGGATTCTAATCCTTCAGTAGCTAGGATTACAGGTATAAACCACAGGCACCCAGGTACTTTTAAAACATTTGTATTAACTGATGGATTTGCCTGGTTATTATGAAAATGCAGACTGCTAATGTAAATGTTCATGGGGCTAACCAAAGAAATTGTAAGTGGTGGTTGGGATTCTTGGGAATCCCTGGAGAGCAAATCCCTTACTTAAAAGGGAAGAAACCTCTCCCTTACTTAAAAGGGAAGAAACCTCCCTCCTGCCCCCCCAATACTCTGTATTAGAGATTCAGGAGGGCATGTCTGCAGTGAAAATTTCCAGGTTTTCCCTCCCTCCCCTTCTCCCTTTCTTTCTTTCTCTTTCTCTCTTTCTTTCTCTCTTCCTTTCTCTCTTCCTTTTCCTTTCTCTTTCTCTTTCTTTCTGTCTCTCTTTCTGTCTCTGTTTCTTTCTTTCTTTCTTTCTCGTTCTTTCTTTCTCTCTTTCTTTCTCTCTCTCTCTCTCTTTCTCTTTCTCTCTTTCTTTCTCTCTTTCTTTCTCTCTTTCTTTCTCTCTTTCTTTCTCTCTTTCTTTCTCTCTTTCTTTCTCTCTTTCTTTCTCTCTTTCTTTCTCTCTTTCTTTCTCTCTTTCTTTCTCTCTTTCTCTCTTTCTTTCTCTCTTTCTTTCTCTCTTTCTTTCTCTCTTTCTTTCTCTCTTTCTTTCTTTCTTTCTTTCTCTTTCTTTTTCTTTCTTTCCTAAAAAGATATGCAGGTTTGGCCTATGGGTGATCAGTTTGTGATTTCTGACTAGAAGTGCAAGGACCAGTCACTTTTTTGTTTGGGCTCTCAAACATACCTGGATTGTATCAAAAGGGAAGTGGATGATAATGCTGTAGCTAACAGTCATTTTGTCTGTTTCTGTGAAGGAATTAGAAGATCTTTTGCCATCTAGGCCAGAAGTTCCTAATGTAATTGGAGAAACAGAGGAAGTAGAGCTTCAGGAATTTGATAGCACTCGAGGCTCGGGAAGTGGTCAGCGCCGTGAAGCCTATAATGATAGCTCTGATGAAGAAAGCAGCAGCCATCATGGACCTGGAGTGCAGTGTGCCCATCAGTAAACTCTGCAAACATTTGCACAGGTGGATTTTCTTTCCACATTTGTCTGATTTGTTCTCAGTAATCCAGCTATTGGAGTGTCTGATCAATCCAGATGAACTGATGGACATCTGTTGGTCTATGTGTAACTTTTAAATTGGTATAGTATCTACAGAGTGTATAATTTAAACTAACCACAAAGCTTTACATCTTCATTTCGACTGTTCTTTAGCAGAATAAAGCACTTGAAAGGAAACAAGACTCCCTTTCACACATGGGTTATAAGTTTCAGTCCTGGTATCTATGCTTGATTTTTATCAGTTTTGTGTAGATTTTATGTTTCATACTTTAAATTCAAATCCCACATTGTAAAGTTTGTACAATTCGTCCTGAAGCTTTGTGTTTGGCTGCACCTGCATAAGCTGCTACAAATAGAATAAAGAATTTCATAGCCTGTGTCTATCATTTAGATGCATGGAAAAAATGGGCCTTGCACACAATGGGTTTGGAGCTGACTGGGAACAATGGGAAGAAATTACATTAGTGGTGGTTGTAAATTTTTTTTAACCATCTTGTGAAAGGTTTCAGTAAATAATAAAAAGCAGTTGGTGTAAATTATTCTGTGTCACATTTCTAGAAGGAAGAATATTTTGAAGTGTAGAATGTATCATTAAACTGAAGAATGTATCTTTAGTTGTGTTATTAAACAGCCCTTAAGAAACCCATTGACCTGAAGCTTATGTTCAGGCACCTGCCCATTTTGTAGGTTTTAAAAGATGCTAGAAACAGGCTTTATTGACTTCAGTTGATGCTTGATAGGGTCAAGGATATCATCTTAAGTTATGATTCAGAACTTTGGGGCTAGCCCAGGTCTGCATCTCTCGTATGCCTCTTTTTAAAAATAAAGCAAATCAGTAGTAGAACCATGTTTGCATAGAACCTGTCAACATGCTGTTTTCATTAAATGTTAAGTTTAAAAAGCTCTGTCTCCATTAAATTGAATATTTAAAGTTGGGGGGGACATTTTGATTTAAAAAAATAATGTTTTATAGAATAGGCTCAGGCTGGTATGAGGAATAAATCAGGTAAAACTATGAAAGGTTGTTCCTCATCCTTCCATCTTACTACCTTTTTATTCCTGAAGTAGATCATTTTAGAACTTATTACTTGAGGGAAAAGGGGCATAAGATACCCTTTACATGTGTAAAGGCACAAATGTGGAAAACTGAAAACTCGTTTTAAAACTTATGCCATCTCTGAGCCTCAATACATTACTGTTAATTTCTAAGTCTGTTAGAACCTAATTAACAGAAGATGTACTGACTTAATCAAGACCTGTGAGGTTTAAATTATTGCCCTTATCCACTCTACCTCCATTGTACAAAAACTTCTGCAACAAGCCTGGGCAAGAGTGAACAGCATAATACTTTTGTATCCAAGGTTATCTCCCCACAGCACTTTAAGCAGTAAGCAATGCAGTGGCAATATAAACTGTAGCCTTTCCAATAAAGGTTTATGAAACAGTTGTTCAGTGAAGTGTTTCTTTCAGTTCTCAGGTTTTGTTTTTTTTTTCTTTTTAACTACCCAAGTTCTTTGTTGTAACCTTAGCAAAAAAATATGTTTGGAAGAAAGGGAGACCCTATTAGTTGCATTTACTTTCCTCAATCTATCTGTTGTGCACCTGTCAAAAAAGTAAGTGTATATAGCCATTTTTTAAACTTTTGCGGTATAACTTAAACATAAAACAACTTTGTAGAAAGTACACATCACATTTCAGTGACACAAGATAAAATCTAAGCAATGAACAGTTGAGTCCAATGTCTGATCATTTTTGGAATTAAGTCTGATGATCTAAATCCCTGAAAAGGAACTCTAGGAAAACAATATACCTCTGTTAGTGTATGAGGACTAGGGAACCAGTGTTACTTTTCTTTTTTTAAATGTAATTTGTGAGTTCAAGCCCTACAACTGTCAAAAAAAAAAGTATATTTGAGATCTTAAGGCTGATCACAAGTGATTTGTCTCAGCTTCCATATATATACATATATATATATATATATATATACATACATATATATATATATATATAGCTGGGACTATACACATGAACCACTAAGCTCAGCTCCAAAATGTATTTTAAGATGAATGTCCAACACTTTTGGACAATGTTAAATGTTTGGCTTGCCAAAAAAACCCATGATTATTAAGGTATTACTGTTAAATTTTGCCAGTACTGGGATGTAGGTTCATGGTTTTATACTTGCTTTGCTGACTTCCTCATCCAGTACTCTACCACCTGAGCCATACCTCCAGCCTATCTTTTTGCTGGTTATTTTGAATATGGAGTCTTGCAGACTTCTGCCTGGTCTGGTTAGGACAATCCTTCAGACCTTTGCCTCCTAAGTAACCAGGATTACAAGATGAGCCACTAGCACCTAGCTTAAGGCATTCTTATGGATAGAAAACGGAGTGGGATCAACTCTGAAATGAAAGTATAAGAGAACACAAAACTTAATGAAAACGCCTGTGTAGACTCCTTTGGTGAAAGAGCCCGGTACCAGCTGTCCATACTAAAATCTAATGTCCTTGGGAATTAAGTTTTCCCTATGGACAATTGATTGCAGCCGAATTGGAGTCTCCAAGGGTATGTTCTAGCACAGAATCCAAAGTATTTGAGTCCACAGCTCATCAGGAACACTCAACTATGGTCTCTGGAGGAATAGAGTATTGCTGATCCCCAACTTTCTCAGGTCCTGGGTTCTTGAACTGTTTTCTGGATGATTGAGTGGCATGACATGATGACATGGTAACATTCCATTTTCTCATACCATTAGTTCAAGAACATGTCTTTAATAGCTGAAACTCATTAGGCCCTAGGTTATCAGTGAATCTCACTACAAGGATAACATGTGATATTCATTCAATCTACCCTGTGAGTCCCAGGGGTGTAGAAATGCCGACGGTTGCACTACAAGTGCATATGCTTTGAATGCTTTTCCTCTTCCTATCAAAAGAGAACTATTGCTCATACCTTGTCATAACTGAGGCTGCAAAGGAGGTTTCAATGTGTAAGGGCAAGCAGTGTACCAGTGGCTGGCCCTGCTATCATTCCTAGAAACCCTCTTACTACTTTACAATCAAACTAATGCCAGGCACCAGTAACTTATAATGTGTAATCCTAGCTATTCAGGAAGCTGAGATTTGAGGATTCAGGATTTAAAGGCAGTTTGAGAAGAAAAGTCCAAGAGACTCAGTCTCCAATTAACCATAAAGTCCAAAGTGGAGCTGTTGCTTAAATAGGAGAGTACCAGCTGTGAGCAAAAAAAGCTAATGGGCAGCACCCAGGCTTTGAGTTCAAGCCCCAGTGCCAGCACAAAAGGAAAAAACAAGGGAAAGGGTAACACTGTCCAAAAAGGAAATGTACTCTTTACATGACTTACATAACAGTAACCCCTCTGTGCATGACCTTTAAAATAACAATAAAAAATTGTAAAAAGCAAGTGACATTTGCCCAGCATATGATTCATTAAACTATTTGGTTAGCAGATTATTTAAATGCCTTTGCCCAGTATTACACATCAAGGCATTTTAAAGCTCAAGTTTATCATGGGAGATTAACATTCTCTTGACATTGATCAGTGTATACATCTAAGACATGAGTCCAGTGGTTACAAAAACAATTACAATGACAGTGTGGCACACAAGAAATTATATCATTGAAAGAATCTTAATTCATGGGTCCAGAAATGTGCTTATTAGAGCTAGGTGATGCATGCCTGTAATACCAGCACTTAGGTGGATAGGCTAGCCTGGGATTCTAGGGCACCCTATCAAAACACAAATACTCCTCCCTCCCAAAAAATACAAAAGGGAGAACCAACAAAATAGAATTGGTACAAAAGAAACCAGTTGTGTTTTATTGTTTTTTGGTCAGCTGTGGGGCTTGAACTCAGGGCCTGGGCTCTGTCTGAGCTCTTTTTCTCAAGGCTAGCACTCTACCACTTAAGCCACAGCTGTTTCCAGCTTTTTGATAGTTAATTGGGGGATGAGTCTCACAGACTTGCCTGTCTTGGCTGGCTTCAAACTGCAATCCTTAAATCTTTCCTGAGTAGGATTAGAGATGAGCCACTGGTGCCTGGCTGTGTTTTTTGGTTTTTTTTGTCAGTCATGGGGCTTGAACTCTGGGCCTGGGCACTGCCCCTCAGCTCTTTAGCTCAAGGCTAGCACTCTACCACTTGAGCCACAGCACCACTTCCGGTTTTCTGAGTGGTTTATTGGAGATAGGAGTCTCACCAACTTTCCTGCCCGGGCTGGCTTTGAACCGTGATCCTCAGATCTCAGCCTCCTGAGTAGCTAGGATTATAGGCCTGGGCCACCAGGTGCCGGCTGGCTGTTTTTGACATAAGGTCTCACTCCTATGCCCAGGTTGGCTTCAAATTCAAGATTCTCCTGCTTCTGCTTCCAAAGTACCTGGCATTATAAATAAAGGGTTTTTTTGTTGTTGTTTTAAATATAGCAACATTCATTCTCTTTCTTGTTTTGCCAGTCCTAAGGCTTGAACTCTGGGCCTGGTGCTGTCCCTGGGCTCCTTTTGCTCAAGGCTAGGGCTCTACCACTTGAGCAACAGTGCCACTCCCTTGCTTTTCTGTGATTAGTTGGTGATAACAGTCTTGTGGACTTTCCTGCCTGGGCTGGCTTTAAACCATGATCCTCAAATCTCAGCCTCCTGAGGATTACAGGCATGAGCGACTGGCACCCAGCTTATACTCATTCCTTTATTTCCACTTTTTGTTTTGGTTTGTTAGAGTGTGGTACTGAAGGTGAACCTGTTCTTATGCCATGCAAAGTAGCTAAAGCATGTTTTAGGTACTTTTTATGCAACTGTCATATTACAAGAACAGAGTTGAGTAGTTGCAATGAGGAGACCATGTGTATTAGTTTTCCATTAGCACACTACCAAAGAAATCAACTGATGAAAGAAACAAGTAATGGCTTACTCTGGTTCATGGTTTCAGAGGTTTCAGTCCATGGTCTCTTGCCCTATCACTTTGGGCCTGTAGTAAAGCAGCTCATTAGAGGACAAATGCTAATATAGAACTAGAGAGAAGGAGGATCCAAGTGAAAATATTCCCTTCAAGGATATGCCCCCAGTGTCCTAGTCCTTCTATTAGGCTCCACTTCTGAAAAGTCTTATTTCCTCCCAATAGTTTCATATGCTAGTGATCAAGCTTTCAACACTTGACATTTGGGGGATATTTAAGATCAAACTACAGGGCTGGGAAAGTGGCTCAGTGGTAGAGCGCTTGGCTTGCACGCATGAGGCCCTGGGTTCGATTCCTCAGCACCACATAAGCAAAAAGAAAAAAAGCCGGAAGTGGCACCGTGGCTCAAGTGGTAGAGCGCTAGCCTTGAGCTGAAGAGCTGAGGGACAGCTCCTAGGCCCAGAGTTCAGGCCCCATGACCGGACCCAAAAATAAAAAATAAATAAATTAAATAAGATCAAACTACAACCATGTACATTCTGCCTCAGCACTTAAACAATTGTGTGTGTGTGTGTGTGTGTGTGTGTGTGTGTGTGTGTGTGTGTGTGTGTGTGTGTGCTAGTACTGGGAATTGAACTCATGGCCTAGGTGCTATCCCTGTTTGCTCAAGGATAGCACTCTACCACTTGAATCACAGCCCCACATTTGGCTTTTTGGTAGTTAATTGGAGATAAGATTTTCTTCTCCAGACTAACTTTGAACCTTGATCCTCAGATCCCAGCCTCCTGAGTTGCTAGGATTATAGGTATGAGCCACCAGCATCTGGCTAAGGATGCCTCATTGATACATTCACTAGCAGCAGAAAATGAAACACACATATATAAATGATATATATAATAAAATATAAATGTAAGTATACAATAGATTACACATATTAATATATATTGTACAATGTATGTTTCTACAACTATATATTAATACATATAATATATATATTTGGTGATAGAGCAGCAGTGCTATAGACACTTTGCTATTCCCACATTCCAGCGTGTGAACAACATTGTAACAGGCAAGCAGCATCATGGAATGATTTATACATACCAAACTGAGCACTTGGTGTTTTATATGCATTACTTCATGAAACCCACAACAACCTATAAAACAGAAATTATTACCCTAGTTTACAAATAGGAAATAAAGTGTCAGAGAATATGAAGGAATTTCTGAGAAGTCACATGACCAGCAATGAGTCCAATATTCAAAGTTTTTGCTCTTCAACCACATAACCAAGTCGACAAGTCCTGTAAAAGCAGCAAATCTTTCTCTACACTTCCAGTAAAAATCCTTAGTGGGACTCTCTCATTAGTCTAGTGTACGCTATATGCCATTTTGAATCAATCCTGAGATCAGGGTATGTATCATACATTGTTGGCCAGGTCTGGTCCTTATGCCCAACTGGGACCCTTGAGCTAGGGTCTAGTCATCTAAACGACATGACTTGGTATTGACAGTGCCAGAGTGTCCATATACAAAGAGCTTAATGGATGGAAGTATAGCTCAGAAATAGTGCTTGCTTTGCAGTGTGAGACCCTGAGTTCCTCCCTGCACAACAAAAGTGAAGGGAGGAAAGAAGGAGACAGGGAAGGAACAAAAAGAGAGGAGGAGAAAAGAAAGGGGAGGGAAGTGACTATCTTCATTAGAAAGTCTTGAGAATTGAAGTTTCTACATACCTATTTGTCTACATTGACAAATACAAGGGGTGAGGTTTCGAAGGCTGGGGGCTCCGTTCAGCATTCTGGGTGCCAAGTGCTGTTACAGAACTATGCTTCCTGGATGTTTTACAATCGGATGGTACAAAGTAGAAACTACCAGGTTGGAAGTGCTTGCTTTAACTAATACTCATTATCATTGAGTAGGTGGCCAGCTCCCCCTGGTGCCTAAACAAATTTTTCATCTAGGAATTTTATTTTAGGCCGGTTATGGTAGAATAACAAAGTTGAATATCTATTTGCTCAAAGACTTTATGACTTTTGAGAAACAAGATACTATAGGTGCCCTTCACAAAGTTTTTTTGTACAGTATGTAGCTATTAGAAAATAATGTGGCAAAGACTGCTTTATGACATGCTGTTAATTATATAATAATTGGGAATGCATTCTGAATGATGCTGTTTTTATAGTCATGCTTTTGGGGCTGGAGGTGATATAGCTTAATGGTAGAAAATGTGCTTTGCACGCATAAAAACCTGGGTTGGCTAAGCACTGATGATGGCTCACACTTGCCATCCTGGATACTAAGGAGCTCCAGGCTTGAGCAAAAAGGCTAAGTGGCAGTGCTGAAGCCCTGAATTCAAGCCTAGTACAAAGATCAATGAATCAATTCACACACACACACACAAAAATGAGAATCCTTGAGGGCTGGTAATATGGCTTAGTGGTAGAGTGCTTGCCTAGCATGCATGAAGCCCTGGCTGGAAGTGGTGCGTGGCTCAAGTGGTAGAGGGCTAGCCTTGAGCACAGAGGCTGAGACAGAGCCCAGGCCCTGAGTTCAAGCTCCAGGACTGGCAAAAAAAAAAAAAAAAAAAAAGAATCCTTCAATGCACTCTTATTCTAGAAACAGATTATATACATTAAACAAATCCTGAATCTTGTGTGTCCAAGAATGCTCTAAAGGGAAGACTTTGTAATGTTTTAGTAACTTAATAATTCATAGAAATCCCTGTAAATTCTTTTAAAGGATTTTATAGTTTAAGTATTTCAGAAGGTAATATTATGAGATGGGGTTAAAGGAGGGGTCTTATATTGATGAAATACAGAAAGACGCTGATTTCCATAGCCAACAGTGTCTCAATACAGTGTTATCTGAAGGTTATTTTAGGCCTCTGCTGCCTGCTCCAAACCCTTCCTACCTTTAAACAACCCACCTCATTTACCAATATTGCAAAAGTGATTATGGCTGTGGTTAGCTTATAGCCACACATTTTTCTCCTCCCAATCTTCTTTGCTGAAAGTCAAGCAGAAAGGCTTTTTAGAGCATCCACCAGCCAAATAACTGTTGGTCCTCTGCCCGCCCCCCCCTCCCCATGAGGTAGCTTAGCTTCATACAACAGAAACTTAACTCCAACTAACATGCGTAAAAGGGGAAAACTTATTTGCTTTTATTATCCAAGAAGTAGGGTGCTAGTGGCTCATGCTTGCAATTGCTATTCGGGGCCAAAAACTCCATGATACTCTTTTCTCCAATTAATCACCAAAAAAGCTGGAAGTGAAGCTGTAGCTCATGTGTTTCAACTAGCCTTGAGCAAAAAATAACCTCAGGGATAGTGCCCAGGACACATACACACACACAAGAAGTCAGATGGGCTATCTATGGAAAGGCTAGTAGAATTTTAAGTGAAAACTGGGGGCGGGGGATAGGGTTGTTTGTTTTTGCTTGTCCTGAGGCTTGAGCTCAGGTTCTGGTGCTGTCTCTGAGCTTCTTTTGCTCAAAGATAGTGCTCTACCCACTTGAGCCACAGCTACACTTCTGGCTTTTGCAGTAGTTTATTGGAGATAAGTCTCAAGAACTTTCTTGCCTGGGCTGGCTTCAAACCATGATCCTCAGATCTCAGCCTCCTAAGTAACTAGGATTATAGGCATGATTCTCTGGCTCCTGGCTTGCTGAAGACTTTAAAAGTTTCCAAAGAGTTTCAGTACAAAAACACGGTGTGTCTGTCATGATTCTCTGAATGTCAGTTTGGGCATCCTACTGAAGAATGTTTTCTCTCCATGAAATAAGATTTGTATTTGGACTTCGTGTTTTAAATTTTTCAGCCTCTGGAGAATTAGATTCTATGTTTTTAGCTAGATAATGCTGGGAATGGATTGCTGACCCATCAAAAGACCAGAGATATTAACACTTCTAAGAGTAAGGCAGGTAACTTTTTTGGAGGAGAGAAACCTCAGGAGATGAGCCAGGAAGCTCATGTCTGTAATCTTAGCTACTCAGGAGTACTATCTGAGGATCATGGTTCATAGACAGTGTGGGCATACAAAATTGAGAAACTATCTCCAATTATGTAATAAAAAGCCCGAAGTGGAGATGTCACTCAACAGGAAGTTCTAGATCAAGGAACATATATCCCCCCTCATGAAGTTACTGAACTATAATCTAGAAACAATGAAATCTACAATTAAAGACTATAAGTTGGGGTGTGTTTATTAAACTGGGGTTTAAACTCAAGGCCTTATACTTGCTAGGTTTGTGCTCTAACATTTGAACCATACCCAGCCCTTTTGTTTTTTGGTATTTTTTTAAAAGTGTCTTGTAGTTTTGCCAGAGCCAGCCTAGACTCCAATACCATTTATGCTTCTGGTACAGCTTGGATGATAGGCATGTGCCATCACACCTAGGTTTTATTGGTTGGCATAGGTACTTACGTAACCCATGATTCACAGACTGGCCTTGAAGCATGATCCTCTTGATGTCTGCCTTCCAAGTAGCTGAGAACCTAGGTCTAAGCCACTATACCTGGATGCTCCTGAAAATATTTTAAATATTCTGCAACATATTCCTTAAAATAGTTTGAGATGGGGCTGGGAAGGTGGCTTAGTGATAGAGTGCTTGCCTAGCATACATAAAGCCCTGGGTTCGATTCTTCAGTACCACATAAACAGAAAAAGCCAGAAGTGAAGCTGTGGTTCAAGTGGTAGAAAACCTGACGGATAGCACCCAGGTACTAAGTTCAAGCCCCATGACTGACCAAAATAAATAAATAACTTAAGATGTATTTGTGTGTAGTTGTGGATCCTAGCTTTCACTTGTGACTGTTAATAAAAATGCCAGATGAGCGGTTTCCAAAGCTCATTTTCTAGCTTTTTACTTTGATAATTTGATAATCTGACATTTCTAAGAAATTTAAGATGTGTAGATATATACCCTTTATGTTCTACTTCATCTTAAGCATCTCTAAAATTTGGGGTTCATTTTCCTTTTTTAAAAGAGGTAGGTGATGTTTTTATTAGGCCATGTATAAAAGTAAAAATTGAACATATTTAAAAGGACTTCAAAAGCAATGCTGCATTAAAGAAAAGGCACATGAAATCCAGGAGGAGACAAAAAAAATGCATCTTCTCAAGTGGGAAATGAAATTTCACTAGGAAACATCTAATCTGTGTCCCTAGAAGGGGAGTATTAGGGGTGTCTCGGATTGGGCATGGGGTGAAATTCAAAAGCATCATCTCTGGAAGACTTTAAGAGGACACTGAGAGATGAGTAGGTAGCCCCCACCTTCAATTCAGTAGAGAAGGGCTTAATCTCCCTTCCTTTGCTTCACCTCTACCTCTGTGTGACTGAGACTTGAACCCAGGGCTTGCACTCTCACTTAGCTCAAGGCTAGTGCTCTACCACTTGAGTAACTTCTGGCTTTTTACTCATTAACTGGAGATAAAGCAGCCCAGGCTAGCTGTGAACCGTGATCCTCAGATCTCAGCTTCCAGAATAGCTAGGATTACAGTATGTCCCATCAGAGCCTCAGTGACTACATCTTAGTTTTTGACTTCCTATTCTTAGAAGTCCATGGCTCATACTAGTTCTTATAGAAGCGTTGAAGGCCTTCTATGGCTGGTAATGGCAAACTTCATGCTGAAAATAACCTTGAGTAACAACTACCATTACCAAACTACTATAAACCTTTTATCCTTCAGACAAGTTCTATGTGTTCTCATATGGGTGTGTACAGTATGTAACAAGATAGAGAGCAGCTCCAATCGATTTGGTTATCAACTAATTGGAGGTAAGAGTCTTACAGATTTTCTTGCATTGGCTGGCTTGGAACCATGATCCTCAGATTTCAGCAGCTTCAGGAGCAAGGATTTCAGGCAGGAGCCCCCAGTGCGTGGCTGCAACCCCTTTTTCTATGGTCAGTAGCTTTTCTTCCCCTGTAATATTATAGTTTCATTGAGGTGATCCTCTGTGTACAGAGTCAGTCCATTCTTATGAACTACAGAGACTGGCTCAGTTAAGGACACTTAGGCCAGGACAACCAATCAGTCATTCCTCAGGATTTTTCAGTGTGTAACTTGACAAGACAGTTTGCATGTAATAGAGTAAACATTAGAAGCCAAGCCAGCTTTTCCTACCTGTACAAGGCAATGTATTTCTCTAGTCTGCTTAAACTGTGCTAATAAGAATCCTAATGATTCCAAGAGTCTTAATGTTTTCCTTTGTATCCCAAATATTCTTCAATAAAGAATTAAGCAGTTTAGTCTAGAGAGGTTTGATGTAAAAACTACACATTACAACCAATGTAGATATAGGAAACCTGGGGACAACTAATATAATCCCTTCTGTTGACATCTCCCTCAGGACTCATTGGCTTCACCACCCCATGAAGACAATGTCAGTTTTTGGGGGGTTTTTTTTGTTTGTTTTTTTTTTGGGGGGTGCTGGTTGTAGAGCTTGAACTCTGGGCCTGGGCGCTGTCCCTCAGCTCTTCAGCTCAAGGCTAGTGCTCTACCACTTGAGCCACAGCACCACTTCCAGTTTTCTGGTGGTTTATTGGAGAATAGAGTCTCACAAACTTTCCTACACGGGCTGGCTTTGAACCATGATCCTTAGATCTCAGCCTCCTGTGTAGCTAGGATTACAGGTGTGAGCCACTTCTATCAGAAAGCCACAGACTATATTCATAGAATATTTATGCCAAGGAATCCATAATCTGTTCACTTCAAGCGACAAAAGAAAATGTAGCTGAGTCATTGGGGTTGAACTCAAAGTTGCTTGCTATGATGCTAGAAACATATATTACAAAGAATGAAGATACTCTGGGCACTGGTGCCTCACATCTGTAATCCTTGCTACTCAGGAGGCTGAGATCTGAGTTCAAAGCCACATCTGTCAGAAATGTCCATGAAGCTCTGACCTTTATCAACCAGCAAAAAGCCAGAAACAAAGGTATGGCTCAAGTGACAGAAAATTAACCTTGAGAAAAAAAAGCTAAGGGAGAGCTTCTAGGCCTCGAGTTTAAGCCTTAGTACCAATACAAACAACAACAACAAAAAACACAAAACAAAACCAAATCAAAGAATAAAAACATAAAATTAGTGATAGCAGGGTTGGGAATGTGGCTTAATGGTAGAGTGCTTTCCCTAGCATGCATGAAGCCCTGGATTCAATTATTTAGTACCACACAAAGAGAAAAAGCGGAAGTGGCGTTGTGACTCACTCAAGTGGTAGAAGTACTAGCCTTGAGCAATAGAAACTCAGGGACAGTGCCCAAGATCTGAGTTCAAGCCCCAGGACTGGCAAAAAAAAAAAAAATAGTGATATCCATTCAATTTTTAGATTTAAACAACAAAGTTAAACACAAGCCACTATTCTGGACATAGATTTTATTGTTTAGAAATTTCCAGCAGCGTACCTTTGTCAGATGCCTGTGAGAACTGAGACTGGAAAAGAGCCAAGGGCAGGTTGTGACTGTTCTTCCTGAAAACTCCACACATAGAACAGAAACAGCCAGCCTGGCCTCAAGGCAGGAGGCGATGGAGGAGCCAAGGGTTGGCCACCCATGCGCAGATCTGTGTGAACAACAGAAACTGCACAGGTGTCCAGTCAAAGTGAGACCCCAAGTTACAAACAGCTTTCTTAGATAGTGCCGGAACAGGAAAAGCATCAGAGAGAATCTATAGAAAACCAATCTATCGTGGTCATCATATTTACCTGAAACTAATCTACCTGTTCTTATTATTCTTTTATTTTAAAAGCAAACCAAGTGTATACAGTATTTTTTTTAAAAGTCATGTAAACGTTGCAAAGTTTTGTGGGTTATTTATAATCTAGAGGACGTAAAAAATTACCATACTTGTTAAGATTATAAATACTAACCCTTTCACCCCCCCTCCCCCAATGAAAAAAACAATTGTTACAAAAATATAAAAAATATACTTGCTGCTCCTGTTTAACCTTTCCACCAGAAATCTCAAGATTCTGGGATATATCTGGCTTTTATGCCATACAACAGCAAGCACAAGCACAACCTTTCTAACTTTTAAGAAAGGAAAAGCTCCAGAGCATTCCCTTTTGCTATGAGACTTGTGGCTGCTTCACAACTACTACAATGCTAATGAGCAATTAAATTCCCCTGCACAAAGGGAAAACTTATAGTATGAGGACCAATTTCAAACTCATTCTGCAACCCTTCTCATTTCTCTCTTTAGCTCCCTCAATTCCACAATGGGACATGCTGTGTCCTCAGGCTCTTGAACTGGTCATTGCTTCCCTCACTTTCCACTGGAGAAGGCAGAGAGGAAGGAGAAGGCTTCTTAAGGAAGAGGATGTACTTAGCCTGTTCTATCTGCTTCCTTGACATGAAATTGGCTCCACCCCAGACTGCTGATATCAAGGAAGCTGCATGCTTGGTAGATGCTAACAGTGCAGCCTGGAGTGATGGCAGATGCTTTAGGATATCATCTCTAGTGTTAGAAGGGACAGCAGGAGCAGTAAAGGCAAAATACTCTGCACTCAGTTAAAACACTTCCATCAATGTTCAGTCAGATCACATTCACTTCTCCACAGCAAGGATGTTTACTAATTAAGAGCTCCAAAATGGCCAAAATTCAGATTGAAACAATTCAAGAAACTACAGTGGCTTGCCTGCTTGTTGCTCAAGTCTTTAAGGATTCTACATCTGGCTCAGGGCCATTTCCAGTTGATTCAGCTGCCACCAGTAGGGGGCAATGTGTGAAAAGGCTTGCTCAAACCCTTGAGAAAATTGTCACTGTTTTTCTACTAGGATAGATCAGAATGCTATCAGGAAGAGCTCCACATAGCTGTGATACTGCTGGACTATACCCTGTGTCCCTAAAGTCCACTGAGATCACTCAGACCAGGGATTTGGCCTAAGTATGTTCAAGAGTATAATTCACCCCAAAGCACTCAGTGTATACTGAATCCCACTACCTGCTGTATTGCTTAGAAGAGGAAACTCTGCTCTACCGGAAGCTATATCTACACCTTCAAAGGACCTCTGACCTTGGCCATATCCCTCAGTGTCTACCACAACATAACTTGGTAACCTGCTCTACCCCTGCACTCCTGCTATCCCCATTCTTGTCCAAGATGGACTGCCAGAAAGATGTGGGCCCCCACTGGACCTCAGGCTCTGAAGGACTGGATTTTTACACCACTAAGGGCTTTATTTCAGATATCACAATGTTGATTACTGGATTTTCATTATTTACCATGATGGAGCCATATATTTCCCAGCACCTGCTCATTTCTCTAGATCTGAAACACCTCACCCAACATGTCCTTGCTGCTTCTAATACCAAAGAAACTTTCCAAAAGTAACAGGTGGTTTGAGCACGTTGGCCACATCTGCTAAGCAAATCCTCTCTACTGCAGTTGCATTAAAAGATCAGGCCCTGTGAGACATGGTGCATTTACATTTTCTCAGAAGAGAAGTGCTCCCAACATCAAGGCACAAGGAAGGAAGTCTCTTGGGCAAAATAACCATGAACACAACCAGCAATCTCCATGAGGTCTGAGGCAGTCAGGGGAGAGTCCTGGGTGGACATCAGGAGGAGACCCAAGGAAAGTATCTCCTCCAGGGCCTGAGGCATCCTCAGGCATACTTGTCCAGGAACTTTATATGAAAGTCCTTCACTTTCTGGAGCACTGTCTTCAGCTTCTCCACTGGAGGGAGAATGGTCATTCTGTCAAGAAAGAGAACAGCTATCAGTCTATCTGCTCTGGAAAAGGAAGAGGAATCAACCTAGCATCTGGTCTTGCATTGCAAGAAGTGAGGATAAGCCATGTGAGGAAGGATAGGCGTGCGTGTGCGTGTGCGTGTGCGTGTGCGTGTGCGTGTGTGTGTGTGTGTGTGTGTATACTGGTATTGAGGCTTGAATTTAGGGCCTGGGCTAAATTCAGGGCCCTGAGCTTTTTCACTCAAATCAAGCACTCTACCACTTGAGCCACACCTCCACTTCTAGGTTTTTGATAATTAATTGGAGAAAGGAGTCTTACAGACTCTCCTGCCTGGGTTGGCTTTGAACTGCGATCCTCAGATCTCAGCTAGGATTACAGACGTGAGCCACTGAAGGCTGGCTGGCTGGTCTGCTTTAAAAACTCAAGCTCTAGGACAGTGCTCAGGATTTATTAAAATCTCTTCCTCTCTCCTAATAGGGTCTTGCTATGTTTATCAAGCTAGCTGTGAACACCTGAGACAGTGATCCTCCTGTATCAGCTTCCCAAATAGCTAAAATGACAAGCATGAACCACCAAGTTCAGTTTATAGCTAATTTTTTTAAACCAAGTAACACATGTAAATGAAAGTAATAATCTATTATAGCATTTAGAAAGACACATTCACCTACTACCACAAAAGTCCTGTACCATATTTTGATTAATGTGCAAAACTTTCTAGGGGATGACTCTGAGTCTCTTACACACAGAGAACAATATTTTACTTGTGCTACATACACATTTCTTTCTTTCCACCACTCAGTCTCTAACAGAAACAACTTCCAGTGAGTTTACTCCAAAGGCATTCCCAAGTCCACTGTTAACTAACATTTCCCTCAAGAGCTGTCAACAGGCCTCCCAACTCTAGAAGCAATCACCTCAATTTCACTTTTTTGAGGGGGGTGCTAAGGACAGAACACAGGGCCTCCAACTTGGCATATGTTCTGTTACTGGCTACTCCAATCCCAGCACCACTTTCTGAATGGGCCATGAAGTGTAGAAAGGAGCTTGATTTAGAGAAAGGAGAAAAGGCGAATTAGAAATGGTTCATCCTGCTGGGAGACAACCTATAATCTTCTTTTTTATTTCTTTTGCAGTACTGGGGATTTGAACCCAGGGATTTGTGCTTACTGGGCAGGCATTCTACCATTTGAGTCATGCCTCCAGTCCCTTTTTACATTGGTTATTTTGAATGTAGGGGGTCTTTTTTTATGCCCAGATCAGTGTGGGTGTTGAGCCTTCTGTTTGTGCTTGTATAACTGGGAATGAAGGAGTATACCACCCATTCATTGTGTTGCCCACCCATATCACCCATCCATTGTGTTTCCTCTACCGCTGGGATGATAGGTGTGTGCCATTATGCCCAGTCATTGGTTGAGATAGAGTCTACAAACTTCTGTGCCTAGGCTGGCCTTGAACGACAACCCTCAAATCTCACCTCCCAAGTAGTTAGGATTACAGGACCAAGCCTGGTTATTACCTATAATCTTGATTAAGTAAGACTTCACCTTTAGTCAGCAGCTCATGTTATTTCTCTTTTTAGCATCTGCACAGGAAACATCCGAAAGAAACAAAACTGTGGGGAACTGTGGGAAGCCCACGAGGAATAGATCAGCTCAGGAGCTGACCATTCTCATCTGCATGGGAGAGGAGGCTGAGTCAGGGTGCGCCTGGGAAAGGTCTCATAGTAAGTAAGCTAATTCCTGTCAGTGACGCATTAGCAGGATTTGAGACTCACAGTAGTACCAGGTCCCACTGTGTAACCAAGGAGCTATGGCATGCCACCATGTGCAGGCACTGTCCTGAGCATCTGCATGCACCATTATGGACTTTAAAAAGGGCAAGGAGATAAAGAAGAAAACACACTAATAGGTGTGCACTGGTGGCTCATGGCTGTAATCCTAGCTACTCAGTAGATCAAGGTTCAAAGCCCATGAGCCTTGGTCTTCCAAATAACCATAAAAAATGCTGGACAGGACTGGGAAGATGGCTCAGAGGTAGAGTGTTTGCCTTGCATGCATGAGGCACTGGGTTCGATTCCTCAGAACCACATAAACAGAAAAAGCCAGAAGTGGTGCTGTGGCTCAAGTGGTAGAACGCTAGCCTTGAGCTGAAGAGCTAAGGGACAGTGCCAGGCCCAGAGTTTAGGCCCCATGACACACACACACACACACACACACACACACACACACACACACACACACACACACACACACACACATACACACACACACACACACACACACACACACACACACACACACACACACACACACACACACACAGCTGGACAATGGCATGGGAAGGTGGCTCAGTGGTAGAGTGCTTGCCTAGCATGCATGAAGCCCTGGGTTCAATTCCTTAGTACCACATAAACAGAAAAAGCCAGAAGTGGTGCTGTGACTCAAGTGGTAAAATGCTAGCCTTGAGCAAAAGAAGCTCAGAGACAGTACGCAGGCCCTGAGTTCAAGCCCCAGGACTAGCAAAAGAAAATGCTCAACTAGAGGAGTGGCTCAAGTGGTAGAATACCAGACAGGAGCCAAAACCCTGAGTGATATCACAAGGCCCTGAATTCCAATTTCCAAAAGTGATAGGACAGACAGAGGAAATAGAAGGGGAGACCAAACAGTCAAGGAAGACCTGTTTTCTTATTTCCTGGCAACAAAATAGAAGGAAGTGTTGAGATGAGTGAGATTTACTCAAAGCAGTTGGCTGCCTCACCATTCCACAGTCTCCATGTTAAGAAGCCCAATGATCCCAGGAGAAGGAGTAGAGGTATCATACCTGAAGTGGTAAGTGCCTTCCCTTTGTCCAAAGCCACTGCCAGGCACCACGCAGATGCCCGTCTCCTCCAGGAGTTTCATACAGTAGAACATGTCTGGAGCCATTTTATGGGCCTGTGGGAGCAGGGGAGAACTTTAGATTCCTTCTTGCCTTCACAAATACCAACTCACCATTCAAAATGCAAAACATACATAATCTAATTGGCAGATTATTGTTCCTAGGCAGGGTCCTTGTCTCTTCCCTGCAGGCAGAGCAAGACAAGAAGTTGGATTACAGCTAGTAGCTGGTGCCAGGAACCAGATACCTGAGGCTGTTGCAAGATGGCCAGTGGCTATGGCACCTCCGTCCTTCTCTAGGGAGTGCCAGCCTGTTCTCTTCATAACAGAATCTTCAGAGATTGTTCAACAGCCACTGACAGCAAATGCCTTTGTACCAATCTACATAATGATCTGAAAACAAGGCCCTTGGAGCTGCAGTGCTACTTACAAGTTAGTTTGCACGATCACCTAGAGAATCTGTAAAATACAGAGCCTCCAGCTCCACTGCCAGGGATTTTCATCCTGAACCTAAACTCTGGGTACTTAAAAAGGTACTCAGAAGCTGGTTGCTCAGGGATCACATCTGTAATCCAAGCAACTCAGGAGGCTGAGATCTAAGGATTGAGGTTCAAAGCCATCTTTTTTTTTTTTTAATTCAATCTGGGCTTGAACTCAGGGAGGACTAGGCACTGTCCCAGAGCTTCTTTTGCTCAAGATTAGAACTCCATTTGAGCTAGAGCTCCATTTCCAGCATTTTGGGGTAGTTTATTGGATTACCTATCATCCAGAGATCTTGGTTTTCTGAGCAGCTAGGATTACAGGTATGAGCTTCCAGTACCTGGCTCCATCAGATTCTTGTCTCCAATTAACCACTAAAAAACTGAAGGGGAGTTGTGGTTCAAGTGGTAGAGCTCTAGTCTTGAGCAAAAGCAGCTGTGGGACAGTGCCTTGAGTGAAAAAACTCAGGGACACAGCCCAGGCCCCGAGTTCAAGCCCTAGGATCTGTGTGCACACACGCATGCACATACATACACACATACAAACACAAAATCTAGAAGTTGAGCTGTGGCTAAAATGTTGGAGCACTAGCCTTGAGCAGAAATGCTAAGGGACAGCACCTAGGCCTTGAGTTCAAGCCCCAGTAAAAGTACTTAAAAAAAAAAAAGGCAGTCAGTAGATTCTGGGGTTGGGTAAGGCAAATCTCAGCTCCTCAGGGAAGGAGAGGGAAAGAAGAAACAGCTAACACGAAGTTTGTAAAAGAAATGTACATATCACCCAATGCGGAAGAAAGCTGTACTCTCAAAACTTGTAAAATTCACAAACTTTACAGACCAAGATAATGACAATTTTCCTTGTGAAGGTTAAAATGTGTTTGTAACTTTAAGTATCACTATCCTACAATACTGTGAAATTATGTAATCATTTATTCTCAATAAAAAATTATTATTTGGGGGGGGGGTCTGGTTGTGGGGCCTGAACTCTGGGCCTGGGTGCTGTCCCTCAGCTCTTCAGCTCAAGGCTAGCACTCTACCACTCTAGCCACAGCACCACTTCCGGCTTTTTTCTTTTTGCTTATGTGGTGCTGAGGAATCGAACCGAGGGCCTCAGGCATACAAGGTAAGCGCTCTACCACTGAGCCACCTTCCCAGCCCTCAATAAAAAATTATTATATAAAAAAACTATTTATTGCAGCATTATTTACCATAGCTAAGATATGGAACTAACCCAGATGCCCCTCAGTAGAATAATGGATCAAGAAAATGTGGTATATATACACAATGGAATTCTATTCCTCCATCAGAAAGAATGACATTGCCCCATTTGTTAGGAAATGGAGACTTGGAAAAAATTATATTAAGTGAAGTAAGCCAGGCCCAAAGAAACTTAGGTCCCATGGTTTCCCTTATTTGCAATAACTAGTATATGTCTGAGTCAAGCAGAAAAGGTCAGATAAGTTGATGTTAGGGAAATGAACCCTAAGATATATATTCAAATGTTTTTTTCTTTCAGGTGATTGTTTCTAACACATTTATAAGATTATTTCTTTGTTGTTTTGTATGTCCCTCCCCCATGGTATAACCCCTGCTTTCACTATATTTGAGGTTGGTATAATTTGTGGAGGGGAAGGGGAAAAACAAAATGTTTAAATAGGGATACAAGTGGATCCATTGCAACAATGAGATATACAAGTCCTTATGTGGAAAAACGAACTTTACAACTTTGGTGGGGGAGAGGAGGATTGGTGGGGGGCGGGGGGAGGATGAGAAGGGGAAACAAAGGAGGAGGCTACAATGCTTGATAAGAAATGTACTCATTATCTTGCCCATGTAATTGTAACCCTTCTGTACAGTATTTTCACAATAAAAAATTAAAAAAAAAACCTCTCAGCCCCACATAAACTTAGTGACCTGGGAGTGGCAAAAATGCCAGGAGTACACGACCAAGCTTAGGAAATGCTGCTTCCGGACACTGGAAGAGATAGGGAGGAGACTCCCTTTGCTTCCCCAGTATTGCACTGCATTTGGGAACTTTCCTTCAGAGCAGCATTATTTTTTTTGTTATTTTTTTAAATACATTTTTTATTGTGAAAATACTGTACAGAGGGGTTACAGTTACATGAGCAAGGAAGTGAGTACATTTCTTATCTGGCATTGTTGCCTCCTCCTTTCTTTTTCCCCTACCATCCCGTCCCTCCTCCCACCTAAATCGTAAGGTTCATTTTTCGACATAGCGTCTTGTACATCTCATTGTTGCAATGGGTCAATCTGTATCCCTATTTAAACATTTTGTTTTTTCCCTTCCCCTCCACAAATTATACCAACATCAAATACAGTGAAAACAGGGGTTATACCATGGGGGAGGGACATACAAAGCAACCAAAAAAAAATCACATGGTACCTTATAATTATGTTAGAAACAATAGCAAGGAAGAAAAACCACTTGTGTCCCTATCTTGAGGTTCATTTCACTTAACATCATCTTATCTGAGCTTTTCTGCTTGTCCCAGACATATACTAGTTATTGCCAATAAGGGAAACCATGGGACCTAAGTTTCTTTGGGTCTGGCTTCAAGTCTTTCCATTTCCTAACAAATGGGGCAATGGCATTCTTTCTGATGGAGGCATAGAATTCCATTGTGTATAGATGCCACATTTTCTTTTTTTTTTTTTTTGGTCGGTCATGGGGCTTGAACTCTGGGCCTGGGCGCTGTCCCTTAGCTCTTCAAGCTCAAGGCGAGTGCTCTACCACTTGAGCTACAGCGCCACTTCCGATTTTCTGGTGGTTTATTGGAGATAGGAGTCTCACGGTCTCTCCTGCCCAGGCTGGCTTTGAACCGTGATCCTCAGATCTCAGCCTCCTGAGTAGCTAGGATTACAGGCGTGAGCCACCAGCGCCCGACAGATACCACATTTTCTTGATCCATTCATCTACTGAGGGGCATCTGGGTTGGTACCATATCTTAGCTATGGTAAATAATGCTGCAATAAACAGAGTTGTGCTGGTAGCTTTAGTATTGTCTTATTTGTGATCATTTGGGTAAATGCCCCAAAGTGGGATTGCTGGGTCATATGTGGAGTCTTTTGAGGAACCTCCATACTACTTTCCAAATTGGTTGAACAAGTTTACATTCCCACCAACAATGCAGTAGGGTTCCCTTCTGGCCACATCCCCTCCAGCATCTGTTGTTATTACAGAGCAGCATTGTTAACAGACTCCAGACACCACTGTCATCTGGGAACCTCATATTTGCCCCATTACCACAATTTGTCACTGTGGCTGGGCCTCTGAGACCCTTGTCACCTTTATACAGTAAATAGCATCTGGCCAAGAGGTCCCCAAAGTTCAGAACTCTTTGTTTGTTTGTTTTTTTGGGTCCAGTTGTGGGGCCTGAACTCTGGGCCTGGGCGCTGTCCCTCAGCTCTTCAGCTCAAGGCTAGCGCTCTCCCACTTGAGCCACAGCGCCACTTCCGGCTTTTTTCTTTTTGCTTATGTGGTGCTGAGGAATCAAACCCAGGGCCTCTGGCATGCAAGGCATGCACTCTACCACTGAGCCACCTTCCCAGCCCCAAAGTTCAGAACTCTTATAGCCAGCACCTTTACTCCCCAGTGCAGGAAACTACCCAGGACCCAATTGTAGAAAGTAAACCTAGGGAGAGACCAACCCAGCAGTGTCCCAGACCTGAGCTGTCTCCACAGCCTTAGCAGGAATGAATATCCGAGGAAAGGCATACATGGCTCCCTGCAAGGGGTTGCAATGAATTCCTGGGACTTGATTAAACAGGTCTTCTGTCAGCTTTGCTTTCTTGGCTAGATTACCCAGGACAGATTCTTTCTCCTGAGGAAAGAGAGAAAGGGCAGGAATCAGTGTCTCAATAAAGAAGGTATTTTCTTCTATATCCAGCAACTGCAGATTGAGAAAAGATGAGCTTGTTGGTGCCTAAGTGCTGAGATCAAGAAGGTGAGTAGAACAAGCCTTCTGTAGGACATTTGCCACAGCATTCTCAGCCCAGAAGACTACCAAGTGTGCTGGACACATAAATACATGGTGGGTTTCAGGCCATAGTGTAGATCCTGGAAGGCCTGTGTCCTGGATTCTATTCTTGCATAAGGATGACAGTGAAAATGAGCAAAACCAGCCCTATCCTGTTGAATCAACCTATTTTATCATATACCTATCCATCTCTCCATCTCTGATATGGATTAATTTTTTGACAAATATTCTGGATGTCACTAAGCTCTGTTTTTCTCAGATCTTCATTACCTAGGATTAGTTTGTACAGTCTGATATTTTTTTGCTTATTAGAAAATGATTAAACATTCATTCTTACAATTTTGTTTTGGAAAAATCTTTCTAATTTAAGTCCAGTTCTGGGACCTGATAGGAAACTGTCTTTGCCAGTTCAGTTCATCTACATGAGCCCCAAACTGAGTATCTCATTGTGTCATGTGCTCTGAAGCTGGGTATGGAAGACACAGATGAAGGTGACCAACTCTTTGTGTAGAACAAACTGAAGATATTTCTAGAAGCCACGAATCTTCCAAAGATAGACTCCACCATGTCATTTGCAAAGATACCTTCCCAATCCCAATCTGTGTGATGGGTGCATAGAACACAGACTCAGGCAAAGCAAATCAGTCTGTGGCTGGTCCAGAGCTTACACTTGTGTCCAGCCAGGAGCAGAAGTGTCAAGGACTTCTGCAAATATTGTTGGGAATGGGACCTATAGAGAGATAAGCCTGCCAATGAGCAGATAAATAGTGTGATATAGACATACAATGACATGGCACTCAGCTATCAGTCCAAAAGGTAAGTTACCTGTGCAGGTCACACATTTTTAAACTGTTATGTTTAAAAGTGGTTTTATATACCATATATACATTTATAAATATATAAACATAAGTACATTTATAAATATATAATTATATTTATATTATATATAAATATGTGTACATATTTATAAATATATTTATTATATTTATATTATATATAGATACATAATATCCTACATATAGGCATATAAATATAATATATAATATGTGTAATAAATATAATATATATAATAAATTATATATATATAAATGTCTTTCCCACATACTTAAAAAAAAAGGTTTTGAGTCTAGACCAGAAAAGAGTTGACCTCTAGGTTACATGACCCATAGGTTCCTTGTTTTTTTATTTTGGTTTGGCTTCATTTTTTGAGTGTCTCAGTATGTTGACTAGGCTGGTCCTAAACTCCTGGACTGTAGAGGTCCTACTGAGGAGCCATACCCAGTGTCATCAGTTTTTTCTCCTTTGTTGTTGTTGCTGTTAAAGCTAATCAGTTAGGTTCTCAGTGTGTATGACGGGATGGTGTCGAGCTGTGAGGATGCCTGGTTAGGACAGAGGTAAGCCCCTGACTTAAAACAATATTGTGTCCACACTTCCCCTTCTTTTTCAGCTTACTGACAGAATCCCTCAATGTGTTATCAGGATGCAAGTTCTTCCCCTATAGGTGCCTATGAGGACAGGCAGGGAAGAAGATGCGTCTATCTACCCACATGCATAATCATCCCACTTAAAAATTCAGACTCAACCAACTAACTGAAGGTCAGTTACCAAGAAGGTCCATGGAAGGTGGATAGGGACAAACAAACAGACTAAGAGAGAGAAACATATATTAACACATACCAGTAGGTATATGGCTATCTAGAGACAGGCAAACCATGAGATCACTCATGGTAGGAATTCACCAGCGACTTAACAGTAGCAGTACATAGACAGGTCACAGCAAATTTACCTTGATGAACTGCTCAAAGGATTCCTCTCCTGGTACTGGGGGATTCACAACAATGTCCATGGCAGCCTGTCCAGACACTGGTGGGCACAGACGTACAGAAAGCAGCTTTACCAGCTGACCCTTGATCTCAGGATGTAGATTGATCACCTCCATGTAGCCTCCTCTATAGCCACACCTGGAGGGTAGAGAAGAGGATACACATTCACTAATTATGGAAAGATCTTTTACTTTTTCTTTTGTGCTAGTAATGGGGCTTGAACTCAGGGCCTCTGCACTGTCCCTGAGTTTTTTACTCAAAGCTGGTACTCTACCACTTGAACCATAGTTCCATTTCTGGCTTTTTGGTAGTTAATTGGGAGATTGTACCATGGATTTTTCTGCCAGGGCGGATCCTCAGAGCTCAGCCTCTTGAGTAGCTAGGATTATAAGCATGATGAATATAGAAAAGTTTAGGAAAAAAGCTACATAGCACACAGAAGCCAGCATTGCTACCCAGGTAAGACCAGACAGAACAGCCAAGCAACCATTATAGCTTCTTGACCAGGCCAAAATATCTCTTCCAACTTTAGTTACACTGGCTTCCAGTCTCCCAAATGAGTACCTTCCCCATGCTGACACCTGGCACACAAAAGAATCCCAGCGGTGAGAAAGATGCTCTTTTTTTTTTTTTTTTTGGTCAGTCATGAGACTTGAACTTTGGGCATGGGCTCTGTCCCTCAGCTCTTCAGCTCAAGGCTAGCACTCTACCACTTGAGCCACAGCACCACTTCCAGTTTAATGAGTGGTTTATTGGAGATAAAAGTCTCACTGGACTTTCCTGCCCTGGCTGTCTTTGAACCACAATCCTCAGATCTCAGCCTCTTGAGTAGCTAGGATTACAGGCATGAGCCACCGGTGCCTGTGAGAAAGATGCTCTTAATGGTAAATGAACTCATTATCTTTTCTTCTCAGTCTCTTCTTCTCCCAGCCTCTGAGCAGGGGAGACCAGGTCTAATCCTTGGCTTCTTTGCTGTACTTATTCCATGTGAGGCTTACAGTTCCAGTGATCCAACAACCCAGAGACCAATGCCTACAAAATTACATCTCCAGCCAGATATCAGTCCTGATCTAGATTTATACCTCCATCTCTAGCTAGACATAAACAGGCATTTGCAAGTGTAACGTGTCCAAAGCCAAACTGTAGGGCTCCCTCTAGACCTTCCTCATCTGTTTGTCCCCAAGATACTTCGCGTTTATTTTTAGGTCCAAGATAGGGACTTGAACTCAGTACCTGCAGCTTTTGCTCTTGGCTAGTGGTCTACCAACTGAACTACACCTAATCCCTTGGTGTTATTTATTTATTTATTTTTTGTGACACTCCTGGGGCTTGACCTCAGGGCCTGGTACTCTTATCACTTGAACCACAACTGGTTAAATGGACTTCCCTGCCCAGGCTAACTTCAAACCACAATCCTCAGCTCTCACCTCCAAAATAGTTAGAATTACAGTTATGAGACACTGATGCCTGGCTCAAGTATATTGTGGATTTTCTCCCCACTACCTCTGGTCCATGATATCTTGAGGACTAAAATACCCTCTTGACTTGAGTCCTTGCCCTTGCCCCATCCCCTACTACAGAGCAACCAGAAGAAGTCTAGTAAAACACTGGTTAGGTGAAGTCACAGCTCCACTAAAATCCTTCACTGGCTCCCATCTCACTCTTAGTAAAAGCAAAAAGTAGTACACCATGTGACCCAAGCAATCTGACTTCCTATGACCTTGGTCTCAACTTCTGCCACTTTTCCTCTAATTTATCCTTTCCAGCCGCCTTGCCACTCCTCCAAGCCATGCATGTGTCTTCCTCTGAATCTTTACATGCACTGTTGCTTCTGCATGGAATGCTCTTAGCCAGGTATCTTCTTTGGGTCTTAACTCAAATGCCAACTTCACTACTTAAGGCTCATTCCGGGCATTTTATCTCCACCTCCTGGCCTTCCTGCATCTTCTCTGAGACTTGTTCTCCATCTATCACATGTCTTCACTTTTTCTCTCGTCTCTTTCCCTCCCTAGCATATCAGCTCTGTGAAGGCTGTGTGTTTACTGTTGGGTCCTCCATGTTGAAATCAGTACTAAACTCAGAATAGGTACTCAGTAAATATTAGCCAAATGAAAAATACAGCACTGAATCTGACCTTTTCACCCCTGAAGTCACCTAGCCCTCAGGCAGCCTTGGGTACAGTGGTTGGCCCATTGATTTAAATGGTATTTGTTTTCCTACTCAACCTGCCCTCCTTAGCCCCTTAATGTCAGAGTAACAGAAATAGGGAGGCAGAAAATTATCAGTTTTGGAAGCTCCTGTCAAAGCCTGCTTTCTTTTATTTTTCTTTTGTGCTGGTTCTGGGGCTCAAACTCAAGGCCTAGGTGTGTCCCTTAGCTTTTTCATGCAATGCAAGGCTAGTGCTTTACCATTTGAGCCTCAGAGCCCAAGCTGGCTTTGAACTGTGATCCTCAGATATCAGCCTCCTGAGTAGCTAGCATCATAGGCATGAACCACCAGCATCCAGCCTTATTTCCATCTTTTATCCACAGTCTGATTTCTTTCAGGCATGCTTGGATTTCAGTTGAACCCTTGCATGAGGGCTTCCCCTAGGAGAGGTGCACCCTTTCTCCTCTTGATTCTTAGATCACAGAAGTAATGGAGAAGGTCTGCTTTCTTTACAGGATAGAGCAGAAAAGCAGGTTGATAAGGGACAGTAGCAGGTCCAGGCAGGCCCCGGGGCAAAGGGAGGCCAATGCCAACTTACTCGCCCATGTAACCCTTAGAGGTGGAGTGGAAGGAAGCAAGCTCCACGTTGTTGGAATACTCAGGCCCCATCTCGTAAAGCACCTTCTTAAAGGAGTGGAATCTACAGTCCGGAGAGTACACGTTGTCCTGGTATACCTGCAGGGGAGGACATGACAGGGACATTGCTTCAGAGAGCCTGGGCCTATAAAGGCTAGGTTCAGGGTGCCAAAGCCGAGGAAGGGTGGGCACAAATGCTCAGTTAACCTGTGGTCACGGGGTAGGTCACAGAGCCCAGCCTGAACATCTTAGCCAGCCCAGCCTGAGATAAGCATTACTTCCAGGGATAAACGAAATTGTACCTGAAGGAACCTTCCAGAACAAGCAAGGAAGAAAGGTCTCAGACTAGATGCTGAATTTGACAAAGCTTAGGAGCTCACTTGGCTTTCTCCCACATTCATCCTCATACCACTTCCAAACTTTTTCTAAGGAATATTCTACCCACGACACTGAGGATTCCCATCTTCCCAAGTATATTTTTCTTCCTAAAGCACAAAACGTACTTCCTTCAAAGATAGGAAATGTTGGCAGTGCTTATTCTTTGAACTCCCCACTGAAGGAATTAACCTTACTGGGTTTCCTCTCTTACTTAACTAGGATCATTTTCTTTTTCTCTCCACCTCTCATTGCCAGAGCAGAACGTCCATTTTCTTCTTCCCTAACCCCCAATCTAGCACTCACAGCCTACCAGCACCCCACTCTGACCCTTGAAATTAACTTTGCACACTAATTTTTGAGATCAGGAAAAAAAATGGCTTCCTGGGATTCTGAAGGTCAGTAGGAGGTTCAATGGGCTCCACAGGCCCAGCATTGTCCTCCCGGCTTCTTCCTCCAAGACCCAGTGGGGAGGTTAATAGACCAGGTCACAGGGAAAACCATGGGCCTCTGTGTTGCCCAGTGGGGAGGGCAATATACCAGGTCACAAGGAAAACCATGGGCCTCTGTGTTGCCCTTCCCTCCTGTAGAAATGAAGGTTTTAGAACCATCTATAATTAATTATGGCAACATTTGGTAGGTAAGTTGTTTGTGTGTTGGGGTAGGATAGGGATCCTAAGAAGCAAAGAAATGAAGGTAGTGTTCCAGAAACTACAACTAACAAGAAACAATGCAAACATGAAGATGAAATAAAAATGGAATTGGATAGATCCTCATTTCTTCCTTGCAAAACAGAAAAAGAATGGGCAGGTCTCACTTCAGAACTGGGGTTCATGAAGCAACAGTATGGGACTAATTAAGACCTTCTCATAGACTGAGAATTAAATGAGAAGGAAGCTATGGAAATAGCAGGAGACACAACTGCACCTTATGAGGTGCAGACATCAATCACTGCTTTCATGGGGCAACCTTCTTTCCTTTTCCAGTAAGAGTTCCCCAGTTTTTCTCCTCCTCTCCCGCATCCTATTTGGAGGTTTGGGGAGAACAGGGAAGATACTATTCCTTGCTCTGAGTCTAGCCAATCTGCAATCAGGCTGTGACCTAAGCTCAATCAATGAGTCACAACAGACTTCTGCTGAAACTGCCAGGATGAAAGCCCTCTTTCTTGTCTGCAAAGGTAACAGATCTGTGTCTGAGGCCAACAGAGAGAGCAGAAAAGAGAGAGCTTAGAAGGCATGTTTTGAATTCCTGCATCTAGCAACACTCCCATGGCCTTAACATCTTTTCCTCTTCATCTTTTTTCTTCCCAAAGTTTAAGTAATCTGTGTTAAGTTTCTGAAATTTACAATTAAAGCCAAGATAGGGATAATTAGGTTACAGAGTCACAGGTTACAAAATAAACAGCTTTGCCATTGGGCCAGAATCACTCCTCAATACCTAGAAAGTTCTCTCTGGCTTCAAAACAATCAGATCTGGATCCCTCCCCTAGAAAGGAACACTCACCCCCACCCATCTCTGAGAGGGAGCTGGGACTGCTCTTACCTCATCAGCCAGGAGAAAGAGCTTCTCTTCCCAGGCAAAGTGAATCACTTCTTCTATGCACTTTCTGCTTTGTACCTGGCCTATAAAATCCCCAAGAAAATCAAAATATAGGTTGCAACAATGTTTAAATTGTCCCAGGTCAGAATCCCACCCACAATCACTTAGTGTCCTGTGTTCTTTGAGACTCTAAGAGACCACCCATCTAGCTGTGTGCATGCTGGTGAAAGGTCCATCTCCAGGGATCCCACTGAAGCTAAGTGTGTGGTACTGGTTCATATCCAACTTTCTTTCTGTTCTTTCGTTTCTTTTTATTGTTTGTTTTGGCACTGGCACTTGAACTCAGGGCCTCATGTTCTCACTTGGCTTTTTTGCTCAAGGCTGATGCTGTACTATTTGAGCTTCTTGCTGATAATTGGAGAGAGTCACACAGATTTGTCTTCTCAGGCCTGAGAAGCTAGGAATATAGGCCTAACCCACCAATATAGGTGCCTGACTTTTGCTGTTGCTTTGAGTCTGTGTCGGTGTAGATGCATGTGTATGTACGTAGTATTTGATCTGTTCTGGGGGATATGGAGACATTGAAATGTCATAAAGAGCAGAAAAATAAAACTAAAGCTCACCCTTCCTCTCTCTAATATGCACCAGCAGTGACATAATGGGACGACCACACTAGTTAATATGGTAACTAGTAATTTGCTGAGATTTCTGGAAACACTTTCTCCTAAAACAGGCACAGAGAAGCTCTCTAAGACAAGGACAGGGTCTATCCTACCTCATCATTGACCCTTCGAGTTGGCACTTAACAGATATTCAGTAAATATTTGCAGAACAAATGCTAAATGAATGAACCTGGACACCAATGTTAGTGTCTCCTGCGAGCTGAAAGGAGAGCTAGACATTGTGAAAGATCATGACAAGCATGCTGTGGTTGTCCTGGGGTCAGCCTCCTCCCCGCTTCAGGACTGGAATCAACACTAGCAGGAAAGATAGCCATTTCAGAGAAACAAGTGCAGACAAGAAGCCAATAACCCAGCCACTCACAGGACAGGCCACAAGTACAAGTGAGCCAAACAACAAAGGCAAGAAAGTGGAAATAGAATCTTTCTACAATATTTTCTGAGGCTTGCTGAGACTGTGGCACTAGAGTGGCTGGTATTCTCACACTATCCTCTGGGAAAGCACCACTACCATCAAGCTTGCCAATTTCCTTAAAAAGAATATTCTTAAGCCAGGTACCAGTGGTTCACACCTGTAATGCTAGCTACTCAGGAGGCTGAGCTCTGAGGATCATGGGTAGCCAGCCTGGACAGGAAAACTCCTTGAGACTCTTATCTCCCATTAACCACCAAAAATCCCAAAGTAGAGCTGTGGATCAAGTGATAGAGCAACCAGCATTGAGTGATGACCTAAAGGATATAGCTCAGGTTGAGTTCAAGCCCCAGCATACCACCACACACATATGTGGGCACACTGGGCTGGGAAGGTGGCTCAGTGGTAGAGCTCTTGCCTTGCATGCATGAGGCCCTGGGTTGGATTCCTCAGCATCACATAAGCAGAAAAAAAAAAAAAGGCCGCAAGTGGCACTGTGGCTCAAGTGATAGAGGACTCGCCTTGAGCTGAAGAGCTGAGGGACAGTGCCCAGGACCAGAGTTCAGGCCCCACGACCGGACCCAAAAATAAAAAAAATTTAAAAAATTTAAAAAAATTTAAAAAAATTAAAAAATGTGGGCACACACACACTCACGACTGTTTTTAAACTAGATATATATAGTATGTTTAGTATGTTGATGTATATCTTAGTGTATACATCTGCCCACATATATGCACGTTATTGTATAAACATGTATATTGTACTGTAGAATAGTATATAAACTGTATAAACTGTTACCTTTTGTTAAAAATGCTTATAATCTTGTATATAAAGAAAATACAAATTACTGACATACAATGTAACTTTAAGATTTAGCCAGGATTTCTGTCCTGAACTATTTAGTATGCTTGAACTCAGGGCCTGAGCATTGTCCTTAAGCTTCTTTTGCTCAAGGCTAATGCTTTACTACTTGAGCCACAGCTCTACTTCTGGTTTTCTGGTGGTTAAGTAGAAAAGAAGTCTCATAGACTTTCATGCACAGGCTGTCTTCAAATCATGTTCCTTAGATTTCAGCCTCCTGAGTAGCTAGGATTGTAAGTGTGAACCACCAGTGCCCAGCATGTCCTGAACTATTGATAAAACAATTTCTTTATTAAGGAACTGACTTCTCTTGACAAGTGACAGCTGGGCTTCATATTTAGCAAGTTCAGGTCTCTAGGAGGGTGTCAGGCCCAGGTTTCTTTCTTTTTCTCCTTTTTTTGTGTGTGTGCCAGTACTGGGGCATGATCTTAGGTCCTGGATGCTGTCCCTTAGCTTTTTCACTCAAAGCTAGCACTTTACCATTTGAGCCATAGCTCTACTTTCAGCTTTTGGTTGGTTAATTGGAGATCAAAGAGTCTCGTGGACTTTCCTGCCCAGGCTGGCTTCAAACCAGGATCCTCAGATCTCAGATTCCTGAGAAGCCCTGGTTTCTATGTGGAACCAGCCATTGTTCTCAGAAACAGGGGTTGGGGGGTGAGCGTGGGGGGGGGGAGCTAAAGCTGTTTACAAACCCTCCTGGTCTTGCCCTCCCAGGTAGGTGATTGTGCAACTGTATCCTGTTAAGAATACAAGCAAGGATTTGAGCATCAGGACATATAAAAACATACCAAGGGAACCACATAAAAGGAAGCTGATGGAGGGGGTAAAAATGCCCTCAGCTTAGGCCAGGTATAATAGTATATCTCTGTTAGCTCAGCACTCAGGAGGCGGAACCAGAGGACTACACAAAAGACTGTCTTAAGAAATGAAAGAATAAAGCCCTCAGCTTAGTAGAGGAAATGAGATCAAATGGGGGTGAATAATCTCATTCCCACAAATGTACATATGCAAATTTGTAGATAAAGACACAGCTTAATTCTTTCTGGTGTATGAACACAGCTGTCACTCAGAGCATTTCCACCAAGCCACCAATGGGACAAACACATGAATAGTGATAAAAAGCCATATGTGTATTTAGAAAGGCCTTAGCACAACTCTGCTCAGCTGAAGGGGATATGAGATATGACTTTGATCTAGGCCTGTAAAGGGGGGACCCCAAGAACCCCTTAGCAGAGATTGGGCCCAAAGAATTCTCCATGAACTATTGCTTGTGCCTGCTGCACAACCCTCGCTTCTGTGTTTTCTTATCAAGGAGTATGTGACACAGAACTGACCAGTGATTTGACTGGTTTAGAGATGGGCAAATGGCCCACATTCCAGAATGGGCAGATTGGCCCAAGTATACATCCAGTCTGGGAGTTTTGGTGAAACCATGAGAGAAACTCTCTTCCAAGGTTGCTCAGTTGCTGGGCAGCTGAAGACTGCTCCAAGGACATGTTTTTCCTGAGAGGAAATACAACCTAAAGGACAGAAGAGCTGAGGGATGGACCGAGGCTCTCAGGACAACAGTGGAAATTCTGGTGGCCTGCTTTACCCCTGGACTTCACTGCTCCACCATCCAATACTTTTAGTCTTGACTTGGGTTTCTATCTTGAAACTACACAAGAGTACTGGCTAAATACCCCAGTCTACTTTGACTAGCTTAGCCAAACTTGTGTGGTCCAGACAAGATACAGTCATCCCAGGAGGATTTCTATTTCCCATTATCCCTCTTCTAATAACTAATTGATTTTTTACCCACAAAATTTAAGCCCCAAGAGCATAAAATCAGATTCTGCCCACTCATATAGTTGCTCTTTGCACAAATTTTTTAATTAGTATGCATTCATATGACCCCCTTTACTTAAAACAGGAAAATTATTTCTTCACAGATAGCTAGGTGAAAAGATTCATGTAAACACCTGGCCAAAAAAAGTATTAATTCAAATGTAGGCTGTGTATGTGGTCTTAAGATTCCCACATGACTGGCTATTCCAACTATAATCTGCCAACCTGAGAACTACTTAAAAATTAAAATTCCTAAGCTCTACCCAGTCCAATGACATCAAAATATGCAGGAATTGAGTCCAAAATACATATGCAGCTGATTTTTATCAGCTGCAAGGAACACAGATGCCTGAAACATCCCCAGGGAGCCTGGGGTAAAGCCTAGTCTTGAGATATCTCCACAACTCCCTCGTGATTCTGACCTACAAGCCCAGGTTGACAGTGTGATTCTGTGTCACTTACCCACAGCATCATGGGTAGCCTCCATCCCTTCTCTGAAGGCATTGGCAAAATAAACCAGTGCCCCACCAGCTGCACCCCCTTTCTGCACTCAGAAATTCAAGTGGTGCTTTCAGTTTGTTGAAGCATCATCCAATGTTCCAGAGAAGCAGATTACACAATGAACTCCAATGCATTTTGGGCCCAGATCCAATTTATCTCAACAAAGGAGGAAAGAGAAGCCCTTGTTCTCTGCATCCAAATAGTACTGGAGGCATATGAAGCCAGCAGCCCGGAAAGATCAAAACAGTCACTCAGCACTGAGTATTTGAGGGGATGCTTTTCAACTTCTAGAAATAGGCTTTTTGTTTTGTTTTGTTTTTTTGGCTTATTTGTTTTTGTTCTGGTTAGGGCCATTTCTTTTTCTGGACTCAAGGAATGACACAGCAATGATGTATCAAAGAGAAAAATGTTCATACCAACCTTCTAAAAACTGGTTCAGAAAAACAAGTGGCAGTAAAAATAAATGAAGGCGTAGGATCAATGATGACCATTTGTGCATGAATAATCTCAAGGAGACTAGTTTTGGCAAATGGGAGGAGAACAGGAAGAAGAAAAAGAACTGGTTCCAATAATAAAACTCTGCTAAAGAAATGCCTGTGTTTACTCACTCCCTGGGGCCACCTGAGGAAAAGCCTACGGTTTATTTTAGAATTGGATTGGGAAACTGGGAGCAGAGAGGATCTCACATGATTCCGTAAATACCCAGTACCTTATCCCCTAAGAAAGTGGCAAACGAGTTGAATACAGACCTGTGGGGTTCCCAGGGTTAATGATGCAGAGCACCTTGGGGTCACAGTGGTCTTTGGCCTCCCGCACTGCCCGCCGGAGCTCATTCACATTGAGTGCCCATTTGTTCTCCTCATCTAGGTAGTAGTTCACTTGGATGGCATCAAGCTCAGAGATGACAGCTGAGTAGAGGGGATACTGAGGGATTGGGATCATCACTCCTGTCCGTGACTTGCCACCACCAGAGACGAGGATCTTCAAGATTGTCTGCAATGAAGAAGTCACTGCTAGAGGGTTCTTTGCCCCTCTTCCAACCTTTGGAAACTGAGAACCACACAAATGTGATCAGTCTGAACCTCAGCCTTTCACCTGAAAGTTGTTTCACATCCCTGAGTCTGTTTCCTCATTTGTAAAATAAGGGCTGCTCTAAGAATAAGCGAAGTAATGTTCTTGGCAGAGTGTGTGGCATTCAGTTGAACACTCAGTACTTGTTAGTATTTTTAATACTTCAGAAACAGAAGTCCTGAAACCACTCTTTCTCAGCATTAGTCTAACCTCAGCCTGAAAAGGTGCCTTATCTATAAACATCAGTTGCCCACGGTTGGAAAGACCTGGGAATACAGTGAAATGAGATGAAATACCCATTCACTGCCACCAGATGGCGATTTGACCTGTTTTCAAAGCTATGCAGGGTTTGTGGGATTCCTGAGAATCCAAGCTGTGAGAAACCAGTGGGGTGTTGGTGGAGGTGGTAATAATTCTTTGAGTTAATAAGCCAAAACCCTCTGTAGGGAGAAGCCTCATCTTACACGTGGGCAGAAGTCCTATTTCAGGATGCTCAAGTTTCTTGTTAGAAGGTCACCAACTCAAGGGAAAAAGGATAAAAAAACACAGCAATGATGAACCCCAAGATAGGGACACAAGAGATTTTATCTTTGTTGCTGTTCTTTCTAAAGTACTATGTGATTTTGTTTTGTTTGTTTCTTCCCCCATGGTATAACCCCTGTTGTCACTGTATTTGACTCCGGTATCCTGCATCTTGTATATACATTTTTCTAATTTGGGGAGGGGAAGGGAAATAACGAAATGCTGAAATAAGGATACAGAATGACCCATGGTAACAATGAGATATACAAGACAGTATGTTGAAAACAAACTTTACAACTTTTTTTGAGGGGGGTATAGTTGGGGAGGTGGGGAAGAAAGGGATGGTAGAGGAAAAATAAAGGAGGGTATAGCAATGGAAATGGACTCATTACCTTGTTCATGTAACTGTAACCCCTCTCTGTACATTATCTTTACAATAAAAACGTATATATATATATACACAGTACAGCAATGGAGCTCACTGGATGTTGATGAAAGTGAACTATATAACTTGCAGGTGGAGACAGGAGGGACTGGGAAAGAATAAGAGAACAGAAGACACTGTATGAAAGGCAATGTACTTATTAACTAACTCATGTAACTGTAATCTATAATTGTAATTTGTAATAACAATAAATTAATTTTAAAAATTAGTAGGAAAGAGATTTTTTTTAAAAAGGTCACAAGATTGCAAAATGCAATGAAAATTTTCACTAAATCTTATGGATAACTCCCTTTTCTCCTCCAGGACCTGGCCAATACTCTGCTTCTCAGGGAATGGAGAGGGGGCTTAACAGTACAAGAAATGGAAAGTGCTGTCAATGGGGGCTGGAGTTCCAACATCAGAATCCCAAATGTCACAAGAATGGCACAAAGCTGATCAGCTATTTAATATCTCTGAGCCTGTTCTTATGAGCCCATGTAAGAGTTTAATATATTTATGTGAATGGCTTTGGGGAAAGGAACCAAGTACTCAACATCAAAAATAGGAGTCTTTGAGGTCAGGAGACAAACATAACTCCAATCAGGAGAGGACCAGATAGTACATGGCTCCCTGAATAGAGAGACTAAATGAGTTAACAGCACCTAGCACTGGACTAAGCCCTAGGGAGGAATCTGACAAAAGGAATGGAAGGATGTATATAGCTCAGTGGTAGAACACTTGCCTATCAGGGAGAGAACTGGGATTCCATGCTAGCACTGAAAGAGGGGTGGGGGGGTGTAGAGGGGAGAAAGGAGAAGGAATAGAGAAGAGAGGAGAGAAGGGACATTGGAGAGGGGAGGGTGCACAGGGGAAAGGCAGGGAGAGAGGAGAGAGCGCAACAGGTTTCCCAAGTCCAGGATTTTAGACTCCTGGAACAAATAACTACTGACATTAGTCTCCGTACCAATCCATGGCTGACCCCCAATTCAGAACCACCTCTTCTCTCAATCCTTAATGCTCCCTCACATCCCTTATGAGGCTCTTCCTAGCCAGGCCAAAGTTTAAACTTAAGAATATTGAGTCATGTAAACCATGCGCCAGTGGCTCACGCCTGTAATCCTAGCTACTCAGGAGACTGAGATCTGAGGATCGTGGTTCAAAGCCAGCCCAGGCAGGAAAGTCTGTGAAACTCTTATCTCCAATAAACCACCAGAAAACCGGAAGTGGTGCTGTAGCTCAAGTGGTAGAGCGCTAGACTTGAGCTGAAGAGCTGAGGGACAGTGCTCAGGCCCAGAGTACATACCAGGCCCACACCCAACAAAAATAAAATAATTCCCCAAAGTTCTTAGGACAATGACACAAATCCTGAGCATGCCCTCTCAGCCTCGGCAGGGCTCAGCCATCATCTGCCTCCACAGCCCTGTTTCTGTATTTGTCTCTCACTGCATGTCCTGTCACTTTCCTCCTGTCTTTCTACTTCCAAATGCTATGCTTCCTCCAGCTCACATTGATCTTTAGCTCAGAACACACCCCTTTCTCCAGTCTTCCAAGTTCCCTCTGTATCTGAGCCTTGCTTGGAAAAGCCTTCCTGACCCCCTCCTACCATACCAGAGTCACTGCTGCTCCTTCTTATGGCACTTCCTCCTCTTCCAGGTAGAAGAGAAACTGAAAACTAGTGATGTGATGTTTATTTCTATGACATTAATAGTCATCTGCTCAGCACTGGTGTATAGGCAGAGCCTAAATGACATGTTTGGTTGTGGAAGACTTCTCTAGCACCTGGCACAGTGCCTGGCAGAGGAGGAACTCCAGCACTCGCTGAGTGACAGAGAGGCCAAAGGGCAGCCTTAAGTGTCCCACGATCCCTCTCCACTACCTGCTGGTATGTACTCTGGAGGGAAGTCAAGGCTGCAGTAGTAATCTGGTTTATGAAGTCTAAAAGGTCAGTACTATAAGCTATCGGGACAGAAAGACCAGTCTCCATGCCAACTGTCTCCCTGACAGCCAGCTAAATATTTAGACCTTCACATACAAGGCTGTTCTTCATGTGAGTAAACAGAAGATAAGAATGGATCACACCCACACATACAGAAATGCCATCACTAGCTCCAGTGGTCAGGTAAATGTTGTCTGGGTCCGCAGGCACGCCACCATCTCTCCTAGTGATATAGGCTGCCACATCTTCACGGATGCAGTTGACACCCTGGCTAGCACTGTAAGATCCTGTAAAACAGCAAAAGAGCAAGTAGAGCCAGGGTGTCTGGATCTGTAGAGTCAGCAGGGGAAGAATGGTTGGGGTTGTTTAAAGTGGGGCCAAACTCCCACTGTTCTGGGCCTTATAATTGTGGCAAGCATCTCAGCTATACATCCATCCAACACGTTTTGTCCATCCATCCACCCAGTCAATATTTACTGAATACCTACTAGGGTAAGCACTAGTTAAGTGATACTTTAAGCACTGGCTTCTTTACCTCTTTACCTCCCATTACATCAAACACAACTAAGGCCAAATCCCTCCTCTGCCTCTCCTCTGGGGCTTCTAGAAGTCTTAGGTCCATAGGGTCTTTGAGAAGCATCGTTGTTCTCTGGGTTGAACACAGGCATCAGGAGAAAAAGGAACAGGGAGAACAGGACTTTGGACTATGGGCTGCTCTCTTCTAGCCTGGGCACACAAGACACTGGCCCACAGCCCATTCAGACTGGCAGGCAGAAAGGCAAGGGGCACTGGCACTTGCCAGTGAGGGGATACTACAAGGGTAGTACCCAGAGAGAGGGATGGCAATGCAACCACAGCCACACAGGTAAGCACAGGGCCCTCAATAGAGAGAGCAGAGAAAGTTCAGGGGAGGGACAGGGAGAGAATGGGGTTAGGGGAGGGGAGGGGGCAATCCCTGGCTGAGCAAACCACAAAATTCCCCATCTTATGTTTGGTCTCACATTTTGAAACTTTAAAGCACATGTCCTAAGAATGCTTTATGAACAACTGGTTTCCTCAGGGTGAGGCAAGTTGGATTCTGTGTGTAGGCACTGGGATAAGGAGTGGGACAAAAATAAACACAGGAAAGAAAATGAGATGAGAACAAAGGACTAGAGGCCCAGGGGTTGGAAATCCATCTTGGCAGGGGAGGAAGAGAAAATATCATTTTCACATCAAGGGGACAAGTTCCAGGACCTCTTCTGTGGGGCCCTCTGGGGCCTGGTGTTCTGCCAGAAAGCAGGTGCTGGTGTGGGCTCTCTCTTGCCAGTGTGTACTGACAAGCAAAGAAGATTGAAGGAAGCCACAAAAGAGAGTCACAGGGATCCTGGCCACTTCCCTTCCCCCACAAGTCACAGTCACCATGGTTGGGGGCCACAGAAAGGCTGAAAATTGGAGCCAAGCTGAGCACTACATGTCCTCTCAGCCTCAAAGCTAAGGTAATCACTTGCTTATACCTTGCCTAGCTATAAATCCCAAACCCAGTAAAATGAAGTATCCAATTCCCACAGACTTAGAACACAAGGATCACAATGAGAAGATTTCTTTGTATACACTCTATGCACCAGTTACCCCCTACATATAGACACACAGACCCTGATACTTTCCCTCTCCCTCTCCCTCTCCCTTTCCTTACCCCCCTCTCTCCTACCCTCCTCTCTCCAGGTACAACCCTCTGCTCAAAGATAGGGCCAGATCAGATACCCATGTCCATTTCATACCCTGGGAACCCCGTGAGTTGGGGCCTTACCCAAACTGTTCCCGCCACAAGCCTGTAGGATCCGTCGAGCTCGTTTTTTAGCATCTTCTGGGAAGTTGGGGCTGTCTAGCAGGTTTGGGTAGGTGCAGAGCGCCATCACCTAAGGGAGCAGATATAGGCTGAACCCCTTGTACTCCTACTCCAGGGTGGGTGGGGCACAAAGGACACTAGGAATGATGGGTTAATGAAAACTCCCAAACCACGGCTACAGCAAGCCTCTCCACCAGGGCTGAGCCCATCAGGGAGAGCAGAACATCAAGCTCTGTGGGAAAGCATTTTCAATGCCAAGAGCCAGCGGACACTATGACCAGGGCCTAGGGACCAAGAATGAGCTGCCATATGAGGAAGCAAAGAAGAGAGCCAGGCTGCCACAAGGCTGCTGGTCTCAACTTGTCCATAAAGGATAGTAAGCTCAGACATTTAAGGTCTTAAGAAACAGGGGCCTTCAGATCAGACTCCAGGACTAGAGAGAGCAAAGTCCAGCTAACAGGAACATGGCTACAAAACCCCTGAAGACCATGGCTGAGACCTTCTCACCCCAGATTCCCCCTCTGTTCTCTTCCTCACCCCCTTTCTCATGCTTAAATCCTGGGACATCTTTCTTACCTCTGTGACAGAAAATCACCCTAAGCTCACAAATTAGGAGGATTAAGCAAGGACATGTGCAAAGGTACCAGCAAAGCCCAGCTCACCAGGCAAGTCTCAGCTGGCAGCTGAGCCAGGTGTACCCAAGGAGGGTGGGGGTGGGGTTCTTGGCTCACATCTCTGACACCAGCCAGGTGACTTTCCAGCCTTTCTTTCTCTGCACAATGAACAACAGTGTGGTCTGCCCTCTGCCCTCAGGGCACTTATGAAAATAATAGGAAACACTTGGAGGCTGGAAGTGAAAGCACCCTACAGGAAAGTCAAGGTTTGCTATGACCTTTGGCAGGACTGGATTTGACGAAGGGTTTGACAGACAGAAAAGGCTAAGTTTTGTTTTGGTGCCAGTTTCTGCCAGAGCCCCAGGCACATGCACATGTGAAGCCTCTGCTGAGTATTTAGCCTCTCCCCTCCACTGCCAGTGCCTGGACCCTTTGCCCTTCCCTCCTGCCTCCCTCTCTCTGGCACAGCCATTATTTGCTCTCCTCCCTTCCCTGTTTGGTCTGTTCAATTTCCCCATGGTGGGGACTTTGATATCCATGGGCAGCTGGCATGCTCTGAAGGTCAGCAGTAGTGAACACAGGACATTCCTTAAACCACTATCAGCTTTGGATGCTTTCTTCCATTTACCGAGTCTGCTCTCTCAGGTCTATAAGGCTGTGTAGGTTGTGGCCTCCCAGCCCCTGCCAGCTCTCTCCCCCGCCTCAAGGGTGGGGCAGGACTATTCCACATTTGTGCCACCTCTGCAATGGAAGGCACAGGTAGAGACAAGGGGAGTGGAATGCCCAATACTCAGTTTCATTGGCTGTCCTAGCTTGTGAGCCTTAACCACACACAGGACTACATTTTTGTCTAAAACAGGCCCAGTAAAAGCTTTCTATAGCTTTCGGTAGCTTTGTTGAGGCTGCCTGCGGTATTCCCCTAGCCTGTTTTCCTTCTCTCCAAGTTCACCAAACCAGAGTTTCAGCTCATGCAGCGCTCTTGTGGTGTTCAAATTGAAACCTAGGAACCAGCTTTCTGGTGAGTGAGCTGGCCTGGAGTGAGGCAGCCAGGAGAGCAGCAGATGACAATGCTGCCACAGCCTGAAGTTCCTGCAGTCTGAAAGGTAGCCTCAGTAGTCCTCCAAGGCAGTCCTCCAGGGAACTGTTTGCCTAAAACAGCCAACATGAAACCTGGGGGTCTCTTGGAGAATGTGGTGTCACCACTCTCACACCACCTTTCAGCCCACTGGGACTGCGGTTTTTCTGTCTAGCTGCTTACGACCTAATAAGCACCCTCTCTAATCATGCCAGGTTCTTGCACTGCAGAAGAGTCTTCTTGTGACTTTCCTACATCAAAGCAACTCCAAAACAAGTTTAGGAAATTTTGACAACCTTGGAAGCTAAGGGAGAAAACCAGAGGACATCATAGATCAGTGAATGGGGCTGTTATTTCAACAGCACCTCTCTGAGGGATTCTGGTGCCTGCTATATCTGAAGAAGCCGGGTATACAAGGAGACAGAGGCTGATCCCACAAGCTATGCTCGCCCTTCCCAGCAACCTCTGTTCCCAAGGGCTGGCTCACCTGTCGGAGAAAGGTGATAGGCTGCTGGCCCATGGCGTGGGCATCTCCAATATTAGCACGGATGACTTCAGTAAATGGTTTCTTGATACCCTAAGTAGAAAGAAGGCAACAGGTGGTTATTTAAAGGTTCTCACACCCTGGATTCCTGAGGTTAAGCAGTGTTCCCACAAGTTATTAATATGCAGCCCTATTTTGAGACTTATAAATAGTCAAGTCTTTGACATGCCTGGTCCCATTTAACCATCACAAATACCCAGGATGAAGTAGTATTTATCACATCCTACAGATAAGAAAACTGAGGCTGCAAAAAGCTAAGCAAACATTATGTAACTGATAAAATATAAGTACTATGATTTGAACCCAAGAAGATTGGGGTCTCAAGATTATCCTTAATCACTATGCTCCATGGCCTACCACTTTCCTGAAAAGCAGGAAAAACTTTTTTGGGTAACTAGGGTTCCTTTGAGACAGTAACAGGTCTACATCTGTCCCCTCACAAAACATCAAAAAGAAGGCTGAGCAGGGTGGTGCATGGTGAGGCATGGTTGCTTAGGAGGCCTGGAGTTGGGGTGGCTGTGGAGTGAAACCCTGCCTGGAAAACAGACTAAAAGCAAAAGGGATGGGGATTTAACTTAAGTGGAGAGTATTTGCCTAACAAATGGGAGGCCCCAAGTTCAAACTTTTTGCCAGTATTTAAAAAAAAAAAGGCTTTGGGGCAAATGTAACAGAAGGGTAGCAAGAGTCAGCAGAGAAAGACCTCAGACTCCCTATCCTGCCCTTGCCCCTTGCCCCAAACATAGCCCGACGCAGCTTAAGCAAATAGCCTGATACACTGAGTAGTTCTCCCTGCTCTCCAGAAAATACTCATCCACCAGAAACTCTCAGTTATTCTTTTGCCTGGCTTTGAAGAACATGGACTATGGGCTGATTTTCACATTTTTATTAAAAGCACTAGAGATGAGAGTAAAGAGCAAAATTGAGGCCACTCGCTGCCTGAGCAATGTGTTTTCCTCAGAAAAGGATTACAGTGAGGACTTTAGAGACCCATGGATGCCCCTAGGAGGTAATTGTAAGACATCTCAGTTGCTGTAAAGGCAAAAATGAGGTTGACAGAGGGCTATAGAATCACAGAAACATGGGAAATACACACAGCTAAATTATAAATCCAAAATTAGCTCCCAGAGGAACTGAGCTAACAGGTTATAGGACCTCCCAGGGTGGCTGAAAGAATAATCTGAGCTAAAAACGTGAAAGAGAAACAAGAGATGGCAGTCCCAAGGGGTAACCCTAGTAAAAAGGCCTGACTGACCGACCACCTTTCTTTCCTTTATGTTTGGCAAATACAGGGGCTTGAACTCAGGGCCTTGAGTTCAGGTTCACCTCCTGACTGGAGCCCTGCCTCCAGTCATGCATTTTTCTGGTTAATTGGAGATGGATTCCCTTAGACTTTTCTGCCTGGCTGTCTTTGAACCGTGATTCGTAATCTCAGCCTCCTGAGTAACTAGGATTATAGGCATGAGCCGCTAACACCCAGCTGACCACTTTTCCATCTCTAGTTGCTCTTGCCTAAAAGGTACACTTAAAGACACAATTCTATAATTTTGATATGTTTACGATTATATATATGTATATATGTAAACATATATGTTTATGTTATGTTTTTGTGGTACTGGGGTTTGAACTCTGGACATTGGGTTGGAGGACAAACATTCTACTGCTTGAACCATGGTACCAATACTGGGGCTTGAACTCATGGTCTAATGCTTTTGCTCTTTTTTGCTTTTCATTCATTGGTAGCACTCTTTACCACTTGAGACACACCTCTGGATTAGCTTTTTTAATTTTTTGGGGGGGGGAAGGGGCAAGACAGTCTCTTGGACTTTTCATGTGGGCTGGCTTTGAACCATGATTCTCAAGCCTGTGGGCTTGGTTAAGGGAGTAGATAGGCACCCAGCTCTGCTGATTGATTGATTGGTTGGTTGATTTATGTCTCTGTGCATGTGCTGGTTGTGGGGTTGAGCTCAAGGCATGGATGCTGTCCCTGATATTTTTGTTGAAGGCTAGTGCTCTACCATTTAAGCCACAGCCTTTGGGTGGCTAATTGAAAGTGAGAGTCTCATGGACTGCTTGGACTGGCTTTGCACTGCAATCCACACCTCTCTGTTTCTTGGATAGCTAGGTTTATAGTCATGAGCCACTAGTGCCCAGAAACCTCTGGGTTTATCTTGAGATGGAATCTCACTTTTTGTTTAGGCTAGCCTAGATGATTTTTTTTGGGGGGGGGCAGAGAGTAGGGGCGGAGTGGGCACACAGGTCTGGTCTGGAAGCATAATCCTCATGAACTCAACCTCCTTCATTGTTGGAATGACAGATGAGCCACTGGTACTTGACTGAAACTGATTTTTCATTATTTCTTTCACACAATGCATGAATAAAAAGCAACTTTAGAACATTGCTGTTTAAAAATCAGTAATATACACCTTAAGTAAAAACCAGTGGGTTTGAGAGACAAAAGCAGCTATGAAACAAGTTTTTATGACCCTAGTTAGCAACTCCTAAATGAGAAGGTATTGTGGGCTAAGGAAAACAGCCCAGAAATAGCCTTGGATCTTCATAAATAGGGTTTAAGCCTTTGAAAGTTATGTATCTTGTGAGTAGGAAGGTCCTTGAAAGCCTCTTATATTGAGCTTTTAAGGGGTGGACAGCATGGAGAAAGATTCTTAGGAAATCAACAGCAGCCAACAAATGCACACTACACTGGGCTAGGCTGCGGGGTTGAGACACCCTGGAGAGACTCAGGCTGTAGGTGTGGGGCCCTAGGACTGCTTATCCCATAGGCAGGGAGGTTATCCAAGTTGTAACACACCTCTTGGCACTGGCCTGGGCCCTTGCTCTAGGGCCCTTCATGAGTCTGACTAAGTCACCCCAGGCTACAGGCCCATAGCTGAACACAGGTGATTTATGTGGAGGGGCAGAGCCCATTTTTTAGTAAGGAATAAATGTGTCACATCTGTGAGGGCGAGGAACCAACACACAGCTGCGGGCTCTGGGCTCAGGCCCTAGGCCAACCCAATACAGGAAGAGAATAATGCCTGAAACAGAGCCCTGGATGTTCTTTTCCTGTCTTCCCACCCCCTGGCACTGCTAGGCAAATTCAATTCATATCCTGTCAACACAGAGCCTGGGAACACTGGCATCTCCTTTCTTGGGTCGCAGTATCTACAGGTCCCCGACAATCTGCTGTGATGGATGAGCTGGGGGACAGGAAACTGGCTCCCTTGAATAGGCAAGGCAACCAGCCTACCCAGCCAAGAGCAATCAACTCAGAGGAGACTGTTCTGGGCAAGCTCCTACATCCAAGCACACAAAGTCTACTTAATGGGAAATACCAAGTAGCCCTGGGAAGACTCCTGCTCCTAGTAACTCCTCTAGGACTGGTAGGTATACCCAATGGTGATATCTCCCCCAGCCTAAACCTGCCTCCTAAGGCCAGGTCAGAATGACTGAAAAACACATAGCATCCTCATAAACCAGGATGCTCTTACACCATGCTAGAACCCACTTGCCTAATGCATCTGTATACATCCCACCCTGAAATGCCTTCCAGTAGGGCTCTGAAGAAAAGTCTTCCCTGGGAGGTCTACCTTTCCACCATTTTGGCTCAGCAGGAGTCAGCCGAGAAGCCCCATAGGCAGAAGATGGCATATTTCAGAGGATATTAGTGAGAAGACAAAAGACTCATCAGCCAGACACCATAATACAATCCTACTTAGGAAGCTAAAACTAGGTTGATCACAGTTCAAGGCCAGCCCAGGAAGAAAAGTTCAAGAGACACTTTTGTTCTCTCAACCCATAGCTAGGTGCAGTGGTATGTAACTGTCATCAAGGCTGTGGGAGGCTGAGATTGGGAAGGTCACAGCTGCAGATTAGCTGGGGCAGAAAAGGTCCACAAGATTTCATCACAGTGGAAGCTGGACATAGAGGCGTAAGCCTGTGGTTCCAGCAATAATGGGAAGCCTAATGTAGAAGATTATGGCTTAGTGAGAAGATCTAAGTGGGAAGCAAGACTCTGTCTCAAAAATAATCAACATTGTCAGGTGCCAGTGGCTCACACCTGTAGTCCTACCTATTCAAAGAAGCTGAGATCTGAGGTTCAAAGCCAGACCAGACAGGAAAATCTGTGAGACTCTTATCTCCAATTTACCATCAAAAAGCTGAAAGTGGAGCTGTGGTTTAAATGGCAGAGTGCCAACCCAGGTGCCCAGATCCTGAGTTCAAGTCCCAATAGCAGCACATGCACATACACACATACACACATACATACACACACACACACACACACACACACACGCACACACACACACACACAGCTGGAACCTGAGATGTGGCTCAAATGGTAGAATACTAGCATTCAGTAAAAAAGCTAAGTGAGAGATCAAGGCTCTCAGTTCAAGTCCCACTACCAGCACAAAACAAAAACACACCCCCAAAAGAAAAACCATAAAACAAATACAGTATGTGCTATGATCTAACCTGTATGGGAAATGTATCTTAAATAGATCTTAAGTATTCTCACTCCTCTCCCCTCCCCCTTACCCACACAAAAGTAATATCATTTGATAATGGATACATAACTCACCATGACAGTCATTTCATAATGCATACATCATCATGTTGCACATATTGAACATATGCAATTTGGGAGGTGGGGGGTAGGCACACGCTGGTCCTGAGGCTTGAACTCAGGGCCTGAGCACTGTTCCTGAGCTTCTTTTGCTCAAGGCTAGCACTCTACCACTAGAGCAACAGCTCCACTTCTGGGGGTGGGGGAGTTGGTAGTTTATTGGCAATAAAAGAGTCTCACAGACTTTCCTGCCCAGACTAGCTTCAAACTGCAATCCTCATATCTCAGCGTTCTGAGTAGCTAGGATAACAGGCATGAGCCATCGGCACCCGACTTGAATATATGCGATTTTTATGTGTCAATTATTCTTCAATAAACCTACAGGGAAAAACAAGAACTAGTTTCTTTGTACAGGGATGACTCTTGTCATTCACAAGACATACAGGTAGGATGTTTACTCCCCAAAGAACCTCCCATTTGTTCAACAAATACTCCCAATACAGGGGAAAAAAGGGAAAGGAAACCAAAACAATTATCTACAGATAACCCATGCCCTGATAATAAGAAAAGAAAGTAGTTAGCAGGGGTTAGGAAAGAGGTCTGACTGGCTCCAGAAAGAGGTCTGACTGGCTCCAGAAACACTGTGCAAAAGGCCCAACTCCAGATCCCAAGTAGGCAATGGATGAGATTAAGGCAGACAGGAAGTTGTACAGAGAGCTCCATATAGAGGTTACAGAAGCAAAATCCAATCTGAACCCATAGCCCTGACATAGAAAAGGAAACAGGCTCACCACACCATCTAGCTCTTTTGTGTGTGTGTGTGTGTGTGTGTGTGTGCCGGTCGTGGGGCCTGAACTCAAGGCCTGGACACGGTCCCTCAGCTCAAGGTGAGTACTCTACCACTTGAGCCACAGTGCCACTTTTGGCTTTTTCTGCTTATGTGGTCCTGATGAATCGAACTCATGCATGCAAGGCAAGCGCTCTACCCTGAGCCACCACCATCTAGCTCTGAGATAATAAGAATCTGGGTGACAGTATACATACTTATAACTGACAAATTAGGTGAGAGCTCAAGGGACAAGTTTCCTAAGTCCTAAGCAGTGAGGGATGGGAACAGGCCCCTGAAAATGGGGTCTGTAAGACAACAAGGCCAAGATTTGTTAGGCAGAAGTAGGGGTGAAAGTTTAGTGATCTACAAACCAGATCATTTATGACAGCAAGGCTGAAGCCCACACAGGAAAAGCAAGCCCTGCAGCATGATCCCAGTCCCAGAGAGGATCAGAAAATAGAAAAGAGCTGGGGGTGTGGCTCAGTAGTGAAGAATCTGCTTAGCAAGTACAAGACTCTGAGTTCAAGTCCCAGTACTGGGGAAAAAAAGGGAGGGAGGGAGGTGGGAGAAGGGGGGGAGGGTCACAGGAAACTCCTAGTCCCAGGCACTGGACTGACAGGTTTAGTAACCTATTGTCCAAGTCCAGCCCCTGCCCCAGGGATTCAGGTATTCCATCACCAGGGAAGCAGGGGCTTCACCTTTCCCCACCCTGAAGACAAGATGCCAGACCTTATATGGACATACTCAGATACAAGTTCAGGTACAAGCAGAACTTTTCCATTTAGGGAAGATATATCTCAACCTTCCATATAGGGAAATCTTAGAGGCTACTCAGAGGCTGGTGTTTCAAGCCATTTAGGGAGGTAATCAAGGCAGAATCAGAGCATTCTCAATGTTCCTAAGGCTATGACATCTGTATTTCTCTGAAGCAGGGCTGGGAAGGTGGCTCAGTGGTAGAGTGCTTGCCTTGCATACATGAGACCCTGGGTTCGATCCTTAGCACCACATAAGCAGAAAAAGCCAGAAGAGGCACTATGACTCAAGTGGTAGAGCACTAGCCTTGAGCTGAAGAGGTGAGGGACAGCGTTCAGGCCCCATGAAGCCGAACCCTCTTGGCTCACCTACAGCTAAACATCTGCATTCAATGAATGGCCTCTCTCACCTAAAGGCTTTTCAACACTGGGTGGAGAAATCCCTCCACACACAAAAGGCACCAGGATGGCTATAAGAAGTCACTTAGACCCATCCTCTATACTTCACTTGGACTCGGGGTGTTCACCACACACAGCTTATTTATACTGTTAGAACAAGCAAAACCATGCCTCAGTCTTCACCTTTGCCAAGCCCCAGATCCCTCCCCCTTTAAATAAAGCAAGGGGAAAAGTAGGTTAAGAACTGTCAGATCTTTCCAAATTCCTTTAATTGCAGCTTATTTTTAAGTGCTGCTCCCAATGAACACTAGGATCTGAGCAATTAAGACAGGTTCTCCGAGCTGGGAATGTGGCTTGCCTAGCATGCATGAAGTCCTGGGTTCAATTCCTCAGTACCACATAAACAGAAAAGGCCGGAAGTGGTGCTGTGGCTCAAGTGGTAGAGTGCAAGCATTGTACACAAAGGAGCTCAGGGACAGTGCCCAGGCCCTGAGTTCAAGCCCCCAGGACTGGCAAAAAAAAAAAAAAATTGGCCCCCCTCTCACCCTTGAGTTGCTCTAAGAAGAAACAAGACTCTGTAAGAACAAACAGCTTGGGCTGGAGGAGATAGTGCTCCCTTACACTCCTTAGCTGCCTCCTCCCCCTTTCTTCCTTCAAGCTCATCTGTCACAAGAACAGAAAGGATAAGGAGTAAGTACTTCCAGTACCTCAAATTCCAGAACCACATATCCAGCCACATGTCAGCCAAACAGTCCATACCATTTGCAGAGCACCTGCTGAAATAATTCTATATGGCAACACAAAGGTCCTAGTCCTACCAGGTGTTATCTCAGGGCCCCCACAACACTTTCAGAAATTAAAGCTTAGGGCAGAGAATCCTGGGCCAGCCAGACTACATACACATTAGGGAAACGAAGGCCTAGAGAAGATATGGAATTTATCTTGTCACCCTTCTAGTCCATCTCATTTTTACCAAATCATATCCTTAGAACACTTGCCCAACTCTGATCACCACACATCAAAACAGACACAGAAAAACCAAAGCCAAAGCAAGACAAAAATAAATTAATAAAAAGAAATGATTAGCCTGGTGCCAGTGGATCACACCTGTAATCCTAGCTACTTAGGAGGCTGAGATCTGAGGATTGCGGTCCAAAGCCAGCCCGGGGAGAAATATCCATGAGACTCTTATCTCCAATAAACCACTAGAAAATCGGAAGTAGCGCTGTGGCTCAAGCGGTACAGCACTCGCCTTGAGCTGGAGAGTGCAGAGACAGCGCCAAGCCCAGAGTTCAAGCCCCGCGACTGACCAAGAAAAAAAAATTATTTTAAAATATAACTTTCTCAGAAGGGGCATTGTTTGAGCTGGCAAAGAGGGGCTATCTTTTGAGAATGACAGGATTAAAGGAGTCTATACTGGTAAGACTGGGGCTATATTTCTAGCACTTTGGTAACTGTGGCTCAATTAAGTGAGAACATGGAGAGAGAAGCTTGAATGCAGGCACAAAAGAATTTAGGTAGACAAAGAACTTGGGATTGGGGGTGGATATGGAACTTCTGCCTTAAAAATCAGAGGATCCAAGCCAGGCACCAATGGCTCACACCTGTAATCCTAGCTACTCAGGAGGCTGAGATCTGAAGATCACGGTTCAAAGCCAGACCAGGCAGCAAGTTTGTGAGACTCTTATCTCCAATAAACCACTAGAAAACTGGAAGTGGCGCTGTGGCTCAAGTGGTAGAGCACTGGGCTTGAGCTGAAGAGCTCAGGGACAGCGCCCAAGCCCAGAGTTAAACCCCCACGACCGACAAAAAAAAAAAAAAAAAATCAGAGGATGTAGCCATGGTATTCACTAGACTATGTTAAAAATGAACTATACAACTTGTGGGTAGGGACAGCAGGGAGCAACTAGGAGAGAGAATGAGGAAAGGGGTGACATTATTCAAAAAGAAATGCACTTTTTACCTGATTTATAACTGTAACTCCTCTGTACATCACTTTTATAACAACAATAACAATTTTTTTAAAAAATCAAAGGATGGCCAGGTGCTGGTGGCTCATGCCTGTAATCCTACTTACTCAGGAGGCTGAGATCTAGTGACAGTAATTCAAAGCCAGCCCTTATAAAAAGTCTCTCACAAGCCACGTGCTGGTGGCTCACACCTATAATCCTAGCTACTTAGCATGTTGAGATCTGAAGGATCAGGACTCTGAAGCCAGTCTAGGCAGGAAAGCCCATTTTATCTCCAATTAACCACCAAAAAAAGCAGGAAGTGGAGCTGTGGCTCAAAATGGTAGAGTGCTATCTTTGAGCAAAAAAGCTCAGAGAAGCCAGGCGCTGGTGGCTCACGCCTGTAATCCTAGCTACTCAGGAGGCTGAGATCTGAGGATCGAGGTTCAAAGCCAGCACGGGCAGGAAAGACTGTGAGACTCCTATCTCCAATAAAAACCACCAGAAAACCGGAAGTGGTGCTGTAGCTCAAGTGGTAGAGCGCTCGCCTTGAGCTGAAGAGCTGAGGGACAGCGCCCAGGCCCAGAGTTCAAGCCCCAGGACCAACAACAACAACAAAAAAGCTCAGAGACAGTAAAATACCAATACTGGATGCCATCTTGGCATCTTAATAGAAGTTAATAGAAGATGGGGACTTTCTGAGAAATCTAGAGGTGAGAGAAGACATTCTTTGGATTGAAAATGTGTCATGAGTTGTTAAGCTCCAGGAAAACTCCTACATAATGGGTCCCGATTGCCCCTGATTGTTCCCCTGGATAGTTTCCTTTGCTAATATATAACAAATTGGTTAGGAAAGTATCCTCATCAAGTTTGCTCTGGCCTATGTATAAACCTAAACTACGTATAAACCTAAACCTAATTTCTTACTCTGATTATGTGGTTTCTGCCTTTATAAGCTTTGTCATAACTGCATTTGAAGCTGCAGGTATTTGAGACAGGAGTCCATCTGTAGTTGCCAGCTTTCTAATAAAGACTCCCAATTCGACCTCTGAAAATGTGGCTTCTCTGTGTCTCAAAAATGAATTCCGGTATAACAGTGGCCAGGCCCTGAGTTCAAGCCCCATCACACACACACACACACACACACACACACACACACACACACACACACACACACACACACACACACACACACACACACACACACACACACACACACACACACACACCGGTATAACAGTGGCCAGGCCCTGAGTTCAAGCCCCATCACACACACACACACACACACACACACACACACACACAAAGTCTCTCAGTGGCCAGGCCCTGAGTTCAAGCCCCATCACACACACACACACACACACACACACACACACACACACACACACACACAGTCTCTCAGTGGCCAGGCCCTGAGTTCAAGCCCCATCACACACACACACACACACACACACACACACACACACACACACACACACACACAAAGTCTCTCAGTGGCCAGGCCCTGAGTTCAAGCCCCATCACACACACACACACACACACACACACACACACACACACACACACACACACACAGTCTCTCAGTGGCCAGGCCCTGAGTTCAAGCCCCATCACTCACACACACACACACACACACACACACAAAGTCTCTCAGTGGCCAGGCCCTGAGTTCAAGCCCCATCACACACACACACACACACACACACACACACACACACACACACACACACAAAGTCTCTCAGTGGCCAGGCCCTGAGTTCAAGCCCCATCACACACACACACACACACACACACACACACACACACACACACACACACACACACAAAATCTCTCACAGAATAATCTTCTATAACCACCAAAAAGCTAGAGGTGGAGATGTGGCTCAACTGTCTTGAGCAAAAAAGCCAAGCAAGAGTCCAAGGCCCAAAGTCTGTCCCCCAGTACCTGCATGAAACAAAACAAAAAAGAAGAGATGATGCTTCTCTAGCCCAATGACCAAGAAATCCATGATAGCCACTAAGGTATATCCCTGCTGGAAACCCTTTCTGATGACCCATGCCAAACCAAAATGCACCGTGAAGCTCTGAGGCAGTCTTTTTCATCTTTTTCATCTCGTTCACTTTCCACATCTTTCTGTCAAATAAAGTCTACTACCAGCATTAATCCCCTTTTCCAAATCCCTAGAACTTCCCAAGGCCTGTCTTTGCTAACAGCATAGCTTCCACTTAGAAAGCATTCACTTTTTCAATGCCTGCTGAAAAATCCCACCCATCCTTAGGGACTCAGGAAAGGAAGGATGAGGGAACAATAGGGCAGTCAACCCCCTAAAAGCAAAGACAGAGCTTTCACCATCTTCACGTGGAGCCAACAAGGAAGCTGCTACTTTGCAAAAGGTAGATGTAATTCCTGGAACCCCTCCCAGCTCTGAAGCCAGAGAAATCAGTTGTGACATGATAAACCAGGAACATTTTAATCCCAGCTTTGTTTTAGCAGGGAGATTGCTGCCTCAAGAAGGGTCAGCTGCAACTTGCCAGATAACAAGGCGCAAAGCCCACAAAGACATACTTTCTGTCAGGGCTGGTGGCTCATGCCTATATTCTAGTTCCTCAGGGGGCTGAGATCTGATGATGGACACCAGCCTGGGTTAGAAAAGGACATGAGCCTCTCAGCTTCAACTGTCAAAAATTCAAAAGTGGAGATGTGGCTCCAGTGCTGGAGCACCAAACTTGACAAAGAAGCAGGAGGTACATGCTCCAGTACAGGCCCCAGTACAATGGAAAAAAAAAGACCGCTTTCTTTCCCTGGCCCACCCCTGAGCCAAGTAGGCACAGAAATGTTGCTGGCTTTCTCTTAGCCAAGCTTTAAACTTAGCACTTCCAGGAGTCAGCAGCAGACACTGGACTCTGACTTGTCCAGCTCACTGTTTGGAGTCAGCAGAACTGTGTGTCCCAATGAGGACTCAGCCAGCCAGAAGCTCATCAAAGTCTCACAGTCCTAAGAATGGGGGACACACGTCATTGTGCCCTTGGGACTACCTCAGATGTATTCAGGAACACTATGTGACCACCTTGCCCTGGAAACATTGGGATCTGGTGTTTCTCTGGGAGCAAAATCATGAAACCTGCCTCTCCACATACATTCTGGGTCATCTATCTTAAGCTAGAATCTGGGCAACTATTTCATCAGCTCTTATATATCTTAGGTGTGTTCCTTGTTTAGATAAACCTTCTTGACTCTGCCTTCTGAATTCTACCCACATTTCAATTCTGTATCTAGCTAGACTTGGTGGTACATGTCTGTAAGCCTGTGATCCCAGAGCTCAGAGGCTTTAGTGGGAGGTCTGCAAGTTCAAGGCTAGTCTGGGTAACACAGGGCACTCCAGGCCAATATGAGCTACATAGTAAGACTCTTATCTCTAAAACAAACAGACGTGCCAGGTGCTGGTGGTTCATACCTGTAATTCTTCCTTCTCAGGTGACAGCCCTGGAGGATCTCAGTTCAAGGCTAACCCAAAGACTCTATCTCCAATTAACAGGCAAAATGTTCAATGGGAGGCTTGGCTCAAGTGGTAATGTACCACTCTTGCCAAGCAAGAGCTCCAGGCTCTGAGTTCAAGCTCCAGTAAAGTTCAAGCCTCATCTACATGTGCCCGTCTTACTCCTACTCCTGCCACCCTCGTTGCAGGGAGGCAGAAACACTCCTGGCAATGTCGTCCCAAACCAAGATTCCAGTAGCCACCAAGTCAAAGTTCTAGGGCCACCAAATAAGACCCAAAAGGCCTCTCCAACTGATTCCCCACAGCTTGTGGCTGTCCTCTCAGAGAAGTAGCTGGTTAGTCAAGGTTCCGGAGCGACATAAAAGAAGGAATTCTGCCCCACAGTCTTCTGTGCCCCACCATCCACTACGCCCCCACTCTTCAGAGAGTCACAAAAAAACAAAGACCCAACAGGCCTCCAGGCAGACAAACCTTCAGGAAAAAACTCTCCACAGCCTCCTTCGTTCCCCTCCTACCCAACAGGTAGGCTCACCACCCTGTTTAGAAACCCCTATTCTATCCTCCAGTTTTACTTTTTCCAAAACACTTATTCACTAACTGATACTCCCACCACTTGAGTAGAGAACCATCCTACCACTTAAGCTTGTTTCTCTCCCCCCAGCGGATCTTGGTTCCACAAGGATGGGATCTTGCAGTTCCTGGCAGCACAGGCTGCTCAATTACTGGATACAATTCAACAAGTGAACCATTTGGAGGCCCTACTTTGTGCCATGTGCAGGGCACTAGTGGGTGAAGGAATGGAAGGACGAGTTCTGTGGTTTCAGTCAAGCTTGCCAGAATGAAGGAGCTGCCACAGGTAGGAGGCAGTCTGGCAGTAGGACCACACAGAGGCTGCTGACCACACAGAGGCTGCTACCCGCCCTCCTCCTCAACCAGCTCCCTCTATTCATCCCCGGGCCTCCCAGCTCGCGGGCCCCCAAGCCAGCGCTCACCCGCTGCAGCTCCAGCTCGATCTCGCCGGCCTTGAGCACGATGGGTCCGCGCACGGCGTACTCCACCGCCTTCACCTGCGGGTTCATGGACTCCAGCGTGAGGATGCGCTCGCGCGGGCTGCGCTCAGACCGCATCTTGAGCACCGCTGAGGCCTCAGCGGCCGCGCTGCTCTGACTACGGCCCCAGGGGCCGGGGACCCGGGGGCGGTAGCCCCGCCGGACCAGCGCCACGGTCCGCTGCATCGCGCGCCTGCCGTAGGAAACCTTGGCACAAACAGAAAGAACAAACACGTCCCCCACAGCACAGGACGGACCCTCCCTCTCCACTGACCCCCCCAAGCCTCGCCAATGGGCTCTTTTCATCCAGCCATGCCAGCCTAACTCCGCCGCTGCTTATCCAGCTCTCAGTGACTGGCACCCTCCGCCACACCACTGCAACACCGAAGGGCTGCACAGTAGGATTTGCAAAGGCTGCATCCAGAGCGTGCATGCAATGTGCCGGTCGCCGCCCGACCGCCCTCACCGCGCCGGGCGAAGTCGCGCGCCTGAACTGCTCCCAGGATCCGGCGGCGCCCGCAGCCGCATCCCAGCGCCAAGCCTGCACCGCTCGGCCCGGGTCCTCGCACACCCACCTCTCACGGCTCTGCCCCCTGCCTGCGCGCTCCCTTCTGGGTCTTGTAGTTCTTCTGGCTCTCCCAGCGCATCCGCGGAGAGCTAGCGAACTACAAGTCCCACAACGTCTGGCGCTAGCCCGGACGGGGGCCGGGCCGGAGGCAGGAGCGGTTTTCCTCCGGGGCTCGGGACTGGGCGGGCTCTTTGTCCCCAGGGAGAGGATGGAGCACCTTTAGAGGATATAGCAGGAGTTGGGTAGGGGCTGTCCTTTCTGCAGCTTTGGTGAGTTAAGAGCTCTTTGCAGCTTCTCCTTGGACTCCCCTTCTGCCTCCCTCACTCTCACTCTCCAACACCTGCAGTGACTGGGACTGCTAGATGGTGCAGTCCTCGCCCAGAGTTTCATCATCCAGGCCACATGGGTGCTGCTGGCTGCTCACTGGCAGCTGGTAGGAAGTTAGGAGTTTAGGGTTTACCCCTTTCTCAACGTCAGTTCCTTGTCAGCACCCCCCCCCCAAGGGTTATAAGAATGACCACATACCAAGTAGGTAAGGCTCTTCTCGACCAGTCTATGGGAAACCCTCTCCCATCTCAATTACTCTTATTTAATTTCCTTCCTGGCATCTAAAATGATCTGTTTAGACACTGTTCGCTGGCTGTAGCTTTACATCTCACTTCTGTAAGCTCCAGCTTACAGACCAGCTTTTTTTTTTTTTTTTTTTACATCTATTCCTAGCACATAGTAGGCCCTCAGTAAGTACTGGTTGAGGGATTGCGAACTAATAATAGGGCAGCTATTGTTTCTGGTGAGGGCATCTCCAGGCAGTAGATTCCCTGGCTTATGCAAAGCAAGTGTGAGCAAGACTAGGTAGTGAAACGACAGTAGGAACAGAAGATGTCAGGTCAATGGAGATTTCAAAAGAGCAGACCGACAGCGCTGGTGGCTCATGCCTGTAATCCTAGCTACTCAAGAGGCTGAGATCTGAGGATCATGGTTCAAAGCCAGCCAGGGCACGTCTCACGTCTAACAGACGTAGAGCACTAGTCTTGAGCTGAAGAGCTGAGGGACAGTGCCCAGGCCCAGAGTTCAAGCCCCACAACCAACAACAACAACTACAACAAAAAAGAGCAGACTCATCAAAATCAATAGAACATGGTGAGGAGTCACTGCCCTTCTCTCTGCCTCCCACTCTTCATCTGCAAAATAAATTGGATTAAATGGCCTCTAAGTCCCTTTCTGTTGTGCAAATTCTTTGAATTTAAGAATTTGGGGGCACAAAAACAACCCAGAGCTTCCACACTCCAATACATGCGTTCTCATTAGGTTTGTGAAGGGCAAAAGGAACTTAATAAACCCAGCAGTGTAAGGAAGAAGGTGGCAGGATATTTTGGTTTTAATAGAACTTGCATTCAAGATCTAGGGTGTAACTAAGTAGTAGAAAGTTTGCTAGACTAAAGGTTCAACTCTTAACACCACTACAAAAAAAAAAAGAAATGAAAAACAAGCCTGTTTCCAGTGACTCATGCCTGTAATTCTAGCAACTCAGGAAGCTGAGATCTAAGGATCATGGTTTGAAGCCAGCCTGGGCAGGAAAGCCCATAGATCCTTATCACCATTAACCAGTAAAAAGCCAGACATAGACGTTCAAAGCGAGCCCAAGCAGGATAGCCTGAGATTCTTATCTCCAATAAAAAACACCAGAAAACCAGAAATGGTGCTCTGGTTCAAGTGGTAGAGTGCTAACCTTGAGTAAAATAGCTAAGAGGCAGTGCCTAGGCCCTAAGTTCAAGCTTGCTTATAGTCATTTACTATTTATCTCATTGTGAGCTTATCATTTAGCCCTTATAAGCTACTTTAGCTGTATGTAAAATTGGGATAACAACACTTACCTCATGCATCTGTGGAGAAAGTTAAGGAGACAGATTTGTAAAAGTCAAGGCTTAGGGTAGAGTGCTTGCCTCACATACAGGAGGCCCGGGTTCGATTCCTCAGCACCACATAAGCAGAAAAAAGCCAGAAGTGGCGCTGTTGCTCAAGTGGTAGAGTGCTAGCCTTGAGCTGAAGAGCTGAGGGACAGCGCCCAGGCCCAGAGTTCAAGCCCCACAACCAACAAAAATTAAAAAAGTCAAGGCTTAGGCCAGGCCACGGTGGCTCACAACTGTAGTCCTAGCTACTGGGGATACTGAGATCTGATCACAGTTCAAAGCCAGCCCAGGCAAAAAAGTTCCTGAGAGACTTTTTTTTATCTCCAATTAATGACTCAGAAAAACTCTAAAGTGGCCTTGTGGCTCAAGTGGTAGAGGGCTAACCTTGAGCACAAAGAGGCTCAGGGACAGCACCCAGGCCCTGAGTTCAAACCTTACAACTGACAAAAAAAAAAAAATCAAGGCTTGGATCATAATGCTATGAGTAACTCTTGTTCATCCTTGACAAAAGAATTTTCTTTTTTTGGAGGGGGGGGGCCGGGTGGTTCAGTGGTAGAGCGCTTGCCTTGCAAGCCTGAGGCCCTGGGTTCGATTCCTCAGCACCATATAAGCAAAAAGAAAAAAAAAAAAGAATTTTCTATACTTTGATTAAACAAAGGGGGAAACAGGGTGGAGAAGACAAAAACCAATAACAGCTCTGATCTGATTTTAGTGCTCTTATAAAAGTTGTTTAGAGCCAGGCTGGTGTCTCACACCTGTAATTGTAGCTACTTGGGAGACCGAGATCTGAGAATTGCAGTTCAAAGCCAGCCTAGGCAGGAAATTCTGTGAGACTCTTATGTCCAGTTAGTCACCAAAAAGCCAGAAGTGGAGTTATAGCTCAAGTGGTAAAGCAAAAAGAGTACAGGGACAGCACCCAGGCTCTGAGTTCAAGCCCCAGGACTGGCACACACACACAATACACACAAAAATAATGTTTGGGCTTCTAATCTGGTAGTTCTCACTACTCCTTCTCAGCCCCAGCACCTGTGTCTTCAGGGTCTACTTCTCACCCTTTGTCTCAGTGGCCTGGTATTCAATCTCTAGATTAAAGTTTCTCATACAATGATCTTAGCAAATCTAAGTCCCAAATGCCTTCATGTCATATTATTACCCATTCTATTTATTTGAGAAGACACACACATACATTTTCTACCTCTGTAACTCACTCTGATCTATACATGATCTAAATGTATTCCCTTGTTATCTATCTCAGAGTCTGCACTGTCTGCCTTAGTTCATTAGGGACACAAAAGCTGCCAAGTACCTCCAAGAAATGAATACAGTCCATTTATACAACCAGGAAAAACAGTGCAGCACAAAGGCTACTTGTGTGGATTCCTATGTCATCATTGTAAAAAACAGTGTCCCTTAAGAAACAAAGAACTCCCACTCATCTGGTTGAACCACTACCAAATATCCCCATGCTGCTGATTACATGTATGGTATATAACATGTGAGCACCGTTATATATTACAGACTGTGATAGACAATTTGCTCCAGGAAAGTTAGAATGAACTTGTGACTATAAATGAGCATCATTATTCCACAATACTGTGAATTTCCGGAAATTAAGTAATCACTTAATCACAATCAAAAAAAAAAAAAAAAAAAGAACCTGGGGAAGGAAGGGAGGGAGGGGATGGTAGGGGGAAAACAATGGAGGGGGTAACAATGTTCAAGAGAAAGTGGAAGTGTACTCATTACCTCACTCATGTAACTGTAACCCTCTGTATAGTATCTCTACAATAAAAAAATTAAAAAAAAAAACAACAACAGGAAAAGAAAGCCCTCTTGTAGCATGTTATTCACTCTCTTATTAATTTGCAAAACACTTTCTTGCTCAAAAGAGTAGGCAGTATTATCTCTTCTTTACATAGGCTCAGAGAAGTTCAGCAGCTTGTTCAGAGGGCACACCAGCACATCTAAGCCTAGAATAGGGAGTATTAGGAACTGTGATTCCTAATCCAGTGCCACAGCAACCCTCCCCCAGCACCAAGCTTGTGTAACTCCCTGAGTGTGGAAATTTGAACTGCCTGTTGCAATGTACTGAAGCTTTAAAGTTTCTGGTGATCATTGCAATGAGTAGTGGTAACAACATGAACTTTGCTTTTTTGCTTTGTAGGTCAGATGGAGGCTAGAAGCTGGATCCTAAATATTAAAGACAAAACTTGACTGAAATGATCAGATGAGAGTTTGAATATACAGTGAATACTACCTACACAGTTGGAAAAGTTATGTGTTTGCCACGATGGTATCTTTCTTCTTCTTCGTTTTTTTTTTTTTTTTGGTCGGTCATGGGGCCTGAACTCTGGGTCTGGGTGCTGTCCCTTAGCTCTTCAGCTCAAGGCTAGCGCTCTACCACTTGAGCCACAGCACCACTTCCGGCTTTTTCTGCTTATGTAGTGCTGAGGAATCAAACCCAGAGCCTCATGCATGCGAGACAAACACTCTACCACTCAGCTACCTTCCCAACTCTCTATCTTGATTCTTTAGTCCAATAAAGTTGGACACCTACCAGGTATTAGGCTAAATTCTGGGATTTCAATAAGTCAGACTGCCCTTGCTTGAATAGAACAGATAGTTTCTTATCAAAATAGACATCCACTAGCTCATCATGAACCCAAACTATGAAAACTACTGGGAAGAAAAAGGATAGCATTTGATTAGAGCTCAGAGAATTTAGCTAAGGTTTCCCAGGTTAACTGGCTTGTGAGCTTCCCAGGCATGATAAAGGACAGCCGTATTGGTAGACAAGGAGCTATGCCTTGCCTGAGCTCACAGTCATATGCAACTAGTGGCAAGTACAATCACTGAGCAAGGCAGTGGTGTGAGCATCTGGTTGGTCCTCTTTTTCCAGAGGCTGTATGGTCATTCCTGTATCACAGATTTTTCTTTCTTTGCTCATTCTGCTTCCTCTCACTTCCTCTTGCAAATATCTATTTTGCACCCAATACTCCAGTCCAGTGTTAGTGGTAAGGACAACTTCCCAGGCTAGGGACTACTAAAAACCTGGAGGTCTGAGGAACTCCAAGAGGGCTAGGGTGATCGTGAGGCCGGCAGTGAGGGAAGACAGTGCTGCGAAAGGGCCAGAGAGATGAGCAGTCAAGATAGGCAGGTCATGCAGTAAATGGAAGGATTTCGGTACTACCTAAATATAAGACCTGAAACTCAGAAACTACTACAAGAAAACATAGGTGACACATCAAGACACCAAAATAGGCAATTATTTTTAGGATAAGAACTCAAAAATATAAGCAACAGCTGGATACCTGTGGCTCAAGCCTATAATTCTAGCTACTCAGGAGGCTGAGATCTGAAGATTGTGGCTCAAAGCCAGCCCAGGAAGGAAAGTTTATGAGACTCTTCTCTTCAGTTAACTACCAAAAAGCCAAAGTGGAGCTTTGAATCAAATGATAGCACTCTAGTCTTGAGCAAAATAAGTTCAGGGATAGCACTCAGACCCTAGGACCAGCACGCACACGCGTGCGCGCGCGCACACACACACACACACACACACACACACACACACACACACACACAAGCTGGGTGCTGGTGGCTCACACCTGTAATTCTAGCTACTCAGGAGGCTGAGATTTTAGTATGGTGATTCAGGGCCAGCCCAGGCAGGAAAGTCTGTGAGACTTTTTTTTTTTTTTTTTGTCTGTCATGGAGCTTGAACTCTGGGCCTGGGCGCTGTCCCTGAGCTCTTCAGCTCAAGGCTAGCACTCTACCACTTGAGCCACAGTGCCACTTTCAGTTTTCTGGTGGTTAATTGGAGATAAGAGCTCACGGATTTTCCTGCCTAGGCTGGCTTTGAACCTTGATTCTCAGAACTCAGCCTCCTCAGTAGCTAGAATTATAGGTGTGAGCCACCAGTGCCCTGGCTATGAGACTCCAGAAAACCAACCCTGGTGCTGTGGCTCAAGTGGCAGAGCCCTAGCCTTGAGCAAAGGAGCTCACGACAGCACCCAGGCCCTGAATTCAAGCCCTATGACTAACTAAATAAATAAATTATACATACATGCATATATATATGTATACAGAAGTAGAAAGCAAGTGAGATAGAGGGAATTTGGATACTGAGCACCAAAACATAGGTAAATAGAAGGAATATATCTTGTATTCTGTAGCACTATGTAGCTACTATAGTTTACAATAATTTTTTATATAATTTATGAAGAACTAGAGGGGAGGAGTTTAAAATTTAAATCCAAAGAAATGATAGGTGTTTAAGGAACTATTAAGGGGAAACTTTGGTTTTTATCTTAAGAATAACTAGAAGCCTCTGAAAGGCTTAAAGTAGAGAAGTGATATAAAATTTATGTTTTCAATTCTACAGCATGGAGGGTAAGATACATAGGAAAGGAGGTTGCAGTATCATGTATGAGAACAAGGGCCAACATTGGCTGACGGCTGTATGTGATAAAGTGGACGGGTTCTTCCAGTGTCCAAATATCCCTAGTCCTTGTTGAATTAATGAAGTCCATGTCTTGAGATGCTTGCAGAAAAGCAAGAGAAAGGCAGTGCAAACCAGGGATAGATGCCAAAAGGCAGACTCTTCAGGCTTGGAGGCAGCAAAGGTCATTCTTAGGTAATCACAGAATTGTTAAAGGAAGGATTCAGGAACACTGTAGCTGCAAGGACAGATACCCTACTAAAATGGCAAATTATGCTTGAGCTGGGTCCTTGGGTGTCTCTTTGAAAGGCAGCTCTTAATCCCTTGTTTTCTAGAGCACTCAGGGAGCCTTTCACTAACATCTACTAAGTGCTTTCAGTAACCAAATGCCTGACTTACAGTCTAGGGTAATAAGTCATCCAAGGATTGCCCAGGTGATTTACATAAATGCAGCTTCTACATCATTGTCCCAGACTTGCTGGTTCTAATAGTCCAGGAATCTTCCTTTAATTTAGGTTCTGACACATCATTCTGGTTTTATTGCTATGCTGGCATAGGACAAGAAGCCACCACATTTGTGAATCCAGTTGATTAAAAAACCTGAAATGATAATAAATTCTCTGTTGTTAACGGTGCTTATCTTCAAATGATGAGATTATTGGTAACTAACTTTTCATTTTATTTAATATATTTTTAGTTTTAAGAAATAAAGCTGGGCACCGGTGATTCATACCTATAATCCTGGTTAGTTAGGAGGCTGAGATCTGGGGATCCTGGCTTTGAAACCAGCCCAGGCAGGAAATCTCATAAGACTCTTATCTTCAACTAACTACCAAAAAGCTGGAAGTAGAGCTGTGGCTCAAGTAGTAGAATACCAGCCTCAAGCAAAAAAAATGCTAAGGGAAGCTGGACAGTGGTGGCTTACACCTGTAATCCTAGCTACTCAGGAGGCTGAGATGGTTTGAAGCCAGCTCATGAAGGAAAGTCCATGAGACTCTTATTTCCAATTAACCACCAAAAAGCCAGAAGTGAAACTCTGGCTCCTCTCATGAGATAAAGCACAAGCTTTGAACACAAAAGCTGAGGGATAGTGTCAAGTCCCTGAGTTTATGCCCTAAGACTTGCACAAAGAGAAAAAGAAGCTAAGGGGGACATCAACCAGGCCCTGAGTTAAAATCTCAAGACTGGCGCAAACACACACACACACACACACACACACACACACACACACACACACACACACACACACACGCACACACACACACACACACACGAATAGACTTTTAAAAGTAATGATTAATGAAAATCAAATAAGCACATAATTCCCTATGATCCAACAATTTTATTCCTGAACACCTAAACAAGAATTGAAAGCAGGTCTTGAACAGGAAGTTTATATGCCAACAATATTCCACAGCAACATTATTCACAATAATCAAAAGGTAGAAACAACCCAAACATGAATGGACTGATGAATAAATAAAATATAGTATGTGCATACAGTAGAATTTCAATCAGCCTTAAAAAGAAACGAAACTCTGACACATAGTACAACATAGATGATGATATCATTTTAAGTGAAGTACACCAGACACAAAATAACAAATATAATATGAATCCACTTACATAAGGGACCTAGAGTAGGCAAATTTTCAGAGGCAGTAATTAGATAGAGATTACCAAGAGCTCAGGGGAGGGGAATAAGGATATACTGTTTAATGGGAACATAGTTTACTTAGGAAGCCTCCAGTCAGGAGGTAAGACTGCTCTCTACTCTATCTGTAAACTTCATGTTGCTTTCTCTCCACTCAAGCCCTCTCCATCCTACCCAATTACTATCCTTTCTATTGATCTATGTATCTAGTAAGAAATCCTGAAACTATGGGGAGAATAATGGAAGGGGTAGCATTAAACAAATGCATTGTATTCATAATGTGGCATATGGATTTGTAACTTCTTTGTACAACTACTTAATATAAAATATAAAAGAAAAAAAGAAAAAAAAGCCAGGCACCAGTGGCTCACACCTGTAATCTTAGCTACTCAGGAGGCTGAGATCTGTGGATCAAAGTTCCAAGCCAGTTTGTGTGAGACTCTTTTTTCCAATTAATCATCAAAAAGCTGGAAGTGGATCCATGGCTCAAGTGGTAGCATGTTAGCCTTGAAGAAAAAAAGTTCAGGGACAATGCCCAGACCCTGAGTTCAAGCCCTAGGACCAGTGTATGTGAAGGATTGACCCCAACCCAGGTGCATACAGATACCAGGCAAGCCACGAAAGATAAGTGCAGACTGCCTGCTGCAGGCAGGGCCTGGCTATAAACATTCATTGTGGGCCCAACTGAAAAGCCCCCCACCTCCATAGACCTAATGGCTTTTTAAAAATTAACCACTGCCTCCTTGCTCAGACCTCATAAACACCCAACCCCTATCCCTATACACAGTCTCTTAGCCCGTGGGAAGGCTGTGTCCCTCATGGTTCTCATCTCAATAATCTTGCCTTGAAGATGGAGTCTGGCCTGTTTCCTTCCTTTCTCCTCCGTTTTACTAACAGTGTGTGCACACACACTCAGACATGTACATACACACACTCACACTCACACACACACACACACACATCAAACAAACTAGAAGTAGAACTGTGATTCAAGTGGTAGAGTGCTAGTCTTCCCCAACAAAGCTAAGCAAAGGTGTGAGGCTTTGAGATCAAGTCCTAGTATGAGGGGAGTGGGGAGGAGGAGGAAAAGGAGACATGTACTTGGGCACTCAAAGTATAGGCCTTTGGAACACTGCACAAGATCTCTCCCTCTGTAAGGGGACTTTTAGGTCAAAAGAAAGAAAAACTAAAAGAGAAAGAGACCAACAATGCTTGCTGATCCCATTCTAGGAGGGTCACCTGTGTCTCAGGAGGACTCCAGCCTTTCCCACATGAGAAACCTCCATTCCTTCCCCCCCCCATCCCCATGAACACTTAACTCCTCCCCATTCCAGGATCAGGGCCTACTCACAAACTCTGGCAATTCTATTGTTGCTCTGAGAGGTAGTAAGGCTAGAGACTCCAGTTAGAATGCATACCTCCTTCTCAGTGGCTGAGGTCCAACAGTGTCAGGACAATTTAGGTAAATTCAGAAGACTGAGACACATTTGCATTTGGATCCCAAACCTCATGGTAAAGTGATTTTTTTTTCTTGGAGGAAATATCTAGGAAATTTATCCTTACAAAATGCTGCATATCTATAGATAAAGAATTCTCAAAGCTGAGAGAGGCAGATTAAACATTTGCTAGGGACCTGATGTTTTATTCTTCAATCCAGCATCAGATATTAGGCAGAAGGTTAAAAAAGATCAACTGGTTCATGGACTATTAAAACTCAGGTCCTATCCAGGACCTTTATGCCTTTATGGTGTGTAACAATTGAGATCTAGCAGAGGAGAAAGAGACAGGATTGTAAGGTCCCCTCCTGGATGGCAAGCAGACTCCACCCTCCTCGCAGCAAAGTCTCCGCCCAGTACCTGCATTACCCAGGCAATTGGCACACCTGGAAGAGGTCACATCTGCATCAGCTGAGGTCACATCTGAATTTGATGTGGCCACACCTTTCCCCACCCCTGCCCTAGATAAGCCCTAGCCCAAGGCCAGACGCTCTCTTTCCCAGGCTTTTCCCAGGTGCCAGGAGTGCCAACACAGCCTGGTGCCAGCCAGAACGATGAATAAACCGACCCCTTACCTGAATACCACGTGTGTGGTGTACTTCTTATTCAGCCACCTCTTTTTAAAAACCTCAGAAGGATAAAGAAGAAAAGCAAGCCAGAATTTTGACAGACATGATTGGGGATATGCTCAGAAGACCAGTGAGAAGGGTGGCAATCCAGGACAGTCTCCCTACCACAAATGTGAAAATCCAAGGCATTTTACAAAGGACTCCTTAGTAGCCTTGTCAGTCCCAGTTCCTCTCTGAAACAGAAGAGGAAGCATGGCGTTAGAGGCCTGACAGCTCCACCTCCTAGTGAGAACCACAGCCAGCCAAAACCCTAGCCACAGCAACCTCAAATTTGGACTGAGTAGGCCACGGACACCCTCTACAGCCCCAAGGAGACTTTCCATCTCCCATGAGGAAACTCCAATACTTATGAATGTCCTAGGTTAACTAAATTCTATTACTTTTGATTATTGGGGCAAATTATCTCTGTCTATTGCCTTATGGAAGGGAGCTCTCTTGCCCAGTTCTCACACCATGATTGTAATTGGAGTTGATCTGTAATTTCACCCTTGACTCCCCTAGCCAAATTTGGGATCAGATTTCACACATCAATTTCTCATCATTCCAAAGTGCCTAACCCTCTGCTTGGTTGGGATATAATGAACAAGTGATTTTGCAAACCTTTTCTAACAGATCAGACCTGACTGACAAGCCCCTTCCAAACTCAAACTGGGAATAGTTTGCATAGACAAACAGGTATGTACTAAAGAGAGAAAGAAAAGTCAGGAATTTTGTACCAAGAAAAGGCCATCAAAGTAGCAAAAGTTCTTTTTAAATTTTAGAGCTGCATGTTAGTGGTTCATGCTTATAATTCTAGCTACCCAAGGCTGAGATCTGAGAATCCTGGTTCAAAGCCAGCCCAGGTAGATAAATTCAAGTGCTAAGAATTGTCTTAAAATGTTTGTTTCAAAATGGAAAAAGGGAAGAAAACAAACTCTAGAAAGTTTGAGTATGTAGCAGATGGTATGCATATGTCTTAAAAGATAGAGCTTGAGTAAAGTGGGTATGTAATTAAGTTGGCTGTGATTTACACTGAAAACTAGAATTTCATTCTTTATGTCCATCTATGAAAGTAACTGTTTATGCATGGTTAAGTTTGTCACACAAAATAAGTGGCAACTAAACCAAAGTTCACTTAAGTGTTTATGTTAAGGTCCTTCAAGTCAACATCTTTTAACTCAAATGACATTTTTCCTTGTTTAATATCTGTTTCCCAAGTAATTAGTATCCTAAAGTGCTATGTTCAGTTAAAACTAAGTAGATTGTTTAATCAGTTGCAGCTTTAAAACTCATGTTTACTGAGCTTGTCAGACTAACAAAGGGACAGGTGACTCTCAGTTTGTCAGATTTAACTTTTATTCTTCATAAGTTTTAGGTAAGCCCTGCTTAAAAACTATATTTCTCTTTGATCTCCTTGAGCTTTAATTGGGAGTAAGGAGAAATCTGTAGATCACAGTTCAAAGCCAGCGCAGACCAAAAGAAAAAAAAAAATCCTTGGGAGTTGATCTCTCAATTAACCAGCAAAGAGCCAGGCTGGAAGCATGGCTCAAGAGACCTCAACTCTAATTAATGAACAAAGTTCCGGAAGTGGTGCTGTGGCTCAAAGTGGTAGAGTACTAGCCTTGAGCAGAAGTGCCCAGGGACAGTGTCAGGCCTTGAGTTCAAACCCAGTGCTATCCCAACAACAAGCATCTAGACCCCCGGGACAAAAGCTGGTCCTGGAGTAAGATGGGATTATGTCACATCCTAAATGGAGTCACCCTTTCAAAATTAATCAGAGCCAGGAAATCTAGGAAAATATTTAATACACTTCCCTGCAATGGACCAGCTCGTCTGGAGCACTGGGTCCTGCAGGACAGGGATCTCGGGATAAGTGGGCAAGGAGTCAGCGAAGTGACAAACAGACACAGACTCAAAAGAGTTGAATCTGAGTGTATCTTTATTGAGGAAAATTAACATTTTTATACAGTGTGTGATTGTGACATAGATTCTTTATTTATTTAAGCACGTAATCAATTTTTAAGAAAAGCAAAGCGTTAATGGATTACATGAAAATTGATGACTATCCCACCAACTGTTTAAGCTAAGTGGTGTGAAACAAGTCTAGCATATTGTTTAATAGAATGCATCATCTATCCAGCCTTTTTATGTTTAATAATTAACAAACCTAAGACCGGGCTGTACTTATATTGTACTCTTTTTATTTTTTCCATATATTTTCAAGTCCCTTTGAAACCATCCTAAAAACCACTTCCAGGTTGAGTCAGGCATTCTCCATTTTCTATAATTTTAATCCCAATATTTGTTCACATAAATTTCTAATTGTTGTTTTAAACTATCTTGCTGTTGTTTTGATAATAGACACCATAATGGTCTAGATCTACCTAATCTTTGCATAAAATCTAGTGAGTTCCAAAACACTCTTTTTCCTTTCACATTAATCCATCTATTTTCATCTTTATAAGCTACTGCATAAGGCAATGGTTCATTCGTCGGCTCAGGAAATGTGTCACTAACTTTATATTTTGTGGGAAACCACCATCTATTCTCTATAACGTAAGCTGGACTAAACTTAGTCATAACTGTAAGGTCCGCTCCTGGATGGCTAGCAGACTCCACCCTCCTCGCAGCAAAGTCTCCACCCAGAACCTGCGTTACCTAGGCAACTGGGACACCTGGAAGAGGTCACATCTGCATCCGCTGAGGTCACATCTGAATTTGATGTGGCCACACCTTTCTCCGCCCATACCCTACATAAGGCCTAGCGCAGGCCCAGATGCTCTCTTGCTGTTCTTTTCTAGCTCTATCTCTCCCTCTCTGCTCTCTCTCTGCTCTAGCTCTTTCCTCTCTCTTTCCTCTCTCTTTCCTCTCTCTTTCCTCTTTCCCAGCTCTTTCTCTTTCCCAGGCCTTTCCCAGCCACGTGGAGTGCCAACCTTGCCTGGTCCCATCAGGTCTACTGAATAAACCTACCCCTTACCTGAATACCATGTGAGTGCTACTGTTCTTACCCCCTCTCTCTGCTCTTTTCTAGCTCTTTCCTCTCTTTCCCAGCTCTCTCTCATTCCCAGGCCTTTCCCAGCCACGTGGAGTGCCACCCTTGCCTGGTCCCAGCAGGTCTACTGAATAAACCTACCCCTTACCTGAATACCACGTGCATGCTGGTGCTGTTCTTACTCGGCTGCCTCTTTTAAAAACCTAACATAAATGGTGCCGAATCGATACCATTGCTGGTGCTGTTCTTACTCAGCTACCTCTTTTTAAAAACCTAACAATAACTGTTCAGGGAATCTTTCTTTTCCTTTTATTATCAGGGGTCCCTTTTTCTAGAACTCTCTGTGCTTCTGGGATAACTCCTTCTAGCTTAGTTTAATTCATTAATTCTGCCTGTTGTAACATATCTGGAAATTTTAAATTTCTATATTTACTATGAGTGAGTCGCAAAACTGCTTGTGAAGTTGTAGGAGTTTCTGGAGGCAGTGTCATATCAGATGATAGATTGATTGGGGCATTGCCCACATTTAATCTTTGGTCCTAGTCTTTATTATTCAGAGAAGCCGTCTCTATTGGACTGGAAAGGAACAACATGCCCTGTTCTTGGATCAATAGAAAAATAGCCAAAACGAGAATAAAGACAACGAATGTACAGCCAAGATGAATATAATAAGAATAAAGGTAGAGGCTATAAAGGTGCAGCCAAGTGTATGGGAAGCCTTGAACCAACACTCCCCTTCCTGCAGGCATGCTTCCTTGAAGCTTATGCTTTGTCTGCGAGATCTCTCATGCAAACTCCGCAGGGGGTGACATGGCACTTCCCCATCTAATGTCCATACCTGTCCACGTTCTAGCTGGACAGGTACTTACTTTCTTGCCTTTGTTACCTGCTATTTACAGGAAATGATCAAGGCCTCTCACCAGGCCCCTAGCGACTCCAATCCAGCCCTAGCTTCTTACTGGTTATGACCTTATGCTCCAAATAGAACTTTTCTGGCTTGTGGCCGGGGTGTGTTTTCCTGTCATTCGTATCAACTGTTCCTACTACCTTGTCAGGCTTTTGACTGATCTCACTTTTTCATGTTTCTCTTTAACAGGATAACAGTCTCTGGACACTACTGGGAGCATGTCCAGGCCATCCTCCAGCCACCAAGGCTTCATTTACACCACCCTGCCCTGCTCAGCACAGACTTGGACCCTGAAGACCTCAGCCACAGTGACTCCTCAATGCCCTCATGTCAACAGGAAGTAGCTAGAAAAGACCACAATATCCTTCAACTTTTTATAGTCCTTCTGGGTTTCAAATGATGGGAATCTGCTTTGTTCTCATAATTCCATATTGCTGCCTACTTAGATCACTCCTTTTATGTATCCAAAGACCCTATATGAAGGACTTGCCTCTTGGCCCATTCTTTCTATGTATCCAAAGATAGATTATGAAGGATTGACCCCCACCCTGTTTTCCCAGGTGCAAACAGATAGCAGGCAAGCCACCAAAGATAAGTGCAGACTGCTTGATGCAGGCAGGGCAATCTATCTAAGCCTAGCTGTAAGCATTCCATTGTGGGCCCAACTGAAAAGCTCCCCACCTCCCTAGACCTAATGGGTTTCTCATTAACCTCCTTGCTCAGACCTCAGGAAACCCAGCCCCTCTCCCAGTTCTTATACACAGTTCCAAGCCTGCAGAAAAGCTGTATCCCTTGCTGCTCTATCTCAATAAACAGTCCTTGCCTGTGGAAGATGGAGTCTGACCTGTTCCCTTCCTTTCTCCTCCATTTTCCTAACACTGAGACTCTTAGCTCCAATCACCAGCAAAAAGCTGGAAATAGAGATATAGCTCAAGTGGTTGAGTGCCAGCCTTGAGCAGAAAATCTTACAAGAGTGAGGCCCTGAGTTAAGGTTTCAGTACCAGCAAAAGAAAAAAGGAAGGAAGGAAAGAAAGAGAGAGAGAAAAGAAAGAGAGAAAGAAAGGAGAGAAAGAAAGAAACAAAGAAAGAAAGAAAGAAAAAGAAAGAAAGTATCCCAGTGGGGGTGGGGGAATTTGGTTTAGCTCAAAGTGACACTGTCGCAGCATTTTTTTCCCAAGTCACACAAGATATGGCCAGGACTTTGGGAACTGACTACTACCTTCTTTCTGCCTGGATGCCTCAAGCATCAGGAAAGGTAGAAAGAGCCAACTAAACCTTAAAGAGAACTTTGGCTAAATTGTGCCAAGACCAAAAAAAAAAAGCCTAACTCCTCTGCCTTACTTCTTACCTCCTTGTCCTGGGTGGATAAGAAATACTCACAGACATAAACTTCAACTTAGCCTTTTTGAAATGCTATTTGAAAAACTCGTCCTCTCTAATGACTTGCCTTTATGAATTCTGGAGGTCTAAGGTTTAGAAAAAGTGCAAACCAGAAGAAATTCCTTCTGATACCTATTCCTGCCAGCCATTGGAGGACCAGAAACTCCTATTCAAGAAGACTAAGAGATGCCAGGTGCCAGTGGCTTACGCCTGTAATCCTAGCTACCCTGAGGATCTGAGGATTGCGGTTCAAATCGAGCCCAGGCAGAAAAGTCTGTGAGATTGTTATCTCCAATAAACCACACAGAAAACCAGAAGTGGCACTGCAGCTCAAGTGGTAGAACACTACCCGTGAGCTGAAGAGCCGAAGGACAGTGTCCAGGCCGAGTTCAAGCCCCACAACCGACCAAAAAAAAAAAAAAAAGACTAAGTTCTTCATTGATCTAAGATCATAGACCCAGGTATCCTAAGGCATCATTTGTTTTGGCCTTAGTTGTCCTGGTGCCCTTGTTGTATAAGGAATTGCTTATTTCCCTCTGGTTGGAATTCTTCCTTCTGCTAAATGGGACCACCTCTGGTAACATTCACCATGATGCATCTTGAAACCCTCCTCTATATAGTCTCTTTCTATTCCACTTGTGGCCCAAGCACTGCCTTGAACACAGTTAATTGCAATAACTTTCAATCAGACAGATTGCTGGGTCTGTAAGAAGGATCCAACAGGGACACTGGTTTCATCAGGCTCTTTTACCCAATGAGGCTCTAACAAAATTATTTCTTCAGGCCTTTGTGGAGGAGTCTGAGCAAAAATTCTTCCTTTTCCCATGTCCCAATTTTGTACAAAAATGAACAAATTCTATCAGCAGGATGGGATTCAGTAACCTGTCAGGTCTTCCATTAACATTATTTGGCACATCATTTAACATCATTTGTTCCTGCAAACAAGTCTAAGGAGGTATTTATTTATTTGTTGTTATTTTATTTTTGCTCAAGGAACTCTTCAGTTCTGGGTATCTATTATATTTGGGTCTCACATAGGGGCTATTCTTCTGCGGTTACTAACCTATCACCCTGCCTATCAATTGGGAGGGATCGTGCTCCTTTGCCTACTTCTCTTTGATGTGGATTTTGTTAATTGAAATACCTGATGCCGCCGGGCACTGGTGGCTCACGCCTGTAATCCTAGCTACTCAGGAGGCTGAGATCTGAGGATCACGGTTCAAAGCCAGCCCGGGCAGGAGAGACCGTGAGACTCCTATCTCCAATAAACCACCAGAAAACCGGAAGTGGTGCTGTGGCTCAAGTGGTAGAGCGCTCGCTTTGAGCTGAAGAGCTGAGGGACAGCGCCCAGGCCCAGAGTTCAAGCCCCATGACCGACAAAAAAAAAAAAAAAAAGAAATACCTGATGCCCAGATCTATAACAGAACAAAGACAATTCCAAAAGAGGATAGGTCCAGTGCCAGTGCCCTTAATGACTGGGACGTTAGGGCTAGCCAGAAGAACTGACTCCTCATATACATTAGCACAGCTTGACAAGGCTCTCAAGGAGTTATTCAATGGGATTCCATACACTGACTCAACAAATAAATTTGTTAGAAGACTTGGTTTTACAAAATAGTAGGGCCTTATGTTAACAGGCATATGTGTCTACCAGAAGGATGAATACTGTTTTATATTAATACCTCAAAAAGGTCATAGATCACATAAGTCAAGCTTCTGATCTAGTAGACAAGGTTAACAGTTTTTTGTTTTGTTTTGGTCAGTCATGGGGCTTGAACTCTGGACTTGGGCACTGTCCCTGCGCTCTTCAATTCAAGGCGAGCACTCTACCACTTGAGCCACAGCACCACTTGTGGATTTTGAGTGGTTTATTGGAGATAAGAGTCTCGAGGACTTTCTCGCCCAGGCTGGCTTTGAACCATGATCCTCAGATCTTAGCCTCCTGAGTAGCTAGGATTACAGGCGTGAGCCACCGGCACCTTTTTTTGTTGTTGTTTTTTGTTTTTGTTTTTGTTGGTCATGGGGCTTGAACTCTGGGCCTGGGTGCTGTCCCTCAGCTCTTCAGCTCAAGGCGAGCACTCTACCACTTGAGCTACAGCGCCACTTCCAGTTTTCTGGTGGTTTATTGGAGATAGGAGTCTCACAGTCTCTCCTGCCTGGGCTGGCTTTGAACCGCGATCCTCAGATCTCAGCCTCCTGAGTAGCTAGGATTACAGGCGTGAGCCACCAGCGCCCGGCCAGGTTAACAGCTTATGTGGTTTGAATGGTGGGTTCTTTTACATATCAACTCCTAAAATGGTTATGGTCACTTACCAGATCTGTTGCAACTTCTTAGTGATTTCATCAATAAGGGGTATACCAGGTCACAGTCATAGTAAACAACTCTTCCTCCTACAGGGACTTCAGCCTGTGCCAGAAGTGCCTGAAGTCTTCTTAAATGACATCAGTTGTTGATGACAATAGTTCAGACATTTGGTTACTGACCATTCCTGGCTCCTAGAGACAGCACAGGATGAGAGATTGGATAGGTAAGGTCTATAGCCCCATCTTAGTGGTGAAATAGCCACAAAGAAAGGGTACTACTGAACTCCTTTAAAAAAAAAAAGAAAAGAATTGTAGGGATCTTGTCTCTAAGGGGAAGTTGAAGCCAGTTAACTACAGGGGAAAAAATGCTGAAACCAATTCCCTCTCCTAGTCTTACCCTAGCAGATGCCCATGAGTCCTTGTTCCTCACCAGTACTTCCCATAGACACTTTCATGACCTCCTTGGAGCAGAACGATTGCAGGCTAGTTCTAACCAAAGTGAAGCATCTGCATGGCAGAACCATATACATCCTTAGTCTAACCTTTGCACAACGAACTCCTACTTAAAATTCCATGCATATATGTTCCAATACCTACATATGCTTAGAACTTCAGGATGGCAACCTTGTACATGAGCAGATCTCTTCCAAAAATCTGCCAACCTATGATCCTCATTTCCTCACTATCATTACCATTAATTCCTCCCATATTCCCCGAGCCCTAGAAAACTGAAATTTTTTTTTAATTGTATTTTATTTTATTTGAGAACATACTGTACAGGGGGGCTACAATTACATGGGCAGGATAATGCATACATTTCTTACCAAGCATTGCAGCCTCCTCCTTTGTTTACCCTTCACTTCCCTTCCCCGCCTCCCCCCTCCCCCCACCCAATTTTACCCCCCTCCCCCCACCCAATTATACCCCCCTCCCCCCCACACACCGACATTGTAAAGCTGGTTTTGACATGACATTTTGTACTTCTCATTGTTGCAACAGGTCCACCTGAATCCTTAAACGACTTGTTTGCCCCCATCTCCTCCACATGTTATACTGACATCAAATATAGTGAAAGCGGGGGTTACACTGTGGGGGAGGGACATACAAAGCAACAAAGAAATAATCTTATAAATGCGTTAGAAACACATGCATGAAAGAAACGAAAACATTAAAATACATATTTAAGGGTTCATTTTCCTAACATCACATTATCTGACCTTTTCCGCTTGACTCATACCTATACTAGATATTGCAAATAAGGGAAACCATGGGACCTATGCTTCTTTGGGCCTGGCTTACTTCACTTAATATAATTTTTTCCAAACCTTTCCATTTCCTAACAAATGGGGCAATGTCATTCTTTCTGATGGAGGCATAGAATTCCATTGTGTATATATACCACATTTTCTTGATCCATTCATCTACTGAGGGGCATCTGGGTTGGTTCCATATCTTAGCTATGGTAAATAATGCTGCAATAAACATAGTTGTGCTGGTAGCTTTAGTGTGGTCTTGTTTGTAAACATTTGGGTAAATGCCCAAAAGTGGGATTGCTGGATCATAGGGGAGATCTATGTGAAGTCTTCTGAGGAACCTCCATACTGCTTTCCAAAGTGGTTGAACAAGTTTACATTCCCACCAACAATGAAGTAAGGTTCCTTTCTGTCCACATCCCCTCCAGCATCTGTTGTTGTTAGAGTTCTTGATTTTTGCTGTTCTAACTGGAGTGAGGTGATATCTCAATGTTGTTTTGATTTGCATTTCTTTTATGGCTAGGGATGTTGAACATTTCTTCATGTGTCTATTGGCCATCCTTGTTTCTTCTTCAGAGAAGCTTCTCTTTAAGTCTTTCGCCCACTTATTTATTGGGCAGTTGATTCTTTGAGGATTTGTTGTTGGGTGGTTTAATTTTTTGAGTTCCAAGTATATTTTAGATATGAGACCCTTGTCCGTTGTATGGCTAGTAAAGATCTTCTCCCAATCGGTGGGCTTTCTATTGATCTTGCCAGCTATGTCATTTGCCCTGCAGAAGCTCTGCAATCTTATGCAATCCCATTTGTCCAACCTTTCTTTGATTTGTTGTGCTTCCGGGTCTCTATTCAGAAAATTTCGACCTGAGCCAAGGAGACCTAGGGTTTCTCCTATTCCATCCTGTAATGTTTTCAGAGTGTCTGCTTTGAGTTCAAGGTCTTTGATCCATTTGGAGTTGATTCTGGTACAGGGTGATATATAAGGATCTAGCTTTAGTTTTCTACATGTAGTTAACCAATTTTGCCAGCACCATTTACTGAAGAGGCTGTCTTTCTTCCATTCTATTGTTTTAGCTTCCTTATCGAAGATTAGATGGCTATAGGTCTGTAGGTTCATTTCTGGGTTTTCAATTCTATTCCATTGGTCCTGAGGTCTGTTCTTATGCCAATACCAAGCTGTTTTGATTACTATGGCTTTATAGTAGAGTTTGAAATTTGGTATTGATATTCCTCCAGCAGTGTTCTTTCCGTTGAGGAGCGTTTTTGCTATTCGGGGTCTTTTATTGTTCCATATGAATTTTTGGATTGCCTCCTCTATTTCCTTGAAGAATGAGGGTGGAATTTTGATAGGTATCGCGTTGAATTTGTAGATAGCCTTGGGAAGTATTGCCATTTTCACGATGTTAATCTTGCCAATCCAGGAGCATGGGAGTTTTTGCCATTTTTTAAGTTCTGTGTTGATTTCCTTTTTCAAGATTTTAAAGTTTTCATCATAGAGGTCCTTCACTTCTTTGGTTAAGTTAATTCCTAGGTATTTTATTTTTTGTGGGGCTATTACAAATGGAGTTGCTTTCCTAATTTCAGCCACACTTTTCTCATTGTTGGCATATAGAAAAGCCATTGATTTTTGGGGGTTAATTTTATAACCTGCTACTTTGCCAAAGTTTTGAATCAGCTTGAGTAATTTGGGAGTGGAGTCTATGGGATTCTTTAAATACAAGATCATGTCATCTGCAAAGAGGGAGAGTTTTATTTCTTCTTTCCCTATTTGGATCCCCTTTATGTCTGCATCTTGTCTTATTGCTGTAGCTAGGCATTCTAATACTAGATTGAAGAGAAGTGGAGAGAGTGGGCATCCTTGTCTTGTTCCTCAGTTAAGAGGAAATGGCTTTAGGAAAACTGAAATTTTTAACAATCTACTTTGTTCAGGACCACCATTGTCCTTTATGTTGTACTTTCTCTCTATTAAGTCCTTGCTTTGCTACTTTGTTTTTTATGTGTGTCTTTATTTTAATTCATTGTTGGAGAAGGCAAAAATCTGGTATTTTTCACTTCAGCAACCACTTACCTGTAACAGTTTCAGTTTGGAACAATGAAAACTGACTAGATAATGAATCATAGTGATAGTTTCACAGTAATGAGTAAACCTAGCACCAGTGGCTCATGCCTGTAATCATAGCTACTCAGGAAATTGAGATCTGAGGACAGTGATTTAAATCCAGCCCAGGTAGGAAAGTCTGTGAGACCCTTATTTCCAATTAACTAAAAAAAAAAAATTAGCTAAAAAGAAAAAGCTGGGAGTGAGCCTGTGGCTTAAGTGGTGTAGTACTAACCTTGAGCAAATAAGCTAAAGGACAGGGCCCAAGCCTTGAATTAAAACCCCAGGACTAACACACACACACACACACACACACACACACACACACACACACACACACACACACGTGCACGCACGCACACAAATGCAATGGATATTTTACCACAGTAAAAAATGAATAATAATTTCCCTGCATGATGCAAGTAAACTTAAACAGAAAAAAATGGTGTAAATCTTAGGATGTTTATAGTTTAGTTTCAGAGACTACAGGGATTTAGTCATTTACAGGGATGTTAGAAGGTATTTACTTAGGATCTCCCCCCTCTCTTTCTCTCTCTTCCTCTCGTTGTCTCTGTCTTTCTCCTCTCCCATCCTTGCCCCTCATATGTTTTATTATAAGTTTGATCGTCATTTCATTGAGGTTCCTCTTGCTGTGAATCTCTTCAAAGCAAATCATTGCCCCTGTAACAAGCAAATATTCGCTGAGGTGAGCTGATAGTCAGGATATCTGTATCATTAACTTTCAACATGACATACAAAGTAGGTTGATGATAAAGTTACAAAGACAACAGCCACATTCAATTTTTATGTAATTTAATATTGAAACTGAACAAAGACAGATCACAGAAGTAGCCATCAGTATCACACTGGCAGGCATATTGGGGTCTGTAGCACCAACTAAACTAAATCTAGACAGTGAAAAGATGAAGGGAGAACAGGGCAAAAGAGAAGGCGCAACTGTTTAAGTGTCATGAGCAAATAAAACCTCTTTCATACAAAGTATGGTTTTCCACATTCCTTGATTTCTACCTCATCTTGCAGGGATATATAGGCTCTTTAAATTTTACTTCTGCCATGGAGACTACTTGGAAATTATTTCAGCAGCAGGGACTAACAGAAAAAGAATTCTTAGCATTAAACTCAGTGACTTTACTGAGTGCCCTAAAACACAGATAAAAATATTAGGCAATGATTTTAAATGATATTTCCAAATGGTTTACTCAAATTTCCCCTGTTTTTTTCTTCATAAAGCCATAGAACTTTTCATCCTGGGAAGCTTACAAAATAGTTTTTGGGAACTAATAACTTAGGAGAAAAAAATCAGTTGTGCAATACCATAAATCTTTATGTTTTATAATTCTCAATTCTTCTAGTTTTCTTACTTTATTAATTCTCCAGATACTCTTGTGTTGTATTCAGGAGCTCCCATAACCTGCTTCCTCCAGGTTTCATAATTGACTAGGATGATTGAGGAAAGCCCTATATTCACTATTATAGTTTCATATAAAGGATACAACTTAGGAACAAAAGTATGGGAAAGAAAGGATACAAGAGCTTCCATGCCCTTTCTGGGCACATGGATGCATTTTGTATCCCTTACATATATGTACAACCCCACATTCCAGAAATAGTAAATTTTCATATTTATCCATATATTTACTTCTGATAGAGGACTTCCACTTTTAAATCAATTTAATTTACTGTCCAGTGCTGCTTCATTTCAATGTGAAGAACTCCTTTTAGAATTTCTTGTAGGAAAAGATGTAATGATAATGAACATCTCTGTTTTCTATTTACCTGGAAGTGTCTTAATTTCTTCTTGATTTTTGAAGGATAATTTGCTAAATATAAAGTACTCAGTTTATAAGTGTCTCTGTGTCTCTGTCTCTATCTCTCTTTCTCTCTCTCTCTCTCTGGCCTGCAAAATTTCTGATGAAGAACTTGCTGATAGTCTTACTAAGGATTTCTTTTATATGATGAGTTAATACTTTGGTTTTCAAGATTTTCTACTTACTAAATCTTTGCCTTTCAATGTTTTTCTTTGTCTCTGTGTGAGAAACAGAGACAGAGACAGAGAGAGAGAGAGAGGGAGAGGGAGAGAGAGAGAACCAGGGTTTGATTTCAAGGCCTGGGAGATGTCTCTTGGCTTTTTCCTTCAAATGTGGAACTTTTAACACTTGAGCTGCAGCTTCTGGCTTTTTGCTAGTTAACTGGATATGAGAGTCTTTGAATAAGTTTTCAGTTATTAGTTCTTCAAACTAATTCTTTTCCTCTTCTTCTGGAATTCTCATAATGCATATACTGATCTACTTGATGGAGTCTAGGCCTCTTAGACCCTATTTATGTTATTTTCTTTTTTTTTTCTGATCTTCAGACTATTTTCAAGTTTGGTGATTCTTCTGTGTCTTTAAATCTACAATGAAACTCTTCTAGTAAAATTTACATCTCAGTTATTGTAGATTTCAGCTTTAGAAAGTTTGTTTGGTTTTTGTTTTTGTTTTTGATGGTGTTGGGAATTGAACCAAGGGCATCAAGCAAATGCTCTACCATTGAGCCACATGCCCAGTCTCTGGTTCTTTCAAAATTCTTTCTTTTGTTCTCTTTTTCTTGGCAGTACTGAAGATTGAACTCAGAGTCTTTCACTTACAAGGTAGATGTTCTACACCTCTATACCTTTAACTCCTTTTTGCATTGTTATTTTCAAGGTAAAGTCTTACTAAAGTTAGGCCAGCCTACTAGTGCTTCCTCATGTCACTGGAGATGGCAGGATGGGCCACTTTATCCAACCAATGTGCTAGGACCTGTATCTGAGACCAAAGACCCTGACCCTCAGATCTCAGACTCCTGAGCAGCTAGAATTAAAAGTATGAACCACCAGTGCCTGGGGATTCTAATCCTTTTCAACAGAATTCGTTTTGCATAATAGTGAACTTCATATACATGAAAACATATAATGCATGCTCAAAACCAGCCTGAGCAGACAAAGCTTTGAGATTAGCCAGCAAAAAATGTAGAACTGGAGATGTAGCTCAGATAGTAGAGCACCAGCCATAAGGAATTCAGCTCAAGCTCCAATAAAAAGAAAGAAAGAAGGAAGGAAGGAAGGAAGGAAGGAAGGAGGGAAGGAAGGAAGGAAGGAAGGAAGGAAGGAAGGAGAGAAAGAGGAAAAGAGAAAAATGAGTACAGAGGTTCCTTCAATGATTAGTTGGGGAAGACACTGACAGGAATGAGGCAGGAGGAAATTTCATGGGAAAATACCATTTTAATATGTAATGGTATCTGTTCAATTCATTTAACTATAACTCAAAACATAATGCATAACACATAATATTGTATATTTTACATCTCAATTGAAAACTAAAACAACAAAATTTAACTGGAATCTTTTTTCAATGCTGAACTCAGAGTCTGGGCACTGACCCTGAGTGCCACGCCGACCCCAGTAGAGTCTGCTTAGCATGGGAAACCATCTATCAGACCATGATAGGAGCCTCGAGACCTATCTCTGAGTTTTGGGACTTCACCGAAGTCTACCTCAGAGAATGGGGCTTTACAGAAACCTATCTCCAAGTTTTGGGACTTCACCAAAGTCTACCTCGGAGAATAGGGCTTCTAAGAGGCCTACTCCTGGGAAAAGGCTGGAAAAACCCCTGGGAAAAGATGTGTTTCTGTCTTTCTTCTCCTCATAAGAGTGCCTATCAATCTTTTACTGTTTCTGCTGTTCATTGTACTTACTCATTGTCAATGTTCCCTTATTCAAAGCTCTTTCTTAAGAGTGTTGATGACTCCAATATCTGATGAGTGTCTTAAAAATATGACTAACTCACCAGAGTTAAGTGCTACCCTGAAACCCCTCTTATGGAGGCTAGTAGACAAGCCATAAGCAAATATAAAAGTATTGGGGGTTTCACAAAGTCACTTCAGCAGAAGGAATTGTTTGTAAGAGACTTACAAAAAGTTGTAGGCGCGGCTAGAACAGAAGGAATGTATGGCAGTTGCTGAGATAACTACTTAGGAGAAAGAACTTCCTGGTACTCTCATTTACTAAGAGACTTGCTAGATCTAGGCCTCCGTAACCTTATAATTAAGGCCTCTATAGAAATAAGGTAATGGTGAGATGGTGACAAACGTCGAAACCCATTATATTTCTTAGAGATAAGCCGGAAACAAGTGCCTTTCAGGCGACCAGCTGGTGACCACCTAAGAATGAAGCCCTGCAGCAAGATTGTGTAAACTTTTGCCCTTTCAGGCGACCAGCTGGTGACCATCCAAGAACGAAGCCTTGCAGCAAGATTGTGTAACCTTTTGCCCCTTTTCTTATGAAGACTTCTGTTATAAAAGTTTGTTATCCTTTGCATTAAATCGCACTCAGCACTCAGCATCCACTCCTAATGTGTGTGAGTTGTCTGTTTGCCATCTCCCCATCCTATTCCAGGTTCCTCCCCTAGGTATCCTCCGTCGTCCCGACAGAACCCGGTCCGCGGCACCTGAGCTTTTTTCCTCAAGCCTAGTGTTCTACCACTTGAGCCACAGCTCCAGTTTCAGCTGGTTTTAGTGCTCCATAACTACCACTCAGGACATGAGATGGAACTATGCCACCCACTGAAGAAACCGTTTATATGCTCTCTCTCATTCAGAACCACCCTTACCTCAAAGTGACCACAATTATGAGAAAGGTTTCCTGAATTTTGTATGCTAAAGACAAATATGTTGTTTCTATTGTCTTAATATTACATTCAGATAGAAAATCATGGCTCACATTTTCTTTCATTGAATATTTAGTTTTCTTTCCATGAACCTTTTGCCTACCTGACAAAAGGTCCAATTGTGTTCCTTTCCTTTTAAAGGTCAGTGATTCATCCTGGGCACTGGTGGCTCTGGTCTAGAATCCTAGCTACTTGGGAGGCTGAGATCTGAGGGTTGAGGTTCAAAGCCAGCCAGGGCAGGAAAGTCCATGAGACTCTGATCTCCAATTAATTTCCAAAAATCAAAAAAGGAGCCATGGCTCAAATGGTAGGGAATTAGCCTTGAGCAAAAAAGCTCAGGGGTAATGCCCAGGTCCTGAGTTCAAGCCCCAAGACCCCCCCCCCCACACACACACACAGGGAGAGAGAGAGAAAGGGAATGAGAAAGAGAGAAAGATAAAAAACAAGAATGACAGAAAAGTGGGGCTTGGGATGTTACTTAGTTGTAGAGTGCTTGCCTAGCATGCATGAAGACCTGGGTTTGATTCCCCAGTACCACATAAACAGAAAAGGCTGGAAGTGGCCCTGTGGCTCAAGTGGTAAAGTGCTAGCCTTGAGCAAAAGAAGCTTGAGAACAGTGCCAGGCCCTGTAGTTCAAGCCTCTGGAATAGCTAAAAAAAAGACAGAAAAGTAAAGCACTCTCTGGTGAGGGGAGGTGGACACCAACAGGAAGAGGGAAGGCTAATGAACAGGGTGAATTAGCATGAATATGGTTGATGAAGCATATCTGTACATATGCTAATAGAAAAATTAAACCTGTTAAAATTGTTTTAACACCAAGTGCTGGCTCATGCCTATAATCTTAGCTACTAAAGAAGCTGAGATCTGAGGATCATGGTTTGAAGCCAGTCATGCAGGAAAATCCATTGGGCCTCTATTTTTTTGTCAGTCCTGGGGCCTGAACTCAGGGTCTGGGCCCAGTCCCTGAGCTTCTTTTGTTCAAGTCTTGCACTCTACTGCTTGAACCACAGTACCACTTCCAGCTTTTTCTGTTTATGTGGTACTGGGGAATTGAACCCAGGGCTTCATGTATGCTAGGCAAGCACTCTACCACGAACCCACATTCCCAGCCTGAGCCTCTTTTTTTTTTTTTCAAATTGTTATTATAAAGGTGATGTTACAGTTACATAAGTCAGAGAAAAAGTACATTTCTTTTTGAGTACAGGAGTACATTTCCTCCTGCGTTCTCTCCCAGTTTTTCCCTCCTCTCCCTACCCACAAGTTGTATAGTTCATTTTTAACATTTCTAGTAAGTACCACTGCTGCATTTTTTTTTTTTTTTGGTCTGGTCGTGGGGCTTGAACTCTGGGCCTGGGCACTGTCCCTGAGCTTTTATGCTCAAGGCTAGGGCTCTACCACTTGAGCCACAGCGCCACTTCCAGCTTTTTTCTTTTTGCTTATGTGGTGCTGAGGAATCGAACCCAGGGCCTCGAGCATGCAAGGCAAGCGCTCTACCACTGAGCCACCTTCCCAGCCCCGACCACTGCTGCATTTATTCACCCTTTGTCCCTCCGTTTGCATGTCCTCTCTTATACTCCCAAAGACAAACAAATGAACAAACAAGACAGTGAGAAAATAAAACAAAAATAGCAACAAAGAAAAAAAAACTCTTGTTTCCATTTCCTGGAGTTTATTTTGATAAATATTATCAGATGCACATAGAGGTTGCATCTTTATGTTCCTCTCCTAAGACTATCCTCCTTTGGTCTCACTGTGTGTGAATGCCTAGAATCTTGCATAATTTATCATGTCCAAGTGGGGTTTTTGTTTCTGTTTTTTGTTGTTGTTGTTGTTGTTGTTGTTGTTGTTGTTTTACCATCCAGTGTGCTTCCTTGTAGATTTATAGGCACATTCTAGCTACCACAAATGAGGAAATCATGCAACCTATGTTTCTTTGGGTCTGGCTAACTTCCTCTTATCTCTAATTAACCAACAAAAAGCCAGAAGTGTAGCTGTGGCTCAAGTGGTAGAGCACTAGCCTTGTGCATAAAAGCTCAGGGACAGCACCCAGGGCCAGAGTTCAAGCCCCATGACTTGCACTATGTGCACGCGTGCGTGCACAAACACACACACACATACCCACACACACACATAAAAGGAGAAACAAATGGAGAAAGTGACAGATGTGGCAGGAAGTTGACCTGGATACATTCTAGACATGTGCAAATGTTACAATGCAACCCTTCTTGTAAACAAATGTAACAAAAATTTTTTTTTCATGTGGACTGCTCTAACTCCTTCTGTTCTTATCCTGTATTAGAAAAGACAGAGAACTTCCACTTGCCCCACAGTGCCTTTTTGTGAATACCTTTATGACATTCACTATTTCTTCCCTCCTATGTAAATGTTTTCTCCTGTGTAAATGTGGATATCATGAAAATCCCTTGGTGTTGGTGGTTGTTTCCATACTCCTATTTGTTAAAGTTTATGGAGACACCTTATCATCTGAAGGTTTTGGTTTTCATCATCTAATATTTTTCTTGCTTGCTTGCTTGCTTGCTTGCTTCCTTCCTTCCCTCCCTCCCTGTCTCCTTTCTTCCTTCTTTCCTTCCTTTTCTTCACTTCTTCCTCCCCCCTTCCTCCTCCCTCCTCCCTCCTCCCCCCCCCCTCCTCCTCCTTCTTCCTCTACTTTGTTGTGGGGGAGGATTCAGGGAGCTTTAAAAAAAGTACCAACCAAGCACTAGTGACTCATGCCTGCAATCCTAGCTATTCAGAAGGCTGATATCTGAGGATCACAGTTTGTAGCCAGCCTGGGCAGAAAAGGCTGTGAGACTCTTATCTTCAATTAACCACCTGAAAACCAGAAGTAGAGCTATGGCTCAAAGTGGTAGTGCACTAGCCTTGAGTAAAAAAACTCAGAGACAGTACCCAGGCCCTGAGTTCAAGCCCTATAACTGACAGGGGAAAATGTCTTTCCAGAATTATGGAGAATAAGAGAGCCAGGAGACTTCAAGAAGCACATCATTGTATTTGTTCCCATGGTCCAGCCAAGACCATGCGCCAAGTCCCTGAACCACAGTTGGGAATGAATAGAAGGCAGTCCCCATGATGCTAGTTATCAGTGTTTGCCTTCAACATCTAAAGAATTAAAAATGCAACATATTCACTACAGGGCTTCAGTGAGGATTTTCACTCAAAAGTATAAGAACACTTATTTAAGATAGTCTATTTATATGATTTGTTCTTAACTTCAACTTTTAAAATACTGTCTCAGTTTTAAGGCTTGAACTGGGTTTCATACTTGCTACACACTACACAGGTGCTCTACCACTTAAGCCACACTTTTAGCCTTTTCCAAATAGGTTTTTGAGCTAGGATTTTGCTTGCTTTCTGCTTGCCTCAATCCTTCTATTTATTGTCTTATGTGTAACCAGAATGACAGGCATACACCACTGTGTTTGTATGTTGGTTGAGATAAGTTCTAATGCTCTTTTTGGACAGATGAAATAGTGATCCTCCTGATCTCAGCCTCAGCAGGTATGAGCCATTACACCTGGCTACCTCCAACTTTTTGCTTTTTTAGACACAAAATGAAATGGTTTCTCTCTCTCTCTCTCTCTCTCTCTCTCTATATATATATATATATATATATATATATATATATGAGTGTGTGTGTGTATATATATATATATATGTATATTTCTAGTTGTGGGCTTGAACTAAGGGCCTGGGCACTGTTCCTGAGCTTTTTTTCTCAAGGCTAGAGCTCTACCTCTTTGAACCACATCTCTTCTTCCTGCTTTTTTTAAAAATAAGTTTTTTATTGTGAAAATACTGAACAGAGCAGTTACGGTTACATGAGCAAGGTAATAAGTACATTTCTTATCAGCATTGTTGCCTCCTCCTTTGTTTTTCCCCTACCATCCCTGCCCATCCCTCATCTCCACAACTACACTCCCCCCATCCCCCCCTCCAAAGTTGTAAAGTTCATTTTTCGACATAGCATCTTGTACATCTCATTGTTGCAGTGGGTCCACCTGTATCCCTATTTAAACAATTTGCTTTTTCCCTCCCCCTTCCCAAATTATACCAACATCAAATACAGTGAAAACAGGGGTTATACTGTAGGGGAGGGACATACAAAGCAGCAAAAAAAAATCACCTTATAAATATGTTAGAAATAATAGCAAGAAAGAAAAATCACTTGTGTCCATATCTTGGGTTTCATCTCACCTAACATCATCTTATCTGATCTTTCCTGCTTGTCTAAGACATATACTAGTTATTCCTGCTTTTCAGATGATTAGCTGAAGATAAGAGTCTCACAGACTTTCCTGTCTGGGCTGGCTTTGAACCATAATCCTCAGATTTTAGCCTCCTGAGAAGCTAGGATTACAGGCATTAGCCACCAATGCCCAGCTTCTTCATTGTTTTTGGTGGGGGGGGGGCGGTGTGTGTGTGGGTGCTAGTACTGAGGCTTGAATTCAGTGCTTTCCCTTGGCTTTTTCAGTCAAGGCTGTTGTCCTACCACTGAGCCACACCTTCACTTCTAGCTTTTTTGCTGGTTAATTGGAGTTATGAGTCTCAAAGACTTGTCTGCCTGGGCTGGCTTTGAACTGTAATGCTCAGATCTCAGCCTCCTCAGTAGCTAGAATTATAGGAATGAATCACTGGCACCTGGATCTTTTTAATTTTTAGTTTTGTTTTCTTCTTAATCTGGCTAACTTTGCTTCATGGTCAATAAACTCTGGACCCTGACTTCTGTCCAGCTGAGACAACATGTTAAGCAATTTTATTGATACTGACATTAATCAGAATTAAGACTGGTGACAAATACCTGTAATCTCAGAACTCAGAGACAGAAATAGAAGGATCACGCATTCAAGGCCAGTCCAGGCTACAGAATGAGACCTTGCCTCAAGAAGGAAGCAGAAGAAGAAAAAGAAGAAGGAGGAGGAGGAGGAGGAGGAGGAGGGAAGAGAAGGGAAGAGGAGGAGGAGGAGGAGGAAAAGAAGGGAGGAGGAGGAAGAGGAGGGAGGAGGAGGAAATAAACATTAACAGGAGTTAACTTATTACAAAAGTAAATCAATTAAAAGCAGTTTTCGTGGATTATCTGTGCAGTTGCTATTCTGTTTATATAAGACTGTTAAGATTGAAAGTGGCTGAGAATTTTAGAAACATGTGCCTGGTTCTTTTTTCTTTAGCCAGGTAAGAGCGTTGAGTTCCAGTCTCATCTTTGATCAGAGAGCTGACTGTTCCATCAAAGCATTGCTATCTAATGGCTTTTTTTGGATTGGTTTTCACTAGTTTATGGAGGTTCTTTTGATTGGAATGGATTATGATTCAAATAGAAAAAGAAATCCTATCCATATTAGCATTTAGAAAAACATATATAGGGGCTGGGAAGGTGGCTTAGTGGTAGAGTCCTTGCCAATTCCTCAGCACTACATAAACAGAAAAAGCCGGAAGTGGTGCTGTGGCTCAAGTAGAGTGCTAGCTTTGAGCTGAAGTGCTGAGGGACAGTGCTCAGGCCCTGAGTTCAAGCCCAACAACTGAAAAAAAAAAAAAAAGGAGGACCCAAGATGGCGACAAAACAGTAGGAAAACACCACAATTCTCTCCAACCAAATAGTTCAAGTTCAAATGCTCAGCTTCCCCAAGAGATCGACAAGAGCAAAACGATGAACAACCAGAGAAATACAGGAACTGAAAAAAGAAAAGAAAAAAAGCCTCAGAACCTGCACCAAGACAGAAAAGCATGAAGACCTTTCCCACACCCCTCACTGGTGTGCGCCAAGCCGAAAAAGCAGCCCGGCCCATGGCTGCCTGGGGCTTCAGAGCCACAGTGGTCAGTAGAACTCCAGCTCAGAAAACTCCCGCAGCACCAGACCTGGACAATGTAAACAAAGAGAGTGGAGACAAGGTACGGTGAAACCCAGACCCAGAGCTCCCACCACCCTGCCAGCACATAATCATAGCAACGGAGTGCAATGGGGACCAACGATCTACAGCACATAGATACAGCAATCTGCCAACACCACAGGACAGCCCTTAACCTTAACTTATCCTTAACTAGGATAAGTGAGTACCCCATGGGGGATCCTACCCCACCCTCCCACGAAAGACCACTGCTGACAGTAACCCCTAGAGTTTGACCAGGGCCTTTCGCCTGAGCTACTGGTCCCACTGAAGCTGGGAATTGTGAAAGTGCCCCAGTACACCCAAGTCTGCCAGGCTTGACCAAGAGTGCCCCTGGGAGGGAGCTCGAATGCGGCTGGTCTCTGGCTGAAGTCAGGAACTGCCTGTGGGATCCAGGAGCCAGCAGTGGAAGGATCCCTACCTTTGTGCCCCAGGCGGGAGACCTAGCAGCTCAGGTCCCTGAGTTCCTGTCTGAAGTCGGGAACTGCATTCAAGGGCTCCAGCATTAGGTGGCAGAAGGAGCCCTTCCTATGTGTCCCAGGTGGGAGACCCAGCAGCATAAGTCACTGAGTCCCTGTCTGAAGTAGGAACACCTCGTGGGCTCCAGCAGCAAGCAGAAGGAGCCCCACCTCTGTGCCCCAGGCAGGAGCTTGAGCAGATTAAACCTAGGGTACCTGGTTGAAATCAGGATCTGTGTATAGGCTCAAGTGGTCAGTGAAATACTCAGCTTGTGTAGGATGAGTGAAGGATGAGGCCCGAGCTGCAGTCCATTTAAATAAAACCTTAAAACAGCTGTAAGTCTGCCTCTCGGTGGTCTTCTTGGTGGGGGTCCTGCGACCTGGGCACAACCCTGCTGAAACCAAGGTTTTAGACCCTAGGCCTTAAGTCTCGAACTAGGTTCAGCCACTCATCCCACTTGTGCCAAGTAAAGAGACATGGTAAAGGGCAGAGAAGGTTTTATACAAAGCAGCAATTGGAAAACAAATTCAATGCATCTTAATTTGTCTTCTAAGGTATAGATATTAGCTTTAGGTTCAAAAGAGAGACCTGGGAGTAGAGAATAAGAAAGGTGTAAGGTAATGTAAGTTCCACTCCTGGATGGCGAGCAGACTCCACCCTCCTCGCAGCAAAGTCTCCACCCAATACCTGCATTACCTAGGCAACTGGGATACCTGGAAGAGGTCACATCTGCATCTGCTGAGGTCACATCTGAATTTGATGTGGCCATACCTTTCTCCACCCATACCCTAGATAAGGCCTAGCCCAGACCTGGATGCTCTTTCTTAGCTCTTTTCCTTCTCAGCTCTTTCCCAGCTCTCTTAGCTCTTTTTCCCAGCTCTCTCTTTTTCCCTGCTCTCTTTCCCAGCTCTCTTTTTCCCACCTCTCTCTTTCCCACCTCTCTTTCTCAGCTCTTTCCCAGCTCTCTTAGCTGTTTTTCCCAGCTCTCTCTCTTTCCCTGCTCTCTTTCTCAGCTCTCTTTCTTTCCCACCTCTTTTCCCAGCTCTCTCTCTTTCTCAGGTCTTTCCCAGGCCTTTCCCACCTGCGTGGAGTGCCAACCTGGCCTCGTCCCAGCAGGTCTACTAAATAAACCTACCCCTTACCTGAAAGCCACATGTGTGGTGCTGTTCTTACTCAGCTACCTCTTTTAAGAAACCTAACAGGTAAATTAAAGTAGGTAGCTGATGAATGATGACACCACACATATGCATAGTTAAAGCAGCCCCAAGCCTGGTCTCTAAAGATGTTCTGGAGTTGTAATCACTTTAGCTTTGGGACAGAGCTGGAACAAGTTGCCTGGCTGTTATGTCCTGAGTTTTTGGTTGCTTCCTTTAAGATGATAAGAAGATGTGCATGGACTGTTTAAGGGGAAACGTGCCTTTCACACAAGTTACAATTGGTGGATCTTATCTTTCCTAGAGCCCAAGGTTGTTGTAAAGCGAGAATAGCTCAAGAATAGCTTTAAAGGCACAGATACAACATTGGGGGACTTTCAGTTAATTGACAGGGCATAGCACAAGCATCTCTTCGGTTGCCCCTCATACTATGTCTTATTGGGGCAGCATATCATATAGATCAAGAGTATGGAACATACTCTTAGAACCACCTTGGTTCTAATACTGGTTTTATCCTTGTTGTTTTGTTTTTGTGCTAGTCCTGGAGTTTTGAACTCAGGACTTGGGCACTGTTTCTAAGCTTTTGTTCTCAATGCTTTACTACTTAAGCCACAGTTCCACTTCTGGCTTTTTTTTGGTAGTTAATTGGAGATAGGAGGCTCACAGACTTTCCTACATGGGCTGGCTTCGAACCATAATCCTTAGATATCAGCCTCCTGAGTAGCTAGGAGTAGCAAGCATGAGCCACCTTCCCCAGCCTCTAATACTGTTCTTAGTATCTAAATGTGGTATGCCCTGGATTTATTATCAAACCTCTCTGTGCCTCAGTTTCATCATCTGTAAATGGGGCATAATAGCCTTCCCCCTTCTAAAACTGTGACACAAAATTCTTTCCATATGCTTACTACCTGGACACATACACAACATCTAGATAAACTTTTGTTATTATTGAGATGCCTCATCTTTAGGAGAGATTAAGGAAAACCTTAATACCAACAAGGTTCAATGGAGCCTGATCAACCAGAAATGACCCTTTGCCCCAGCTCAGCAGTAGTCCCCAGGAATCAGCAGCTTCTGCATTCCTATCAGTTGCATGCTAGGATGGAGTTTGTTTTGAGGTTGGCCAGAGGTTATGGGTGTAGATGACCAATGTCCTTAAGTACAATTCATTGAGACATTTGATTCACAAACATTGTTCTGGAACTTTGCACTCTGATTCATGATTTTGCTGCTAGTCTAAGCAGCAAAGCTGCTTCAGTGTGACACACTCACTAATTCATAAGCAAGAATAAGCTGAGCCTCTTAGCTCAGCTGCTCTACAAATGCAACTTGAGGGAAAATAGTGGGCCTTTATTAAACCTTCTCTATAATCAAGTGCAAACTGTCCTTTAGAATAGTACTTTTCTTTATAAATCCCAGGTCTGATATGTGGTAATTTTTTAAAGCCTGATAAAGTGTGACTGTATTCTAAGCATCCTTTCTTTTCTCTTCTTTCTTTCCTTCCTCTCTCTTTTCTGCTTTGTTCTTTTTTTCTGTTGGTTGTGGAACTTGAACTTGGGGCCTAGAACCATGGCTCCACTTCCTGCTTTTTTTGGTGGTTAATTGGAGATAAAAGTCTCACAGGGGCTGGGAAGGTGGCTCAGTGGTAGAGCGCTTGCCTTGCATGCCTGAGGCCCTGGGTTTGATTCCTCAGCACCACATAAGCAAAAAGAAAAAAAGCTGGAAGTGGCACTGTGGCTCAAGTGGTAGAGCTCTAGCCTTGAGCTGAAGAGCTGAAGGACAGTGCCCAGGCCGAGTTCAAGCCCCATGACTGGACCGGAAAAAAAAAAAAAGTCTCATAGACTGTCTTGTCCAGACTAGTTTTGAGCTACAATCCTCAGATCTCAGCCTCCTGAGAAGCTAGGAACCACCAGTGAACCTTGTTCTGTCCCCCCTTCCCCACACCCACCCTACCCAGAACTGGGGCTTGAACTCTTCTTATGCTTTCACTGGACTTTGGCTCCTCTCTCTAAAACGGGATATCTAAATCTGCATGACGGAGCTGGACACAGTGGCTCATGTTTGTAATCCTAGCTACTCAGGAGAATGAGATCTGAGGATTCCGGTGTGAAGCCAGCATCTCAGTCTCCACCTTCCCCCTTCTCCTTCCATCCCAGCAGTGAGACTCCTATCTCCAGTTATCCAACAAAAAACCAGAAGTGAAAATGTGCAGCTCAAGTGGTAGAGTGCTATAGCCTCGAACACTAAGGCTCAAAGACAGTGCTTATGCCCTGAGTTCAAGCTCTGGCACAATAAACAAATAAATCTATCTTCTCCTTTGAAATGATTAAACTTTTAAATGGATAATCACATTTAGAGAACAGCCTAAAGCTCAGAGCTTGGCCTTCTGTTTTGGGTAGGCCCAGAAACATGTCCATATTTTAGAATAATAAGTAGCACCAATCTTGGCCACTTAGAGCAATTGTCTAAAGATGGCAATTGGTGTGATCTTGTATATTCCCCCAGCTCAGAAAGAATAAAGGCAGCAATTAATAGCCACTCTAGTAGGAAGACCCCCTACTCGGGCAGGCAAGCCCTGCTAGTTGACCAGAGTGACAGAGCCCACCGCAACAAAGTTGTTAACAAAGAAGCAACTGAGAAGGTTCCTACACTGACCAGCCAGGGTCACAGTACAGGCTCGGGAGCTGATACTGCAGCCCCGAATGACCCACCTACTTTGGTTTTTAAAGGCAAAATTTACAAGGTCAAGCCTGGTCATGCAGGTGACCAATGAGATTGTCACACACAAAAGATTGCACAGTCCTACCAGAGCACACACAGGTGGCCAATGAGGTTCCAATTTGTCACATAATGGCTGTTTAAACCAGCCTATCACTTTTGGTTTAAATGACTCACAAATTCAGCGAGGGTAAGGTGGAGCTTATGGTAAGCACTCACAAAAGGCAGAGTTATGGTAAGCTCAAGCTCCTGATGTTGCCAGTTTGAGCCAGACTATAAACGATCTGTTTTATCATTCAGTGCTTACTGAACAATGAAGGTAGGTTAGGTTGTTAAGGGGAGAGAGACCTAGAGGCATTCTTTCCATTCCAGGAACTGGTCTGGTTGGAGCCAAGGTCTACTAGTTAACCTTGTTAAAAGGTTTTTTTTTTAATCTAAAATCCCTAAAACAAAGGCAAAGCCTGGAAGTGAAAGAAGTAAGGATCTGAAACTAGCCTTCAGTGAAAGCAGGTGATTACCCCCAAGTGGTGTTGCCCGCCCCCAGCGACCTAGGGCAAAGAGTTTCGGTTCCGATAATTTTCTGACCAACCGGGTCTTCAGAGCCCAGGGCGAGACATGTCATGCATTCTGTTGCTCCAGGTGTGACTCATAAGTGTTTTTGGTCAAGCTATAGACCAAGGACATTTTTCTGTAAAGGTCAACCAATCATATTTGCCCAGCTTAGCTTGCTTTAAATGTTAACCAATCATGTAATTTCTTATGTAAAAATTCCTTAAAGTTGTTTGTTCAATACTATAAAAAAAGGTGCTGATTTTATGCTTGGGGTCTCTTAGCATCACCGGTTACCAAGTGTGCGGAGGACCAAGCTCGAGCTTGCAATAAACGACTCTGCTGTTTGCATTGATCATGGTCTCTGGTGGTCTATGAGGGGGCATCTGAAAACGGGGTACTTCATCTGGGGGCTCATCCGGGATACCCCCCCAGAAGCCCACCCAGACACCTGATCAGTGAGTCATCTAGCCAGCCGGTGAGTAGGGGTGCAGCTGCTTCATGTTCAGTGTTTTGTGTCTGACTTGCAAGTAGGGTTTTGTGACTGGCAAGAAACCTTGGCAGTCACGCTATAAGGTAGCCAGCGGGCTGGTGGAAGACGTTCCCCAGACCCTTGGGGGAAGCCCTCCCGAGTGGGGACCCCGGGCCTCCGCAGTCTTTGGTGGATTTCGCCTTTAGACAAGGAGTCCACCCTCCACCACTGCGAATTAAAGGTGGATTCGAGTGCAAATCTTGACGCGCATGCTGTCTTTCTCATCTGTGTTTGTCGTTCTAATTTGATGCCTCTTTTCCTTGTTCATTTTACTTTCATTTTCAGATCAGAGAGCATCCTGTAACCCCCCAAAATGGGTGGCCAGTGGCTTATTTCACCCCATCCACTCTCCCCTTTTAATCCTTTTGGAATTCCAGGACGACACCAGGAGCTGACTTATTCCCCGGAAGGCCTCTTTTTGTGCGCTGGAATCACCAACCTGCTCCCACACCAACTTTATCAATTCCTTTTTGGGTGCCTCCTCCTTACAGTAATTTCCTTCTTAGATTAGGTTCTCTTCCACCCCACAATGGGACAGGGCCAGAGCAGTCAGAATACTCCTTTGACTCTCCTGACTAACCATTTCAAAGATGCTAAAGACAGGGCCCACAACTTAAGTCTTGAAATTTAAAAAAAGCAAGCTAATCACTCTTTGTCGTTCAGAGTGGCCGGCCTTCGAAGTGAGATGGCCTCCAGAGAGCACCTTTAACCTGTCATTATTCAGGAGGTAAAGTACAAAATATTTCTTTCTGGAAAGCCGGGACACCCGGATCAGATTCCTTATATCCTGGTATGGGAAGATCTAGTAGAAGATCCCCCAAGATGGGTACCTCCCTTCCTGTTCCCCACTCCTGGTGCATCCACCATATTGGCCCTGAAAGGCCCACAGGCACCTAGCCTGTCAGCGCCCCCTCCTGTTCTAGCGGATGATGATCCAAATCTCCTCAATACTCCGCCCCCACCTTACCCTGTCCCACCACCCACGGGGGTGGGTGGCCGGGGAAGCAGAAGCAGTAGGGGGGGGTCAGAAGAGAAGAGTTGGAGGGCCCTGCAGGGTCCTCGGGGCTGCACCTTTCGGGCCACCAGTCCTCACCCTCCGGATTCGACTGTGGCCTTGTTGCTCGGGCCACTCAATGACATGGGAAACCCGAGACTCCAATATTGGCCCTTCTCAACCAGTGATTTATACAATTGGAAGTCCCAAAATGTGAAGTATTCAGATAACCCTAAAGATCTGATTACTCTTTTAGACAGTGTAATGTTTACTCATCAGCCCACCTGGGATGACTGTCAGCAGCTGCTTCAGATCCTGTCCACCACTGAAGAAAGAGAGAGGATCCAGGCAGAGGCCCAGAAACTAGTCCCAGGAGATGATGGGCAGCCCACCATTAATCCGGATCTAATTAATGCCTCCTTTCCCTTGACTAGGCCCCCTCCTGACGATTGGGATTACAATAAGGCTTCAGTTAGGGAGAGGCTACGGGTCTACCGCCAAACTCTAATGGTAGGTCTCTGGGTAGCTGCTCGCAAGCCCACTAATTTGGCCAAAGTATATTCAATAATGCAGGAAAGGAATAAGTCCCCCTCTAGTTTTCTAGAAAGATTGATGGAAGCCTTTAGGCAGTATACCCCTATGGATCCAGGTGCCCCCGAAAATCAGGCCGCAGTAGTTATGTCCTTTGTTAACCAGGCAGTTCCAGATATTAAAAGAAAATTACAAAAGCTTGAGGACTTGGAGGGCAAAAATATTCAGGAATTAGTGAGAATAGCTCCAAAAGTATACAATAATAGAGACGCTCCAGAAGAAAAACTAGTACAAGCTACCAGGGAAATGACTAGGATGTTAGTGGCGGCAGTTGAAAAAGGGTCAGGGGAACAAAGGGAGAAAAGGATGTATGGGGTGGGAGTGAAAAGACCCCAGAGACAGCTGGGTGGCCGGGGCCAAGGGCTAGGGCCAGACCAGTGCACCTTTTGCCGTGAGACAGGACATTGGGCTAAAGAATGTCCCAAAAGGGAAAAACAGAGATCTAGATGATGCCCCCCCCCCAGACCAATGTTAATGGCTGCTCCTCCAAAGAACGACTAGGGGCGACAGGGTTCGGCTCCCTTCTCTGAACCCAGGGTAACTCTTAAGTTGGAGGGGACCCCGGTAGACTTTCTAGTTGACACAGGGGCTCAACATTCGGCCTTGATTGAGCCTAATGGAAAAGTTTCCGACAATGCTGTGTGGGTACAAGGAGTCACCAGAATAAAGAAATACCCTTGGACCACTAAGAACTGTTGACCTTGGGACTGGGAGAGTGACCCATTCATTTTTAGTCATCCCTGATAGCCCCTACCCACTTCTGGGTCAAGATTTGTTGACTAAGATGGGGCACAAATCCATTTTCACCCCGACAGCCCTCAGGTAACAGACTCACAAGGTCAGCTATTTCCTATGCTGACATTGGCTTTAGAGGATGAATACCGCCTTCACCTACAACCGCACCCTCCGGACACAGACATCAATTACTGGCTAAGCAGGTACCCCGGGGCCTGGGCCGAAACTGGAGGGATGGGCCTGGCAAAACACCGACCAGCCCTCTTTATTGAGTTAAAACTAGGGGTTGATCCGGTCAGGGTCCGCCAATACCCCATGACCAAGGAAGCCCGAGTGGGAATAACACCCCATATTTGGAAGCTATTAGAGCAGGGGGTACTAAGCCCCTGCCCGTCTGCCTGGAACACCCCACTGTTACCGGTCCAGAAGCCCAACTCCAATGAGTACTGGCCAGTACAAGACTTGAGGGAAGTAAATAAGAGGGTCATGGACATTCACCCTACGGTACCTAACCCCTATACTCTCTTGAGTGCCCTCCCACCATATAGGACCTGGTACACTGTCCTGGATCTCAAGGATGCATTCTTCAGCCTGTCCTTGGTGCCCAGGAGTCAAAATCTCTTTGCATTCGAATGGACTGACGCTGAAAAAGGCATTAATGGCCAGCTGACTTGGACCTGGCTTCCCCAAGGTTTCAAAAACTCACCAACCTTGTTTGATGAGGCTTTACATGAAGATTTGGGTGAGTTTTCGGAAAGCCACCCTGGCTTGACTTTACTACAATATGTGGACGATTTGTTAATAGCTGCAGAGACTAGGGAAGGCTGCACTCAGGGAACAGAGGACTTACTCCAGACTTTGGGTAACCTGGGGTACCGGGCATCTGCAAAAAAAGCCCAAATTTGTAGACCAGAAGTGACATACCTTGGGGTACCTTCTAAAAGAGGGGCAGCGTTGGCTGACTGAGGCAAGAAAAGAGACTGTACTTAAAATACCGTGACCCGACTCCTCACGAGGGGTGAGGGAATTCCTGGGGTCCGCCAGCTTCTGCCGCTAATGGATCCCGGGATTCACGGAGTTGGCTCGTATAGGACCACAGAAAAACAACCTTTTCAATGGATAGAAAAGGCAGAGCAGGCATTTCAAATACTAAAAACGGCCCTTCTGGCTGCACCGGCCCTGGGGTTGCCGGACGTCTCGTCTCTAAGCCTTTCTACCTCTCCTGGACGAACATAAGTGGGTAGCAAAAGGGGTCCTGACACAGCAGCTGGGACCCTGGAAGCGACCAGTTGCATATATATATATCAAAAAAACTGGACCCATGGGGCTGGGAAAGTGGCTCAGTGGTAGAGCACTTGCCTTGCATGCCTGAGACCCTGGGTTCGATTCCTCAGCACCACATAAGCAAAAAGAAAAAAGCCAGAAGTGGTGCTGTGGCTCAAGTGGTAGAGCGCTAGCCTTGAGCTGAAGAGCTGAGGGACAGCGCCCAGGCCCTGAGTTCAGGCCCCACGACCGGACCCAAAAACAAAACAAACAAACAAACAAAAAAACTGGACCCAGTTGCGGCTGGATGGCCCCCATGTCTAAGGATAATAGCGGCCACTGCGCTCATGGTCAAAGATGCTGACAAACTGACCATGGGACAGGAGTTGCACGTGGCCGGCCCTCACTCCATAGTGTGCTGAAACAACCTCCTGACTGTTGGCTCAGCAATGTCCGCCTGACTCACTACCAAGGACTCTTACTCAACCCCCTCAGAATCATCTTTCAGGCACTGAGGGCATTCAACCCTGCAAGACTGTTGCCAGCCCCAGACCTGGAGGCTCCCCTCCATGACTGCGCACAGATCCTTGCGCAAGTTCCTGGGACCAGAGATGATCTCAGCGACCAGCCACTGCCGAACACAGATGTCACCTGGTTCACTGATGGGAGCAGTTTCATCCGAGATGGTAAGAGGTACGCGGGTGCCGCGGTAGTCTCAGACCGAGGTGATCTGGGCCAAGCCCCTCCCCTCAGGGACTTCGGCTCAACAGGCAGAACTCATAGCCCTCACTCAAGCTCTGACTTTGGGAAAAGACAAATGGCTGACAATCTATACCTACAGCCGATAAGCCTTCGCCACGGCCCATGTACATGGGGCCGTTTATAAAGAGAGAGGACTATTCACCACAGAGGGAAAAACCATAAAAAATAAGGAAGAGATTCTTGCTCTCCTAGCATCGCTGTGGCTACCCAAGAGACTGGCCATTATCCACTGTCCTGGACATCAAAAAGCGAGAGACACAGTATCCAGGGGCAACAACTACGCGGACAAAACAGCTCGGAGGTGGTCTTTCAGGCAGTGCACGAATTGGCCCTTAACCTCCCAGATCCAGGGCCCCGAGAATTGCCCGAGGTACCCCAGTACACAGAAGAGGATTTAAACTGGATAGAGGGATTGTGCCATGGACACAGTGCATACAGGGATGGTGGTGGGACTATCAGGGAAAGATCATAGTTCTGGAGAAACTAGGCCACCAGATTTTACAAAAAATGCATCGAGCCACCCACCTGGGAGAAAGGAGAATGCAAGACCTGCTAAGTCACACGCAGCTTAAAATCAAGGGTGCCACTCCCATAATTCGGCGGATTGTAGCAGCTTGCAAAACATGCCAGCTCACTAATCCAGGACACAGCACAGTGGGCTCAGGTACTAGAGAAAGGGGGAACAGGCCAGGAGCATACTGGGAGATAGATTTTACTGAAATAAAACCAGGAAAGTATGGGTACAAATACCTATTAGTGTTTGTAGATACCTTCTCAGGATGGGTGGAAGCTTTCCCCACAGAAAAGGAAACGGCTCAGATAGTAACCAAGAAGTTGGAGGATATTCTGCCCAGGTATGGTTTCCCCATGATGATAGGATCAGACAATGGACCTGCCTTCGTGTCCAAGGTAAGTCAGGGATTGGCTTCCATCTTCCGGGCAGATTGGAAATTACATTGTTTTTATTGCCCCCAAAGTTCAGGACAGGTAGAGAGGATGAATCGAACCTTAAAGGAGACTTTAACCAAATTGACCATGGAGACTGGCTTCACCACCTGGATTCATCATTGTCACGTCAAGTCGGCCCACGTGAGAGACTACTTTGTAAAGGGACAGGAGCCCGAGTGGGAACTGATTCCAAGCCATAATTCTAACCCCCTAAAGTTAAAATTGTGCTTAAAGATGTGGCAGGGCCTAATTAGTTTAATAGGAATTTTTGCCGGCCCCTGGGTTTTGGCCACCTCCCACCAATTGAAAGAATACATATGGTAACTCTGAAAAACTGATTCGGGGGAAATAATGCACAAAACCCAGGCCTTAAGTCATGACACCATTCAGTTTAATACAACTACCTGTGCCTTGGTCCCCGTAGACCCCCTGCTACACTTACAGCACCCTTTACATGTACCCTAGTACGATTTCTTCTTGCAATCAACCCAGGCATTACTATTGTGCCCACTGGGGCTGTGAAACTATAGCGTCTGACTGGGGGGTCGATAATGATCCAGACATTACAGTGGGAAGATTGCCCCAACAGGATGTCCGACTGCCTACCACTATTGGAGGAGGAAAGAAAGCTGTTGGTACTTGGGGTGGTACAAAGACAGGGATGCCTCCCTGTCGGCTTACATCTAGTGATATCTTCAGGGGCAGCTATTTTATAGATAAGGGTCATAAACCCTGTACCCACATTTTTATTAGAATCAAGAAACCCTTAGACCCAAAGTGGGCCTATGGAAAGATTTGGGGCCTAAGATATTATGAACAGGGGACCGACCGAGGGGGTCAGATCACTATACAGAGGCTGGAAAGTACAGACTCCGCCCCAGCCCATTGGCCCCAACCCTGTACTAAACCCTGATCCCGGCCCACTCAACCCAGTAACCCAGCAATGGTATCCCCCTCTACCCATACATCCTTCCCTATTAGTCCCCTGCAAAAAAAAATGAAATTATTACACAGGATACAAAAAACCTCATAGACTGTTTCTTTCCCTTAATTAATGCCACTTTTGGCCTGCTAAACAAATCTAACCCTAATGCCACTTACAGTTGCTGGCTTTGCTTAAGCCCACAGCCACCCTATTATATGGGAATAGTACAGACATTCTGATAGGAACAACAGATCAGGACATAAAAAATAACAACTCCCCTTCATCCTGTAAGTGGGGACAGACACCCAAAATAACTTTGGGAGACATACAAGGGCAAGGGCTATGTGTTACTAAAAGGGAAAAACTGCTTCGTGCTGTTGTAGCCTTTGCAATAGGACCATTGTTCCAAAAACCTTTTCCACTTTCCTTGTTGCACCAAAGGGAGTATGGTTCACTTGTGCCTTAATCTAGCCTTGTTTAAAAATAGCTCCTGGGAAGAACTGTGTATAACAGCCTATATTATACCTAAGGTGGAATACCTTGAAGACACTGACGAGCCACTCAGCACAGTTCAGGGCCTCAGATGGAACTGGCGAGCAGTCCCCATGTTGATTCTGGTACTAGTAGCAGGGCGCATAGCAGCCTCCACGGTGGTTGGGATAACTGCTCTAGTACAGACCTCTGAATTTTCCTCCCTAGTAGGTCAAATAGATTCTGATCTTCAGGAAGTGCATAAAAACATTGAACAGCTGACGGAGTCTCTAAACTCACTGGCTGAGGTGGCACTTCAAAATAGGCAAGGGCTGGATTTATTGTTCCTAGAGAAAGGGGGGCTATGCATAGTCCCTAGGGGAAGAGTGTTGTTTCTGGGCTAACCACACAGGGCCAATTAGAAACAGCCTTGTGGCCCTAAATAAGAGAGACTAGATGAACGTGAAAAAAGGCGAAAAGAGTCTCAAGGGTGGTTTGAATCCTGGTTCAACATCTCACCGTGGTTGACTACTCTGCTTTCTGCCCTGGAGGGACCCCTAATACTCCTTTTACTTGCCCTCACTATTGGGCCCTGTGTAATTAACAAGGTTTTATCCTTTATTAAAGAAAGGATTAACATGGTACAGCTGATGGTGCTGCAGACTCAATACCAGCCACTCACCAAAACTGGCCCTCACATGGAGTTGCAACCGAGGGATCCATAATTGGCTCCCTGGGCCTGTATAGAAAGTGGGAAATGAAAGAAGTAAGGATCTGAAACTAGCCTTCAGTGGAAGCAGGTGATTACCACCAAGTGGTGTTGTCCCCCAGCAACCTAGGGCTAAGAGTTTCAGTTCCAATAATTTTCTGACCAACCAGGTCTTCAGAGCCCAGGGCGAGACATGCCATGCATTCTGTTGCTCCAGGTGTGACTCATAACTGTTTTTGGTCAAGCTATGGACCAAGAACATTTTTCTGTAAAGGTCAACCAATCATATTTGCCCAGCTTAGCTTGCTTTAAATGTTAACCAATCATGTAATTTCTTATGTAAAAATTCCTTAAAGTTGTTTGTTCAATACTATAAAAACTGTGCTGATTTTATGCTTGGGGCCTCTTAGTGTCACCAGTTACTGAGTGCATGGAGGACCAAGCTCAAGCTTGCAATAAACGACTCTCTGCTGTTTGCATTGATCGTGGTCTCTGGTGGTCTGTGAGGGGGGCATCTGAAAATGGGGTACTTCAGAAAGAAGCTGTACCAGCTCGTGTCTCCTCTCAGGGCCTACTTCACTACCATTTTGAGACATTTCTTCATGGGGAGCAGAAAATGTTTTTCTTTTTTTGTTTTGCCCTACTTTTAATCCCATTATATTAAAATGAATATTTTTTTGTTTTGTGTTGGTAATAGGGCTTGAACTCAGGGCATAGGCTGCTGCCCCTTAGCTTTTTTACTCAAAGTTAACACTCTACCACTTGAGCCACATCTCTACTTCTAGCTTTTTGGTGGTTAATTGGAGCTAAGAGTCACATAGACTTTCTTGCCCAGTCTGGCTTTATTGTCAGTTGTGGGGCTTGAACCCAGGGTCTGGGCACTGTCCTTGAGCTTTTTCATTCAAGGATAATACTTTACCTCTTTAAGCCACAGCTCCACTTCTGGCTTTCTGGTGGTTAATTGAAGAGACTAACAGACATTCCTGCCCAGGCTGGCTTCAAACCAAGATCCTCAGTTCTCAGCCTCCTCAGTACTCAGCCTCCTTAGTAGCTAGGATTGAGCCGCTAGTGCCTAGCTTAGCTTTGAACTTTGAACCTCAGATCTCAACCTTCTAACTAGCTAGGTGTGAGCCACTACAACCTGGCACAAAATAACTCTTTGATAAATCCTTTACCTTGTGAGACTCTCCTTTTTTTGTGTGAGACAACATAAAATTCTTTTTATGTGTGAATGTCAAGAATCTGTGGGTTTATGTGAAAGCTGGGAAGCTTAGGGAAGCCTTCAGCTATTCTCTAGTGACAATTTCAAACCCTAAATCTTGAATTCTCTGTATCTGTGTCCTAGCATGGCATCTTATTTCTCTCAATCTTCCTCCCCTCCCTTTCTTAGTAACACTCTCAGATCCTGGAAGCAAATGGTATTTGAAGCTGAGCACAGTTTTATTCTATATAGACATTGTTATATAAAGCTTCTTGCTTGAAAGTAATTTATTTCACCCTTTTGTAAAGTCTGCACAGGGACACCTCCCTCCCCTTTGGCTAAGTTTTGCCCAGTATCTGTTACCTAGGTAACTGGCAGACCTGAAAGCACTCACCTTCCCCTCCTGCTAGGTCACATCCTGGGCCACCTCTGGTCACATGCCTCCCCTCTGACCCTAGGAGGTCACATCCAGATCCAGTGTGGCCACACCTCTTCCCCCATCTGGGCACACCTCTTCCTGTCCCAGGCCTAGATAAGTCCTGGCCCAGAGGTGGGTTGCCCTCTTCCTCCCCACCCCCTTTCTCTTTTCAGCCATGCTTCTCCATCATGCATGGTGGGGGGCAGCAGTTTGGTAAATAAGCTTCTTTTCCTGCCTGAATAGCGTATGGTGTTCTCTTCATTGGCTACCTAATGAAACCTACCTATTTAATATACCTTACACCTTTATTTCTTTTTCTTTCTTGTTTTTTTTTCGGTCTTGGGGCTTGAACTCTGGGCTTGGGTACTGTCCCTGCACTTTTCAGCTCAAGGCAAGTGCTCTACCGCTTGAGCCACAGTGCCACTTTCAGTTTTCTAGTGGTTTACTGGAGATAAGAGTCTCATGGACTTTCCTGCCCAAGCTGGCTTTGAACTGAGATCCTCAGAGCAAAGCCTCCTCAGTAGCTAGGATTACAGGCATGAGCCACAGGTGCCCGGCTACACCTTTATTTCTTTTGTGTGCTTTTACAAATTTGCTTGGATTCCTAATGGTTCATATCCATGTATGTCAACACACAATGATTTTTATCCAGACATTCACACACACACACACACACACACACACATGCATATACATATATATATATATACACACACATACACACACACACATACATACACGTGAGTTTTGCTCCTGTATGGTGAATAGACTCCATCCTCCTCCCAGCAAAGTCTCCGCCCAGTACCTGAGTTACCTAGGCAACTGGCACACCTGGGAGAGGTCACATATGCATCCACTGAAGTCACATCTGGATTAGATGTGGCCATACCTTTCCCCTGCCCCTGCCCTAGATAAACCCTAGCCCAGGGCCAGATGCCCTCTTTCCCAGGTCTCTGCAAGCCATGTAGAGTGCCAACATGGCCTGGTGCCAGCCGGACCAATGAATAAACCTACCCCTTACCTGAGTACCACATGCATGGTGTGGTTCTTACTCCGCAACCTCTCTTTAAAAACCTAACAATACATACATATGGCCTACTATGTGATGATAACCCTCTCAGGCATTGATAAAAATCAGAATTTCTTTATATCATTTTTAGCTAATTTCTTTGCCCCTAAATCCTACTTTTGATGTATTTCTTTTGTATTCTATGTTTTCAGAAAGGCATTGGATTAGCTAAAAGATCATGTGTACACATGTGTGTACAATGTGAGCGCCAATACCAAGGTTTGAACTCAGGCTTCATGCCCTCCCTGAGCTTTTTCTCCATACACAAGTTCCTGTCTTGTATATAGTTTCTGTGTAGTGATTTCCTGCTCTGGAGAGTTTCTATACTGAGGCTGAGGCCATTAAGTCTCTCCTGAATATATCAGGTTGTATATTTTCTTGTTTTCCAATGTGCTTTAGAAGACCTACTTATTGTCCTTCATCTTGCTGATACCTTTTTGTTGTTGTTTTGTTATGTATATATGCATGGATCCTAGGGCTTGAACTCAGGGCCTATGCACTGTCCTATGCTTGTTTTGACAAGGGCTCTATATCACTTGGGCCACAGCTCCACTTCTGGCTTACTGGTAGTTCATTGGAGAGGAGTCTCATAGGCTTTCCTGCCTGAGCTAACTTTGAACTTCAATCCTCAGATCTCAGCTTTCTGAGGAGCTAGGATTATAGGCATGCGCCACCAGCAGCTGGTATAATAATGCCTTCTTATTTTTCTTTTTTAAAATTTTATTTTATTGTAAAGATGCTGTACAGAGGAGTTACAGTTACATGAGTAAGGTAATGAGTACATTTCTTGTTGAGCATTTTTACTCCCTCTTTTATTGTTCCCCCACTATCCCTTCCCTCCCCCACTTCCCTTACTCTGCCTTCTTTTATTTTTCTAAGGTTGGACCTGCATCCTGTCTCTGCTGAGAAACTTTCCTAGATCCCTTTAATTTAGCTATTCTACCCCCCCTGTTCCCTAGATTTCACTATTGTTGGAGAAAGAGTTACAGTGCATTGTCATAGTTGATTTACATGTTAGTGTGCCTCATTGGGGTAGAAACTAGGAAGGAACAATGCCCAATTAGACTTATTGTCCTTGGAGTCTAATAGATAATTATCAAGTCATTGAATTAAATGTATTTATTGTGTCCCTACTAAGTGCTACTAACTTTACTAAGCTCTGAGGACACCAAGACCTTGATCCTTTGAAGATTATAATCCAGTGGAAAGTTACACACTAGGTTAATAATCACACATATCACTATGCAATCTTGAACTATGTAATCAGAGCTTTGAAGGAAAAGAACAGGATGTTAAGAGTATGTGATTGAAGGAGCCAGATATTGAATAAACAGAACTTTTGTTTTATAGAGAAACAAAGCTGGAGGGCTGGAAGTGCTTTTAGGCAAGAGAACTAGCTGTCTAGTTACCCTAGGCATTGGCTGATTTGGCTGGTCCTTTGGGTGACAGTATCTTTAATTTAAAAAAAAATCAATATCCATCATTTTCATGGGACCATCACATTGTCATATTGGGTGTGTTGTATCCCAGGCCTCCCCTATGGGACTCATTGGTGATGAGTTTGGGAGTAAGATAAATTGAGGACTATTTCTTTCCATACTTGGAAGATTGTGCCAGAGAGAAGGGGCAGTGAGGGGTGGAGATAAATAGATACCTGATGACTTTTTTGAGCCACAGACTGCCTGAACCTTTTTGTAGATACAATTGTGTCTAAATGCACTATCTAAATAATGCCTAAATGCATGATTCAGTATCTTTATATTTGGCTTAAGTTAGTATGTACAGAACTGCAGCTACTTGTAATTAAATGATCTTATAAATACAAGGATTTTTATTAATATCTTGTTTGCTAAGTTCAAAAGGGATGGGGAGGACAGACCCTTGTGGCTGCATGGATGTTCAGCTCAGTGTACACTGAGAGAAGACCAGTGGAAAGAGATCTAAACAGAAACCTTCCCAAGTTGGGGAAGATCAAATACTCAAGGCACTAAAATTTCCCACGCTGCTACTGTACTGAGGAGTATGAAAAAAAAAATCTAATTTGAGAGTAGAGAGCTGGCAGGATAGCTGGTTTGTGCTGGGCTGTGAATAGTGAATATACAGGATCTAGCCGACTGGATTACTAATGGGTTTCTGTGAGCACCACATGGGTGAGTGTGCTGCCACCTAGTGTCAGCTATCAGCTTTTGCAAGTTGTTTACTGGCAGTTTCCAGTTAGAAAGGCATTGCCAAATTAGCGGCGAGACTGTGGGTCATTATATACAGGGAGTGGGTCTGTAGTGGGGAGGAGCAGCGATACCACTCAGTCCGCAGTGAAAATGTAAAAGATTTTATTGAGTGAAAAGTGCTGACGTGCCAGGACCGCACCTGGAGTTGGGATCCCAGGAAACGGCCCCAAGTACCAGCCCATATGGGCTTTTAAGCATTTGGGGCTAGGGCAGGGAAAGGGGGAGGCTGGGTTGTTGGTTTTAGCCAATGCTTGTTACAAGAAATGCACACCTTAAGTTTAAATTTCCCGCCAAGGTTTTGCTTGTGGGAAGCAGGGGAATAGAACAAAGGGTGGTGATGGTTCCGCTGGGTTAGGGCTCCCATTGCTCAAAACCCAGCAGAAGCAGAGTTACAGAGTTACAGGGTTAGGGAGTTACAGAGTTACAATTACAGTTACTAGCTAAAGTAATGAGTTACCAGGGAAGTCTTATCCACAGCACACTTACATTTATATCTTAAAAATCATTCATTATCCATTTTACACAATCCAAGTCAAATATCATATTCCATCTTTACGTCCTCCACCATATCAGGTCATTATATATCTTCCTCTTCACATCAAAGAACAACTAGAATCAGACTTTTAATGTGCCTCTAAATTAATGTTACATATTGTTAGGAAAATGGAGGAGAATGGAAATGGAATAGGCCAGACTCAATCATCAACAAGCTAGAACTGTTTATTGCCAGCGAGGGGCACAGACCTTCCCTCGGGTTTGGAGGTTGTGTGAGGATTTGGGGGTGGGCTTATATAGGTCTTAACAAGGAAGCAGAAAATAAAAATGGGCTATGGCATCTTATAGGCCAAGGGTAGTATCCTTGGCCAGGCCTAGAGTGGAATGCTCCACCTGGGGTAAGGGGGCTATTGTCTCCTGAGGGGCCAAGGTCAGAATGACCTTCCTGCAGACAAGCACCTGAGCATGTGCCTGGTACTTTGCTTGACCCTGGGGAATAAGGCAGGAGTCAATCCTTCACATAAAATCTCAGAGTTAAGGGGCTGGGAAGGTGGCTCAGTGGTAGAGCACTTGCCTTGCATGCATGAAGCCTTGGGTTCAATTCCTCAGCACCACATAAGCAGAAAAAAAGTTGGAAGTGGCACTGTGGCTCAAGTTGGTAAAGTGCTAGCCTTGAGCTGAAGAGCTGAGGCACAGCCCTTAGGCCCACAGTTCAGGCCCACAACCAGCAAAAAAAAAAAAAAAAGTTAAATTGAGGAGGAATCCCTCAGTCTCAGGATAGGGGAGGGGACAGGGAAATTATATTATTTTTAATGAATAGAAAAAATGCTAGACTCTGAAGTAGGAACCAGAAAGCAAATAACAAAGCAGTTAAGCCTCCCTCTCTCTCTCTCTATAGATAGATAGATAGATAGATAGATAGATAGATAGATAGATAGATAGATAGATAGATATAGATATAGATATAGATATAGATATAGATGCTATACTACAATGTCTTGGAGACTAAAGGGGATGAACTATCTAAAACTGGACTTTCCTTGAAATGGTAAAAACTTAGCAACTCTGTGAAAAGGATAGAGATACTAGGTTGAAAAGCTTAGGAAAGGAAAGGAAACCCTAATGCTTATATTGTCTCTGTGTTTGGGTAGACTCACAAAAATCTTCATATTTTAGAATAATAAGTAACAGCTACCTTGGATACACAAAACCGTTGCCTAAGGGTTGGAGCTGCTACACAGGTCCACAGTACTTTCCTCCTACCTCACCAGCTCAGAAAGAGTAAAGGCAGCAGGGAACAGCTGCCATTTTGAATCTTTAACTCCAATTTCCTGCATGGAGAACAAGGAACTTTTCTTCCTACTTAATCTTGTCATACTAAAATAAACCTTTGCTAAAACACTCACTCACTACTTTGTGAGTCTCCTTTTGTAAGACACCATGAAATTCTTTGCCTGTGTTAATCTCAAGGACCTTTGGTTTTGTGTGGAAACTGGGAAGCTGAGGGAAGTCCTCGACTATTTCCCAGTGATAACTCAACATTAAATTTGTACTTCATTCCAGTCTTCTGGAGTGCTTTATATTTTTATAGGCAGATTAGGATAAATAGATACTTTAAAGTATAAATCCTATAATGGTCATATTTATGATTCAAGTTTCTGGTAGGAAATACAATCCAAGTGGATTTTGAATGAAAGATAAAGGCAAAAGTAAGGATCTAAACAAACAAGCCAAACCCAAGATTAGTGACAAGTAAACAGCCTGCACTCAAGAGTCTAATGGAGCAAAATGAGAAGGAGATACCCAGCAGGAGCTAGGCTGTAAGAAAACCACTTGACAGGTATTCTGGCCCCCGAGCAAGCTGCTCTGCCTGGACAGCCTGGCTGTGGGTAGAGTAACAGTGAATTGCCTTGAGGCAGGCAAGTTAAAAGGGGGGGGGGGGTGGCAGTTTTATTTGGGTGTGAACATTTGTCCAGAAATTTTTTTAGAGAGTTAATCCAAAACACAAATTAAGGGGGGGGAGGGGGGTATAATTGGGTGGGGGGAGGGGGGTAAAATTGGGTGGGGGGAGGGGGGAGGCGGGGAAGGGAAGTGAAGGGTAAACAAAGGAGGAGGCTGCAATGCTTGGTAAGAAATGTATGCATTATCCTGCCCATGTAATTGTAGCCCCTCTGTACAGTATGTTCTCAAATAAAATAAAATACAATTAAAAAAAAAAAAGAACATCATAGTGAGGCTTGTAGCTAGCAGTGTTATGATTAGGAAAATAATAATGTCATATTTTAGAATGTAAATGAACAATAAACTATGAAAACATTTTACTATAAAAAAAAACAAATTAAGGGGGGGGAAAAACAAACAGTAAGATTAGGAAATGTAAGGAAAGAGGAAAGTTAGTAAAGAAAACTGTGGAAAGGGAAATTGAGGAAACGAAAATGGTTTCCTTTGGATAAGAAAGGATTTGGAAAGTAAGAATTGTCTTAAATGTTTGTTCCAAAATGGGAAAAGAGAAAAATTAAGACAAATCCCAGAAGGTTCCAGTAAGTAGCAGATGGTATGAGTATGTCTTAAATTTATAAAGTAGAACTTATTAATAAAGTTAATGAAGTCAATATGTAATTAATTTGGCTATCATTTTAAGAAGTTGTCTAAAGATTCTTCCTACAGTGAAGATTAATACACTGGTGCAAAAGTAGCATCCCATTCCTTAGGATCATCTATGAAAGTAAAGTAATTGCTTAAAGGTTTATGTCAAGGTCTGCCAAATGATCATCATTTAAATAAGTATGTAAAACTAAAATGCTATTCTTTGCCATTTAATGTTTCCCAAAGTCTGTGCTTTCCTCCTCTTCCTTGCCTGGGAAGCAGGTGGATATGACCTCATTTGGTATAAGGTGGCCTACTCAGTTGGGCAATCTAGTTGGGGGCTTATATCAACCTACCAATAGCTAAGAGGCATTTCCTCAATTACTTCTGGTACTTTAGTCTTACTTACAAATAAACGTTGCCTTCCTCCCATTTTTCCTGCCTCATAATTTTCTGTCTGGTGGAACTACTCTTCTGAGGAGTCCACTAATTTTTGCTTTCAACTTCTGTCTTTTTCTTTAATTCTTCATTGAATTGAGACAATGGCTCCAATCCTAGACAGAATAACATGCATAAGCAATTTTGAATTGGGTTTTTCATTTCAGCAACATTTCTGGTTCTTGGTTTATATGCTGCCTAAAACTTATTTTCCTTAACTGTAAAATAGGGCTCTTGATACCACCTTTCATGATTTGAGAAAAAGACTGCAAATACAAAGGATAAGTAGTCAATGCCCAATAAGCAGGTATTTAATACTATGAAATGAAAAAGGCAATGAGAGCAAAGCAATGCATGGGATCCATAGAGGTCCTCTGGTATTCAGGGAAGGCTGGTGAACTGAGTTCAGTGCTCAGCAATGGCAGATGTCTGTGTGAACAGACCAGTTACCCAGCTAAAAAGGGAGGGCTGGCCTCTTGAGTTGCTTAAGCTTGCGGCTTTTCTCCAATGAGTATTGCCATCTGTGTTATTAGCTATGTAGGAGAAAATAAAAGCTCTCCTAGGCAAAAATGAGGCTTTCTATGCTCTTTCTCTTTAATTGGACAGTTCTTTGTTTTGTTGTTGTTATTTATAGGTTATTGCTGTAAGGAAAATGGAGGAGAATGGAAAAGGAAAATAGGCCAGACTTGATTGTCAAGAGGCAAGGAGTGTTTGTTTAGGAAGAGCAAGTGGCATAGACCTTCCCACAGGTTTGGGGGTTGTGAGAGGGACTGGATTTGGGGGTTGGCTTATATAGGGCTTGTTAGGTTTTTAAAAAGAGATTACCAAGTAAGAACAGCAGCCCCCAACGTGGTATTCAGGTAAGGGGTAGGTTTATTCATCGTTCTGGCTGGCACTAGGCCATCTTGGTCCTTCACACGGTGAGGAAAGGGAGAGAGCTGGGAAAGAGAGAGAAAAGAGCTAGAAAAGAGAAGAGAGAGCTAGAAAAGAGCAGAGAGCATCTGGGAAAGGTGGGAAAGAGAGAGCTAGGAAAGAGAAGAGAGCTGGAAAAGAGAAGAGAAAGAAAGAGTTGAGAAAGAGCTAGAAAAGAGCAGAGAGAGCAGAGAGAGGGTGTCTGGGCCTGGGCTAGGCCTTATCTAGGGTATGGGCAGAGAAAGGTATGGCCACATCAAATTCAGATGTGACCTCAGCGGATGCAGGTGTGACCTCTTCCAGGTGTGCCAGTTGCCTAGGTAACGCAGGTACTGGGTGGAAACTTTGCTGCGAGGAGGGTGGAGTCTTCTTGGAGTCTGTTCGCCATCCAGGAGCGGGCCTTACATTCCAGCCTTTCAATAATCATGGAATAGGGGAAGGATTCTCTCTGGCTACTTCCTGCTGACAAGGAGCATCGACAATAGGGGTAAAAAGCTGGAATTTGGTCCCCTCCCAGAGAAGGCAGTGAGCAGCAGCTGTCCCTTGGTGGCATGAGTCCTTAGATGAAGTCTGGAGAAGTCTCATTAGCATTGAGGGGCTGAAAAAAAAAATACTAGAGAGCAAATAAATGGCAAGAGGAAGGACTTGGGGCTGAAAATGTTGGTAGAAATGTCCCTAGCTACCTCTGATATCTGGCGACTAGGTAGAGAAGTCAGGTGACAAAGGCAAGAATAAAAATTCCTGTTGTTAATAGGTAGACAGGTATAGACATTGGATGGGCAGGCTTCTTACTTCTACTGACCTCCCGGCTCTGGTTAATTTTGAAAGGGCAGGCACAATGTAGCTGATGTGACATCATCTCCTCTTACTCCTCTCCATGTTCCCTTGCTCCCCAGACTGGCTGAGTCTAGGTGCTTGTTGCTGGAATGGCTTGGATGGCTTGTCCCAGTTGGTATTCAAGGAGGTTTGAACTCAAGGCCTGGGAACTGTCCCTGAGCACTTCTGCTCAAGGCCAGCACTGAACTACTTTGAATTATAGTACCACTTGCAGAGTTTGGCTGTTTAGCGATGAGAGTCTTGATCCATGCTTCCAGCCTGGCTCTCTGCAGGTTAGTTGGGAGATGGAGTCTTAGAAATTTTTCAGCCCGGGATGGCTTTGAACTGCAATCTTTGCACCAAAAGCCCTTTATTATTTCTGATTAAAGCAGCAAGGAGATCAAGTAGAATAAGAGTTTACCTGGTTCTTATTAAGAATTGTCATCAAATATTCTGAAATGATAAAACCCATTGGATGTGAGAATCTTAGCACATATATGTCCAATATTTTAGAGTCATGTAGTCAGTACCAGAATACACAGCACAAAACAAGGCAAAACTCAAAACCTAAAATTTTGACAATGTTTAGACATCTTTAATTTCAAAGCACCTCAGATGGTTGGGCCTCAGTTACCAGGGCCTGTGAAAAGAGCAACTTGTTGCAAGGCACTTTAGAATAGATGGAGTAGTAAGGTTGGTGGAAGGTTAAGGGTCAGATGGGGCCAAACCCTTAACCCACCATGTGGCCAAGATGGCGAATTTCTGAAAAAAATGCAAAGAAACCCTGAACAGATAGATCAGCCTACATTGGCTTGAGGGAACCTAGAGGGGGGTCCCTGGGACCCAGCCTGCATCGCACTCTTCAGGGCACAAGCCAAAATGTAGAAAAGAGAAAGGGAGAGATAGGGAAAGTTGGACATGACTGGCAGAGAGAGCAAAGAGAACCTGAAAGTAAACTTCTGCCCATGTACTATTGCAGAGGCAAAAACTGTCTAAAACTGAGAATGGCATAAAAATTGACTCTCAGCACCCCATTAGATGTATAGGAGAGTCAGTCTGGTGAGTGAAGGAGAGCCAACCAGACAGAAGCAGCATCCCGACTTCCCCCAGAGCCCTCTAGAGAGAAATGGCCAAGCCCCCAAAACCTAGCATCCTCGGCTTCAGAGGTGACCGGCCTTTCAGCTAAAGGCCATAGGAACTCTCTGGCACGGCGCCACGTCTGGACAGAGACTGAGCAACAGAGAACCATAGAGAGTAGTTTCACTCACCAGAGTAGAGAAGTGGTGTGGATGTGGATGTGAAGGCCAGCAATGGTATCGATGCGCTGTGTCCACAGCAGACAGACCGGTTCACAAAAGGCCGTCAGAACTGTGGGTATTCCTCAGAGCAAAAAGGGAAGAACAAACAAAAAAGAAAAAAGAGGAAAAAAACCAGAGAGGAATCCCACCTATCCTGACTTTAAGCCCTTTATCTGAGTCACGGCACCATTTATGTTAGGTTTTTAAAAAGAGGTAGCTGAGTAAGAACAGCAGCCCCCAACGTGGTATTCAGGTAAGGGGTAGGTTTATTCATTGTTCTGGCTGGCACCAGGCCATCTTGGTCCTCCACACAGTAGGGAAAGGGAGAGAGCTGGGAAAGAGAGAGAAAAGCGCTAGAAAAGAGAAGAGAGAGCTAGAAATGAGCAGAGAGAGCATCTGGGAAGGGTGGGAAAGAGAGAGCTAGGAAAGAGAAGAGAGCTGGAAAAGAGAAGAGAAAGAAAGAGTTGAGAAAGAGCTAGAAAAGAGCAGAGAGAGCAGAGAGAGGGTGTCTGGGCCTGGGCTAGGCCTTATCTAGGGTATGGGCAGAGAAAGGTATGGCCACATCAAATTCAGATGTGACCTCAGCGGATGCAGGTGTGACCTCTTCCAGGTGTGCCAGTTGCCTAGGTAACGCAGGTACTGGGTGGAAACTTTGCTGCGAGGAGGGTGGAATCTGCTTGGAGTCTGTTTGCCATTCAGGAGCGGGCCTTACAGGGTTTCCCAAGCAAGCAAAGGATTAAATCAGGCTGTAATTTACTGGGGAGCTAGGCTAGGTGGGTACTTTTGGTTAGGTCCAGAATGGAATATCCATCTGGGGTGATAGGAACTTTCCATCAGGCTTAGGATGGAATAACCTGCCTGAAGACAAATTATGTGATTAAGTCTGTTCCTGTGCACCTGGTCTTGCTTGACTGAGGGAGTAAGGCAGGAATCAACCTCTCCATGGCTTCTTAGAAATATGCAAAATTTGTAAACAAAAAAGGAATAAATAAGAAATGACCACATTCACAGCATTGTGATTATTTTAAAGTTGGGGTGTGTGTGTGTGTGTGTGTGTGTGTGTGTGTGTGTGTGTGTGTGTGTGTGTGTGTGTGTGTGTGTGTGTGTGTGTGTGTGTGTGTGTGTGTGTGTGTGTGTGTGTGTGTGTACGGATGGGCTCAAACAAGAAAGAACAAAGCGCTCTACAACACAGGCATTGTTTTTAGATGGAAATGGGTAATTTTATATATTAAAAGATCTGCTGAGATTCCTTCTGCTTTTCTCCCATTAAAAGTGCCAAAGCTCTAAAAGGCTCATTGGCAGAGACCTTGTGTTCTGAATGTTAAAAAACAGTGACAGGAGTGGAGGCAGGAAGTACCACAGCATCTCATTTCTCATAGTCTCCTCAGGCCCTAATTACAGGAAAGGACCAAAAGTGCCTTTGATTAGCCATTTTGGTTCATCAAGTACTTAATACCTGTTATTAAAGAAGCTCTTGTCTAGTATAATTGTACATTGTCAAACCAAAAGCACCTACAGCCACTTTAGAAAATGCACACATGAAAGATCTTGAGCAAAGTTAAAAATAACATCCAAAGCCAGTAAAAAAAAAAAAAAAAAAAAAAAAAGACTTCTCAGCTGGGCACTGAAGTTGGATAAACTAGGGGAAAATGAGGAATGAATGGTCAGCTTACACAAATACAGGAGATTTTTTTTTTCTTTTTCTTTTTTTGTAGGTCATGGGGCTTGAACTCTAGGCACTGTCCCTGAGCTCTTCAGCTCAAGGCTAGGTCTCTAGCACTTGAGCCACAGTGCCACTTCTGGCTTTTTCTATTTATGTGGTGCTGAGGCATCGAACCCAAGGCCTCATACACGCAAGGCAAGCACTCCACTGCTGAGCCACCTTCCCAGCCCTACAGGAGATACTTCTTCATGTACTTCCTTAAGATTAATGGAACAAAAGTCATTTTAGGTTAAATGAAGCTGGATAACTTAAGGAAACTGAGGCCTGGTGAAGGCAACTAAGAAATATGGTATTTAGACACATAGAAGTACTGTCTTTGCTTCAAAGAGAGACAACAGGATGCATTCCTCACACCAAGAATTAACACTTGTCTGACAAGATGTATGCCTTCCTGAGAAAAATGCCTCCCCAAACTTAAGCCACCTCCTACCCCAAAATGCAGATAGCAGGGTGCCTCCTTATCTTTAAAGATAAAGATCTGTTTTATGCAGGATGCATTCTTACAAAGACAAAGCATGTATCTTTGCCATATAAATATTCCCAAAGGAGCTGTGTATCTCTTTGTATGGGCATCTCTCTCTCTCTGAGTCTGTCTGTGTGTGCATCTGCACATTTGTCTTTCTGTGTCTCTATCTCTCTATGAGAGCACCCACACTCTATTAGAGTACTCCTTCCTTTCTGTATGTTTGTCTGCTTTTTTCTGCTTATGTGATACTGAGGAATCGAGCCCAGGGCCTCATGTGTGCAAAGCAAGCACTCTACCACTGAGCCACCTTCCCAGCCCGTCTGCTTTTTGTCTGTTTGTCTGCTTGTTTACTTACTCAATAAAGCTCTGGCAAGTTTTCTTACTACTGTGACTTGTCCAGAAATTCTTATTCTGCGATCAAAGTCAATGACCTGAAGTAGGGAGTCTGGGTCTGGCCAGCACCCATATTGGCCACATGGTGTGTGGTAGGGTTTGGCATCTTGTCTTCATGGTGGGGGAAGAAGTCCTGTTTCCCAGGTGATAGGCATGCCTGAATCCCTGGAGGCCGCCTCAGGTACTTGACTGATAGGGTTACTAAACCTGTCAGTCCAGTGCGTGGGACTAGGAGTTTCCTGTGACCCTGCCCCCTGACCTGAACCTATTTAGGTACAAACCAGCTCAGGTGCCATTACACCATGTCATGTATCTCCATGTTCCTGTCCTGTCTCCTGGCTGTTCTCCATTGACCATGGCCTTCCAATTCAGCTCTCCATTGCAGCTGAACTGGTTTGTTGGTATTGTTTAGCTTCTTTCTTTCTTCTCTGGCCTGTTTCCTAACTGTGTTTAGTGTATTTGCTGGCTGCAGATCTTTGTAATTGGCCACCTGCAGACTACAAGCACTCCAATAAAGACTCCTTCATCACCTTTGACCATGCCTCTATGGAATCCAAGATTATTTCAGATCCTAAGTGAAGAGTTCCTACATTTAAAGAGAAACTTCACTAAATCTCATCTCCATCCAGTGACAGGCACCACTGGCTCATGCCTGTAATCCTAGTAACTCAGGATGTTGAAGTCTAAGGATCTTTTGTTTGAAGCCAGCACGGGGAGGATCTATAAGACTTTTATCTCGAATTAACCAAAAAGCCAGAAGTGGAACTATGGTTCAAGTGGTAAAGAGCTAGCCTTGAGCAAAAAAGTTCAGAGACAGTGCCCAGGCCCTGACTTCAAGCCCCAAGACTTCAAGCGTGCGCGTGCGCATACACACACACACACACACACACACACACACACACACACACACACACACACACACACGACTTTCCTGCCCCCCCGCCCCCCCCAACCCCGGCACTGGTCTGCTTTATTTTTTCTATATCTAAGTCAAGAACAAACTAGGTTACAAGTATTTATCCTTATCAATTTTCTTGTATCCCTATCACTGGATGCAGGAGGATTGTCAAGTTTCCCTCTAAAAGTAGGGACTCTTCACTTAGGGTCCTTTGATCAGTTGCAGAATAAGAATTTCTGGATAAGTTGAAGTTGGATAAACTAGAGAAAATGACACCAATACAGGACACCAAATACAGGACATATTCTTTCATATACTTCCCTTAAGATTAAGGGAACAGGGGCTGGGAAGGTGGCTCAGTGGTAGAGCCCTTGCCTTGCATGCATGAGGCCCACATAAGCACCACATAAGCAGGAAAAAAAATGCCAGATGTGGCTCAAGTGGTAGAGCACTTGCCTTGAGCTGAAGAGCTGAGGGACAGTGTCCAGGCCCAGAGTTCAGACCCCACAACTGGACCCAAAAAAAAAAAAAAAGATTAAGGAAACAGGGGCTGGGAAGGTGGCTTAGTGGTAGAGCACTTGCCTTGCATGCATGAGGCCCTGGGTTTGATTCCTCAGCAACACATAAACAAAAAGAAAAAAGCCAGAAGTGGCGCTATGGCTCAGGTGGTAGAGCGCTAGCCTTGAGCTGAAGAGCTGAGGAACAGTGCCCAGGTCCAGAGTTCAGGCCCCACGACCGCCCCCCCCCCCCAAAAAAAGATTAAGGGAACAAAGTCATTTTAGGGTAAATGAAGCAAAATAGGGGGAAAATGAGATGTTATAAACTTACAGCAATACAGGAGATATTCCTTCATATAGTTCCCTTAAGATTAAAGGACCAAAGATGTTTAGGGGGAAATGAAACAGGATAACCTGAGGAAAATGAAGCCTAGTGAAGGCAACTCAGAAATATGGTATTTAGAAACATAGAAGTGCCATCTTTGCTTCAAAGAGTGACAACAGAATGCATCTCTCACACCAAGAATTAACACTTGTCTGACAGGATGTATGCCTTCCTGAGAAAAATGTCTCCCCAAAATGCAAATAGCAGGGTGTCTCCTTATTTTAAGGATAAGGATCTGTTTTATGGCAGGATGCATTCTTACCTGTGTGATTAGAGAAAAGACAAAGCACCTATCTTTACATAACTTTGATGACAGACCTCCTACCTTTATAAATATCCCAACAACCCAAGGAGCTGTGTGTCTCTTTTTCTCTCTCTATCTCTGTGTGTCTCTATCTCCTTATGAAAGTATCTACACTCTGTTAGAGTGCGCCCTTGCCTTTCTGTCACCGGACAAAGGTAAGTTTAGTGAAGCTTCCCTTTAAATAAAGAAACTCTTCACTTAGGGCCCTTGACTTCAATTGCCCTTGACTTCACAATGGTAAGAAAATGTGGCAGAGCTTTATTGAGTAAGTAAATAAGCAGGCAAGCAGACAAACAGACAAAGCAGACAAACAGAAGGGCAGGGGCACACTCTAGCAGAGTGTGGGTGTTCTCATAGGGACCCAGGTGTGCGTGAGCACACACACAGATTCAGACCCAGAGAGAGACAGATCGACACATGACACATATGGAGACATCTAGAGAGAGACACCCAGCTCCTTAGGCTATTGGAGTATTTATAGGGTAAAGGCAGGGATTCTGGCTTTAAGTTATGCAAAGCGAGATGCCTTTGCTCAAACCATACCTGGTATTATTCTCTGAGTTTCCAGGTAAGAATGCATCTTGCTGTTGTAAGGTGAATTATCCCAGAAGCCACATTTAGGTAGCTGGAATATTGGCGTCTTTATTATAACACTAACAGTCTGCAGGCCGCCTGTTGTTACAAAGTCCTGCAGCCCTCAAATACACATGACACAGCTGGGAAATAGGATAGAGAGAAAAAAAGAACAAAAGCAATAACAACAAACTAGTTCTAATGGAGAGTTGAATTCTGACTCCATGATGACTGGAGATTGAAGGATCCCACACATCCATCCCAGGGGACCACACAGAGGCAGGCAGGCACAGGAGAAAGATTATTATAAGGTTTATTAGAGGAGCCATATTTCCCCAAGAAGGAGCACATGGCACCTGTCCTTATCCAGGTAGCAGGAGGGTCTGGGGGATAGGAAGGGAGGGAGTTAAGATGGGTCTGGGCAGACAGAGGGAGGGGCTAGCTGTATGGCGGGAACTCCAGGTATGGGAGAAGCTCAGGTGTGGGTGGAGCTTAGGACCAAAGGTGGTATAATACTAACAGAGATGAGCCAGGATACAGGACACAGACAGGATCACAGAGATACATATGGCATGATGTAATGGCCCTGTGCTGGTCTGAGCCTAAATAGAGTCAGTGCAGGGGGCAGGCCCACAGGAAATTCCCAATCCCAGGCACTGGAGTGACAGATTCAATAACCTATGAGTCAAGAACCCACCTGCCTCTGAGGATCTGGGCATACCCATCACCTGGGAGGTGGTGATGGGTGGGGGTTTCCTTCCCCCAGCATGAAGACAAGATGTCAGACCCTACCAAACACCATGTGGCCAATGTGGCCCCTGACAGACCTGACTGCCTTAGTTCACTTTTCTCTGTATCTACCAGCTTCATTTCCCCTAAAATGACTTTGTTCCCTTAATCTTAAGGAAAATATATGAAGGAATATCTCCTGTATTTGCTGTTAGCTGATCATACCTCATTTTTCCCTAGTCTATCTGGCTTCACTTCTGTTTGTCTGTCTGCCTTTTGTCTGTTTTTCTGCTTGCCTGCTTGTTTACTTGCTCAATAAAGCTCCACCACATTTTCTTATCATCATTACTTGTCCATTTTCTTATCATCATTACTTTGTTTGTCTGCTTGCCTGCACTCAAAGTCAAGAACCCTAAGTGAATAGTTCCTACTTTTAAAGGAAAACTTCACTAATCCTCACCTCTGGGTGACAAAGTCAAAATTGTAAGAAAACTTGGTGGAGCTTTCTTGAGTGAGTAAGAAAGCAGGCAATCAGACAAGAAAAAAAAAAAAAACAGAAAAGCAAAAGGAGAAGGCCCACTCTAACAGAGTAGGTATTCTCAAAGGGAGAAAGACACATAGCTCTTTGGCTGTCAGGGGAATTTATATGGTAAAGGCAGGTGGTCTAACTTAAAGATAGGAAAAGCTAGGAGTTCATCTTTGCTCTAAATCATTCTTGGTGTTGGTACACTATGTTTCTAGCTCTTGTTTACCATTCTGGTTGTTTATATTTTGAGCAAGAGGTTGTTTGTGTTTTGGGGGAGCACTTCTCAAGAAGGCATATGTCCTGCCAAACAAATGTTAAATGTTGGGGGGATAAATGCATCTCTCGGGAAGGAATGCATCTGGTTGCTCTCTTTGAAACAAGAATTGTGCTTCTGTTGAAATGGATACCAGATCTAAGTAATGCCTTCTTGTCCTCACTGCCATGTTGTCGTCTCAATAGATGGGGAATTTTCACCCAGTTCCATGAGCTCTAGAAGTGATATAGCACTTTCTTTGAATTACAGCTGTGTTATGGGTTGTTAAGCTCTGTAGAGGCAATATTCTCTGAATTGCACATGTGTCATAGGTTGTTTAGCTCCAGAAAAGTTTTGCTCCAGAGAATACTGGCCCTTGGTGGTCCTTGATTGTTCCCTTTTACTATAAGGTCTGTCCAGGAAGACCCCAAGCAATCATCCCCTTCTCTGAGGTCACATCCTAGATTGCCCCTGGTCATGCCTCCCAGTAGACTATGGGAGGGTCCCACACTCTGAGGTCACATCCTCATTAGGCATGGCCACACCTTCCCTCACCTGCCTGCACCTCTTCACTACTCAGCCCCTTTTGGCCACATGCAGTCTCCAACTTGGGCTCAGGCCAGCAGTTCTGGAAGTAAACTTTTCTCTCCTGCCTGGATACCATGTGGTGTTCTCTTCTTGGTTACCTAATTAAAGTCTAACACTTAGATAACTTGCTTTGCTTCAGTAAAACATGCTTTGCTATTCCCCATACAATGTGACATCTGCCTTAATGTGGTTTTTGCCTTAATAAGCTTTGTAATAACTACATTTGGGGCATGAGTCCACGTGCAGTTGCTGGCTTTCTAATGTTTTGAGGTGAATCCATCCATGAGAAATAGAGAAACCACATTTTGAGGGGTAGAATTGGGAGACTTTATTAAAAGGCTGGTGTCTGCAGTCAGACTCCTGTCTCAAAGACCTGCAGCCCTGAACAGCTTTCACAAAGCTTTTTTTTTTTTTGTCCATTATGGGGCTTGAACTCTGGGCTTGGGCGCGGTCTCTGAGCTCTTCAGCTAAGGTGAATGCTTCTACCACTTGAGCCACAGTGCTACTTTCAGTTTTCTGGTGGTTAATTGGAGATAAAAGTCTCACAGACTCCTTGTCCAGGCTGGCTTTGAACCATGATCCTCAGATCTCAGCCTCCTGAGTAGCCAGGATTACAGGTGTGAGCCACCAGTACTTAGCACAAAGTTTTTTTTTCTTTTTTTCTTTTTTTTTTTGGTTGGGTCATGGGGCCTGAACTCTGGGCCTGGACACTGTCCCTCAGCTCTTCAGCTCAAGTCTAACGCTCTACCACTTGAGCCACAGCGCCACTTCTAGCTTTTTTTCTTTTTGCTTATGTGGTGCTGAGGAATCGAACCCAGGGCCTCATACATGCAAGGCAAGCTCTCTACCACTGAGCCACCTTCCCAGCCCCACATAGCTTTTAAAAGACAAAAACCACATGCTTGGTGCAGAGGCACTCAAGCCCAGCAAAAGCAGACCTTATATGGAAATACTCAGGTACAAGGTCAGGTACCAGCATAACTTTTCCATCAAGGGAAGATATGATTCAACTTTCCATTTGGAGATACATTTAGAGGCTACTCAGAATCAAGCCATTTAGGGAGGTAATCAAGGCAGAATCAGAGCATTCTCTATGCAAAGCTTTCCTAAGGTGCAGACACCATCATGTCAGGCCTTATGTGCTGGGTCCTGCCTCCTAGCTCTGCTCCAGTCATCATGGTGTCCCACTTCATTAGGGTTGATCTGGGTTGTTGGTATTGCTTTTCTGCTCTTTCTCTCCTCTCTTGCTCCCATGGCTCAGTTTTCTAACACTGTTGAATGTATGTGCAGGGCTGCAGGTTCTTATGACAATAGTCCACTTGCAGATGCCAGCCTTCCAATAAAGAGTTCCAATTCAATCTTTCAAAATGTGTCTTCTCTGTATCTCACTGACTGGTTTCACCTTACAACATAACCAGCTATAGGTGTGTTTAAGGTGAAGCCTTTTTGTTTTTGAGGGTTTTTTTGTTCCAGTCCTGGGCTTGCAGTCAGGGCCTGGGCACTGTCCCTGTGCTTTTCTGCTCAAGTCTAGCACTCTACCAATTGAGCTCTTCTTCTGGTTTTTTTTTTTATACTTCTGTTTTATGTTTTTGTTTTGGTAGTTAATTGGAGTCTCATGGACTTTCCTGCCAGGGCTGGCTTTGAACTTCAGTCCTCAGATCTTAGCTTCCTGAGTAGTTAAGATTACAGGTGAGAGCCACTGGCTCTTTTTGGCAGGTAAAAAGAGCAGAAGATACAAAGATATGTATGTGTTCTCCTATTATATGATGTATTGTACCACTTTAGAACTTTGCCAGCTGTTATCAGTCATCAGTCATGGTTTTGTGTGTGTGTGTGTGTGTGTGTGTGTGTTTATGTATGTTGGTTCTGGGGCTTGAACTCAGGTCCTAGATGCTATTCTTTAGCTGTTTTGCTCAAGGCTAGTCCCATTTGAGCCACAGCTCTACTTCTAGCTGGAGATAAGAGTTTCAGAGTCTTTCCTAACAATTAAGCAACAGAGCGGGCTTACCTAGAATTCATTGTTAGAAAAGTTTAACAACTTAGTACTTATAAGGGACATCCCTTGTGAGGCTCACCATCAATGCTCCAGAGGGTGATCAACTCTGCAATGACAAAAGACTAAGAGTAGATGTGATAAAAATTGGAAACAGCAATTGATTAAAAATTCTAGCCAAGTGTTGGTAGTTTACACCTATAATCCTAGCTACTCAGGAGGCTGAGATCTGAGGATCATGGTTCAAAGCCAGCCAGGGCAGGAAAGTCTATGAGACTCTTATCTCCAATTAGCTACCAGAAATCTGGAAACGGTGCTGTGGCTCAAGTGGTAGAGTGCTTACCTTGAACTGAAGAGCTCAGGGACAGCACCCAGGCCCGGGTGCAAGCCTCATGACAAGGGGGGAAAAGAAAAAGGTAGCCCAAGGAAGAAAAGTCAGTGAGACTTTGGTCATTAATTAACTACCAAAAAAGGCAGAAGTAAAGTTTTGGCTTAAGTGGTAGAGTGCTAGCCTTGAGCAAAAACATTCAGGGACAGTGTCCAGGCCCTGAGTTCAAGCTCCAGGGCCAGTACCAAATAGAACAACAAACACTAGCTATTTTTTTGCATACAGAAATTTAAGATTAAGATTGAGAGCAATGTTAGGCTATGAATCTTTCCTGTTAAAATTAAAAACCATGTTCCCTGTCTTGTAATAGGGTTCTATCATTAATTTAGAGGGTATCTGCTTGGTGTAGTGCCTTCCTCAGCTTTGTATCCTCAGCTTACAAACTTGGGATCAGAAATACACCAAATATACAAGTAAACTAGCAACTATCATTATCACAGCTCTACATACTTAGTCACAGTGGTCATTAACAGACCTTGACACAAACAGATGGTCAAATGAACTCTGACTTGGTTAAGACTTAAGTTTCCCAAGTAGTCAAAAGCTTAACACAATGAATAGCATACTAACAGTTACTTTTATAAATAAATTTCCTTTAAGCTAGTTTACTGCAAATGTTGCTAAGAATAGAACAATAGCCACATAACAGCCTCATTGTTACAGATATAGAGAATTGGGGGCTAGTTCATCATCAGTATGTTATTAAATTCTGACCTTAGAAAAGCCGTTAGATAAAATTGTAAATTATATTCAACTTAATCACATCTTTTATGTACTTCTCAATACATACTCATAGCCATATATACATACAGACATGAACACACATATGCCAGATTTTATTTACCTACTTGTATGTCAATGGACATGGGGTTGTTTGTACCTTTTGATTATTGTGACTAGCACAGCTATGAGCAATGATGTTCAACTTTCTATTTGAGTGTTAGCTTTCAATTAATTCCTATATACTATAGTTTGAACATAGTTTTGTCCCTCCAAAACTTATGTTGAAGCTTAAAGCCAGTTGTACGGTATCAAGAAATGGGAAACAATCTATTGTAGAGGTAAGATCTTTGGGAGGTGCTAAGAATGGTATAAGATCATCAAGTGGAGTGTTCATTACTGAATATTGGTAGTTTAAAAGTAGAGGGAGAACTGGAAGTGGCACTGTGGCTCAAGTGGTAGAGCAGTAGCCTTGAGCTGAAGAGCTGAGGGACAGCGCCCAGGACCAGAGTTCAGGCCCCATGACCCACAAAAAAAAAAAAGAGGGGGCTGGGAAGGTGGCTCAGTGGTAGAGTGCTTGCCTTGCATGCTCGAGGCCCTGGGTTCAATTCCTCAGCACCACATAAGAAAAAAGCCGGAAGTGGCGCTGTGGCTCAAGTGGTAGAGCGCTAGCCTTGAGCTGAAGAGCTGAGGGACAGCGCCCAGGCCCAGAGTTCAGGCCCCACGACCGGACCCCAAAAACAAAAAAAGAGGGAAAAAGCAGAAGATACAAAGATATGTATGTGCTCTATCTCTTATTATATGATGCACTGTCTACTTTAGAACTCTGCCAGCAAGAAGGCTGTTATCAGTCATCAGTCACGGTTCTGTGTGTGTGTTGGCTCTGGGGCTTGAACTCAGGTCCTAGGTGCTGTTCTTTAGCTGTTTTGTTCAAGCCTATCCCCATTTGAGCCACAGCTCCACTTCTAGCTGGAGATAAGAGTTTCAAGGTCTTTCCTCTCTAGGCTGGTTTCAAACTGTCCTTCAGATCTCAGCCTCCTGAATAGTTAGGATTACAGACAGGAGCCACCAGTGCCAGCTTTCAGTCCAGGTATATTAAAGACAGAATCTATAGGAAATATATATACACACATATGACAGAGACATTACTAAGCGAATTGGCTCATATGGTTATGGAAGCTGAACTGAGCTCTGACAGCTCTACTGCAGACTGGACACCCTGGGATGAGGGTAGTATGGCTTATTATAAGTCTGAAAGCCTCAGAATTAGCAAAGTAGATGGCATAACTTTCTACAAACATTTTTGGATATTAATATTTCAGTGAAAAGCAAGAATGCAGCAAGCAAATTTTTTGCTAGCAGTTAAGATTGATGACATAGATTTAATTAAAAACTTGTAACAACAGAGATAGGTGTAGTAGCTCAAGCTTGTAACCTTAAGCTACTTAAGAAGAGGAGCTTCTAGGATAGCTGGGCATAAAAATTCATGGGACAGCAGTGGCTTACACTTGTAATCATAGCTACTTAGTAGGCTGAATCTGAGGATGGCAGTTAAGGAATAGCCTGGGCAGGAAAGTCTGTGAGACTCTTATCTCCATTAAACTACAAAAAAAGCTGAAAGTGGAGCTGTGGTTCAAGTGGTAGAGCACTAGCCTTGAGCAAAAGCAGCTCAGGGACAGTGCCTAGTGAAGGATTTGCCTCTCCCCTCTTGGGCCATCCTTTCTAGGTATGCAAAGATGAAATATGAAGTATTGACCCCATCCTGTTTTCCCAAGTGCATACAGATACCAGGCAAAGATATGCTCGGACTGCCTGACACAGGCAGGGCAATCTGACTTGAGCCTAGCTGTAAACATTCCATTGCGTGCCTAGCCTATAATGCTCTGAGGCCAGGAAAGGGGTAAGAAGTTCAAAGACTAAAACCTGTATCTTGTGAAGGTCAAACTGTCTAAGCTAGACAAATGTAGAATTGTTTGAACATTAAAAAAGCTTGAGACCTTGAATAAGGGAATACTTCCCCTATTCTCTGCCCACACCTGCAGTCACACACACACACATACTAAACTCATATAACACCTGTCTCCTTGTTCAGATGCCATGAAACCAACTCCTGTCCCAGTTCTTCGCACAGTCTACAAGCCTGTGAAAAGTCTGTGCCCCTCACTACTATATCTCAATAAACAGTCCTCGCCTATGGAAAGTTAAATCTGACCTGTTTCCTTCCTTTCTCCATTTTCCTAGCACCTAGGCCATGCATTCAAGTCCTAGGATTAGCGTGTGCGTGCACTCGCACACACTCAAATTCACGAGACTCTATTTTCACCTATGACTGAGTGATTTCAGTGTTTAAAAATAACCTTAAATTCTGTATATCTTTTTCAGTGTCATTTTCCCCCCAGTAATTTTTATCTAATTTACTACCAAATATGGGCAGATTGAAAAAAAGAAACTAGTTCTTCACTATGGACAGTAAGGAAGAAGCACTTGTCCTTGTAGCTGGAGTATTTTTGGGGGAAAGAGGAAAGGCATTTCATTTTATTCAAAGTACCCTGACAGTGTACCTTAGGCATTTACTGTATGTGAATGAATATTCAAAAGGCTTTCATCATATATTATAACTCCTCACTGATTAGCCTTGCTAGCATTTACAGAAGTGTAAATACAGAACTGTAACATTTACAGTGAAGACCTGTGCTAAATCCTTGTATAGCTGGGACTGTTTGTTCACTTGAGTGATCTTCCACCCTACAGGCATATAACAGATTAATTAAATATAATAGATTATTAATAACATTTACTAAAATGTATATAAATATATATAATACTAAGATTGGTGTTTGTTTGGTCCACCTGAGAGGGCCACTTTTCTCCTGGTGAGTCTGTGTACAAATCTGCACATAAACTTCTCCCTCCCACCCCTCTATTTTCCATGCAAGACTCACATACCCTACTCTAGAAGTCTCTGTCCAACACCTGTGTTGCCCAGGTGACTGGTACACCTGGGGGGGGCAGTTACTTCCCCTTCTCTGAGGTCACATCCTGGACTGCCCAGGTCATGCCTCCTTCCAACCACAGAGATTCTCAGACTCTGGTGATCCTCTGTATCTGCCATGGCCACTCCTCTTACCCGGCCACTCCCCCTCTCCCTACATAATCCCAATCCAACCAGGTGTTGACCCTTTCTATGTGCACCTCCACCACATATGGAACCAGCAGTTGGGAATAAACTGCTTTTTTTCTGCCCGAAGACACATGTAGCTTCCTACCAGCTAAACCTAACATAATGGCACTGAAACCCAGGAGGGACTTTGAGTAAGGAATGGCAGAATTCCCTCTGCTTTTCTTTTTCTAAGGGCTAATTCACATCCTGATAACCCCTCTTCACAGATTGAACTACTGTAGGAACTCCACATTGCATCTCCTGCCTTTATCTTTTTCAGCTCCTGCCCATACCACACCATTCTTTCACCACTTTTCTGCTTCTGGTAAGTGGTCTACAAGTTCTCTGACTCTGTCTGTCTGTAAAGTTTTAGGTGAGAAAAGGACCATGCAGAGAGGAATAAAAAGACTGACAGGAAAGTTTATGGGGTATGCTTCCAGGCGAACTCCCTGGTTGGGACCAGAGAGGTTGCACTGAGTGTAGTTACAGTAGAGCTTTTATAGGCAGGGCAAAAGCAAAACTTGTAGTGAGTAGGGACTTGTAGCATGGAGCTTGTTTTGCCCATTTGAATGGTTTTAGGCCAGTGCACTTGAAGAATGGTTGACTCAGATGGTGTTTTTGATGGGGATGTGGTCTTTCCCCCAGTGGCCGGATACTTCCTCCAGCGACCTGACACATACACTCCCTCTACTCCCCCTCCTCCTCCTTCTCTTCCTCCCTCTTTCCCTCTCCTTTCCCTCTCCCCCCCCCACCCCCCGCACCTTAGATATGGTACCATCCTAGAAAGCTCTTACAGCTTCTGCTGATCCCTTTCCATGCCAAGGACGCTGGACTTAGAGGTTTGACCCTCACTATAGAGAGACTCGAGTAGACAGAAATCACTTTCATCTGGTAACCTATTTAACACATACCAGGCTCACTCCCACATTCCCAGTAGGGTGCTGCCAGTCATGCCTGGGCCAGGACACTCCTTTGGGATGCCTACTATGCTTCTATCTGTACTTTCCCTTAAGGACTGGATAAAGCCAAAATGCTTGTTTTCTATTGTAATAATGCCTGACCAGAGTATAAAGTAGATATTTAGTCTCAATGGCCCCATGATAGGACTTCTGATTATAGTACTCTCAGAGATTTGGACTGCTTTTGCTGTTGTAATGGTAAATGGTCAGAAATCCTTTATGTCCAGGCATTCTTTGCTCTCCATAACAGTCATTCTCTCTGCCAATCTAATCCAACCACCTCTGTCCTACTGGAATGTGGGCAGCCCATCTCTGCCAGGGCACTGCAGAGCCCCAATTCTTTTCTGGAACTGTCTGACTCCCTATTTGACTCTGTCCCTCCTCTTCCTGCCAAGTCTTCAGTGCCTTCTCCCCTACCTTCTTACTCTTTGTCTCCTCCCCCATTGTTCCCTCTTCACTCACCTGTGAGTGAACCTGGTGTGAACCTGGTCTTGCACTGACAGCTTGCAACCTCCACCAAATTCCTTATGCCCTTTGTGGGAGGTGGCAGGGACGGAGGGAGTGATTCACATCCACACACTTTTTTTCCCCAGTCCTGGGGTTTGAACTCAGGGCCTGGGCACTATAACTTGCCTGGTGGCTGACCTTCAGAAAGCAACCTACCACCTGGTCAACTATGGTAAACTAAGGCAAGATTACCCAGAGACCCAATGAAAACCCTGCTGATCTTGACCACCTCATGATGGCACTCCAGCACTATAATAATCTGGACCCAGAGTTAACGTAAGTCTTTAATACTCATTTTATCTCCCAATCAGCCCCCAATATGTTCAGAACAAGTTTAAAAAAGGCTGAGAATGGCCCTCAATCCTTTCTCCCCCATGAGATCTTGTGAGCACGGCATTTAAGATTTTCAATAATTGGAAGGATCGGGAGATAGCTGATAGGACTACCTATAAAAGGGAGCATAACTAGTTCTGGCTGCTGCCATCCAGACTCCTCAAAGGAAAGGCACCAAACTTATGCCAACTGGACCATGCTTCAAGTGTGGCTAGGAAGGCCACTGGGCAAGTGTCTGTCCTGTTCCACAATTGCCACCCGGACTCTGACCAAAGTGTGGACAACAGGAACACTGGAGAGTTGACTGTCCCTCCTCTCCTCTACAAGGTAGGCTAGTCCCTCCCATGCCCCACCCACACAGGGAGGAGACCAACTTGTTGGAGATATTCTGCTTGGCTACAGAAGACTTAGTGCCTGGGACTGCTGGCTCCCGAGAACATCATAATGGAGGAACCCAGGGTATGTTTTCAAGTAGCCTGTAAGCTCATATCCTTTCTTTTTGGATATGGGACCAGTGTTTTGGTGCTATCTCAGTATATAGGCCCAACTTTTCCCTCACAGATCTCAGTGGTGAGTGCTGATGGCCTCCCTACCTACCCCCAAATACTGAACTAGTACCATGTAAAATAGAAAACTTTCCCTTTTCACTCTCCTTCCCAATCTTACTCCACTGTCCCACACCCCTCCTAGGAAGGGACTTGCTCTCTAAATTCAGTCTTGCTCTCATTTTATATTCCAAAACAGCCAACACCTATTCAATTTCTTTTATCCTTAGATGAATCTCCACCCATAACCTCCCAACTAGTCCCTTTCCCCCACCTTCCTTGTCAACCCTCACGTCTGGGATACTTCTACACCTACTACTGCTCAACACCATACTCCTGTTCTCATTAAATTTAACCAACACACTCTAATACTCCATTTCTCTTCTACATAGGCAAGATTTAAAACCTCTCAGACCTTCTAACTCCCCCTTTAACAACCCAGTTTTACCAGTAATTAAGCCTGATGATACCTATCACCTAGTTCAGGATCTGCACATTTTTATTTTTATTTTTATTTTTTGTCAATTGTGGGGCTTGAACTCTGTGCCTGGGCTGTCCCTGACCTCTTTACCTCAAGGCTAAACTCTACCACTTGAGACACAGCACCTCTTCCAGTTTTCTGGCGGTTAATTGGAGATAAGAGTCTCACGGACTTTCTTGCCCAGGCTGGCTTTGAACTATTATCCTTAGATCTCAGCCTCCTGAGTAGCTAGGATTACAGATATGAGCCACCGGCGCCAGGCTTCCACATTTTTAACACTGCATTCCTTCCTATTCATTCTGTGGTGCCTAACCCATATTCTTTCACAGATACCTCTTGGTACCATCCACTTCTTGGTGATGGATCTAAAGGATGCATTCTTTACAATTCTCTTGCACCTCAACTGTCAGGATCTCTTTGCTTTTACATGGATGGACCCAGACATCTCTAGGGAAGTTGACCTTGACAGTCCTCCCTCAAGACAGTCCCCAACATTTTTTTGAAAAGCATTAGCAAAGGATCTTCCCTTCAATGTCTCCTAGTGTCATTCTTCAGTATGTGGATGATCTCTTGCTATGCAGCCCTTCCTTTGAAAAGCTGGCTTGCCAACATATGGCTGACCTCCTTAATTTCCTACTGGCCAGAGGATGTAGAGTCTCCTGTTCCAAGGCCTAGATAATAAAACCAAAGGTAACATATCTGGGTCTGTCCATAACTCCCACAGAGAGAAGAATTGCTCTTGATTTTAAAAAGCCTATATTGAGTCTCTTTCTGACCCACAGACCAAGGAGGAGGACATCTTGTCTTTTTTAGGACTTGAGGGCTTTCTTCATATTTGGATACCTGACTATGCTACCTTGGCCAAACTTCTTTATGAGGTGGCCAAGGGCCTCTTACAAGTGCCACTAAACCTCTCAAAGCCTATTGACACCCCATTTAAAGTACTGAAGCAGGCACTTCTTTGGGCTGCAGTACTGGCTCTACCCAACCTTAAAGAACCCTTTCTAGGGCTGGGAAGATGGCTCAGTGGTAGAGTGCTTGCCTTGCATGCATGAGGCCCTGGGTTTGATTCCTCAGCACCACATAAGCAAAAAGAAAAAAGCCTGAAGTGGCGCTGTGGCTCAAGTGGTAGAGCACTAGCCTTGAGCTGAAGAGCTGAGGGACAGCGCCCAGGCCCAGAGTTCAGGCCCCACGACTGGACCCCCCCCCCCCCAAAAAAAAAAAACCCTTTCTACTTTATGTCACTGAGAAATGGGGAATTGGCCTTGGAGTTCTTGGACAAATGTCAGGCCACTCTTTTTTTTTTTTTTTTGTGAACATACTGTACAGAGGGGTTACAATTACATGGACAAGATAATGCATACATTTCTTACCAAGCATTGCAGCCTCCTCCTTTGTTTACCCTTCACCTCCCTTCCCAGCCTCCCCCCTCCCCCCCCTCAGGCCACTCTTTCAAACCCATGGCTGACTCCTCAAAACAACTAGACACAACAGTAAAAGGCTGGCCAGTCTGCCTCTGAGCTTTGGCAGCAGCAGTGACCCTAGCACAGGAGAACACAAAACTCACTTTTGGCCAGCCCAGTATTATTTGTTCCCCCCCCCCCCTAGAGACTAAAGAACCTTTTATCTCATAAAGCCCTGTCTTCCCTTTCCATTTCCCCGCCTATAACTATTTCATGTTACTTTTATTGAAAACCCCAATTTCTCACTGGAAAGCTGCTCTCCTCTCAATCCAGCCACTTTGCTTCCATCCAACTCTAACCCTCTTTTCCACTCCTGTATAGAAAACTTGGAGGAATGCACACTCCATTTTACAGGTATCTCAGACACCCCTCTTCCTTAATCAGAAGACACTTGGTAGGTACATTGATGGCAGTTCCACACTTACATCCTCAGGCAGTCAAGTCACGGGCTATACCTTCATTAATAACAGTGCCATTACTGAAAGCAGCCCTCTGCCCCCTGGTACTACCTTACAAATGGTGGGACTTATAGCCTTAACTATGGCCTTAACTCTAGCCAGGGGTAGGAGGATAAATATTTATACAGATTCAAAACATGCCTATCATAGTCTCCATTCATATGCAGCCATCTGGAAGGAGTGTGGCTTCCTGTCTGCAAAAGGGACTTCTATTGCCAATGCTTCACTTATTCTTTTTTTATTTATTTTTTATTTTTTTTATTTTTTTGGGTCCAGTCATGGGGCCTGAACTCTGGGCCTGGGCTCTGTCCCTCAGCTCTTCAGCTCAAGGCTAGTGCTCTACCACTTGAGCCACAGCGCCACTTCTGGCTTTTTTCTTTTTTCTTATGTGGTGCTGAGAAATCAAACCCAGGGCCTCATGCATGCAAGGCAAGCGCTCTACCACTGAGCTACCTTCCCAGCCCCTCAGTGCTTCACTTATTCTTAAGTTCCTAGAAGCAGATTTCCCTCCTTAACAGGTGGTCGTCATTCACTGCTGGGGACATCAGATAGGACCAGATGTTATCAGAGTAGGTAACTCAAGGGCAGACCAGGAGGCAATGCTAGTGGCCCAGAGACAACTTCTAACTCCCTTACTTCTGGTACTGCCTCCAATCCAACCCTCTTATACTCCACAGGAGCTTGAGTAACTTATCCACTGGGGAAACTCCCAGAAAGCACAGGGATGACAGTTCCCAGGAAGATGACTTGTTCTTCCTAAAACACAAGTGTCTTTCTTTCCCAGATTTACCAGGCTGCACACAGGATACAAGCCTTTCTCCCACCTTTTTTTTTTTTTTTTTTTTTTGTGAGTAGTGGTGCTTGAACTCTGGGCACTGTCCCTTAACTCTGCAGCTCAAGGAGAGTGCTCTACCACTTGAGCCACAGCACCACTATGTTTTCTGAGTGGTTTATTGGAGATGAGTCTCATGGACTTTCCTGCCTGGGCTGGCTTTGAACCGTGATCCTTAGATCTTAGCCTTCCAAGAAGCTAATATTACAGGCATGAGCCACCGGTACTTGGCTTCTCCCACCTTCTTAAACCTTTATTCCATAGCCTGATTGAAAACTATTACCCAAGCCTACCCCACTTGTTTTCTTACCTCCCCACAGGGTGGTCTCCAACTGGCTGCCTTTCCCACACACCAAGTCAAAGGACCTACTATAGGGGAAGGCTGGCAGACAGTCTTCTTCATATGCCTCTGTGTAAGCTACAGAAATACCTTTTCAGGATGGATCGAGGACTATCCCACAATGTCAGAGACTGCTGAAACTGTTGCTTCTGTCTTACTAAAAGAAATTATTACTAGGTTTGGCCTACCCAGGTCACTTCAATCTGACAATGAACCTGTCTTCATCTCCAAAATGATCCAACAGGTGGCAGCCTCTTTAAATGTCCAGTGGAATTTTTTATAAGCTTCAGTCCTCTGGAAAGGTTGAAAGAGCTAATGCACTTCTTAAATACAAATTACTAAAATGTCTTTGGAACTCCAGCAATCCTGGCCAGTACTGTTACTGCTCGCACCTACCTGCTTAGGAACCTCTTCCACAGTGCTACTTCTCTCACCCTCTTTGAATTAATGTATGGAAGACCTTTCCTCCTAGGAAATTTCCCCATTAACAATACAGAGACTCCACAATAGACTACTTGCCTGTTCTAACTTTTCTTAGACACATATCATGATGACATGCTAACGAATGTTTCCCTCAGCCAGCCTCATCAAGCCCCCTTTTCTTTTCCCCCAATTTTGCCTGGGCATCAGGTTTTTCTCAAGACCCTTAATCCATCCAGTTTACATCCTAAGTGGACAGCGCCCCCCCCCCCTCCTCCCAGGTCCTGCAGACCACTTCCATGGCAGTCAAGCTCAAGGGACAGCCGCAATGGATTCATCTGTCAAGAGTAAAAAAATGCTCATGTCCCCGTCCCTTCCATACTGACACTGACTCTGAGGTACACCTGTTCTCCTCTTGGGCCTACCAAGGTAAATCTGTCTCACATCTCTGAAGAAGATAAGAATGAGTAACACTGAGTCAACTGCTCTCTGCCACTTACCACTCTACCTCATTCCTCTTGTCAACTCTAAGCCGTTGTCATCCAACTCTTTCCTTTTCAATAATATTTTTCCTTTTTGATTTTTCCCCCTGCCTCATAAGACTTCTTCCAGACTTCATCCAAGGACTCGGGCCCACCACCAAAGAACAGTTGCCATCTTTTAATCCTTGCCAGCAGGAAGTACCCAGAATCAACATCCCTTTATAGCTATCAAAAGGCTGGAAATCCTAGGTCTGCCCAGGAAGGCTGCTTTCTTCCCCTTGAGTCTGTGTGCAAATCAGCACATAACCCCCCCCCCCATTTTCCGTGCAAGACCCCCACATACCCTACTCTAGAAGTCTCTGCCCAGCACCTGTATTACCCAGGTGACTGGCACACCTGGGGACAGTTACCTCCCCTTTCTCTGAGGTCACATCCTGGACTGCCCGGGGTCATGCCTCCTTCCACCCACGGGAGATTCTCAGACTCTGAGGTGACTCTCTGTCTCTGCCATGGCCACTCCTCTTACCCGGCCACTCCCCCTCTCCCTACATAATCCCCATCCCACCAGGTGTTGGCCCTTTCTATGTGCACCTCCACCCCATGTGGAACCAGCCGTTGGGAATAAACTTTGCTTTTTCTGCCTGAAGACCACAAGTTAGCTTCCTACCAGCTACACCCAACAGTGTGAACCTATTAATGCCTCTCTGGCTTCCCTTCCATTCTCTCCCAACACTAGGTGTGCAGTCATTGGGCAAGCAAGATGTCTATTATAACGAATTCCACCCTGAGGCCCCCACCAGGACCACCTGACCGGGAGAAAATAGGGGTGCCTAAGGGGTCTGCGGGATGTGCAGTGCGAGCTGACAGCTGTCGGGTTGCCACAGAGGCCCGAAGTCCCCGGCTTGCCTGCTCCTGCACATCCCTTGGCATGCAGGCCCCTCAAGGGCTTGCGCACGTGCGCGTCCCAGGCAGAGCTGGGGTTGGCGGGCGCGAGCGCCTGGGGATGGTGGAGGCCGTGTGGCTGAGGTACTTGGCAACTGGAGCCAAGAAAGTGAAGATGGCCACCAAGCAGATGGGCGTCGCAGCCGGGCACGCGAGGGGGTGGGGAGGGCCGGGGGCGGCGGATGCGCGCAGATTGGGCCGCCGTTGCTGGGCAGCGGTTGGTCTGTTGGTCCTGTGCCTAGGCCGCCTCGCTGGATCCCAGCAGCTGGATCCCAGCAGACGGCCGCGGCCCCAGGGAACAAGCTAGGCCGCTTCCAGTCCCTCCAGGCCGGCGAGGCTGGGCCACTGTGACCCTCCCGCCTCAAGGTTGCTTTGTTCCTATTTCAGATGTGCCACAGAAAGGGCCTCCATGCAGCGACGCAGATTTCAACAAATTGATGGACTTAATATGTGCTTTTAATTCCCTAACCTCACAGTTACCGGTCTATTGCAAAATTTTAGTAGAACTTTAGTGGGGAAGCTTAGTTTCTGTCGAAGCTTGCTTGGAATCCAATGAAAAGGAAACCATAATCTACCCTACCCTTTGGAACTGTTCTAAGACTACAGCCACATTAACAAAAGACAGATCTCAAGTTAATACCTAATGATACACCTCAGGCTTCTAAAAAAATGAAGAACAAGTCAAACCAAAACCATAGATGGAAAGAGGTAAGAGACCTGTTGAAATTGTTTTGGGGAATCTGGGAGAGTGACAGAGGAGGTGAGATTGATTGGATATATTGTAATGTATGGAACTGTAACAAGGAAATTCTTCTTTGTATAATACCAGGAAATTAAAAAATGTTAAAAATATTTTAAAGCTTTTGAAAGGTATGATCATAACTTTTTTGGGCACAAGTTGTCTCTATATTACCCCAGAATGGCATGGCCTTCACTCACTGGTCTTAAGAAAGAGCCTCCTGCCTCAGCCTCCCAAGTAGCTGGGCATACAACCCCTGCTACTATGCCTCATCTGCACTGCTGTTGCTTTTTCGGGGGAGGAGGAGAGAGGGAGTACTGGGATTTGAATTTAGGCTCCAACTTGGCTGAGCTCTAGTTCTAACCAGAGAAAGAAAACAAGAGAGATATAAAAGGGATCCAAATAAGAAGTCAAATTCCCTGTTTGCAGGTGATAGGATCAGGTATCTACAGGACCTACAGACTCTACCCTAAAACTCCTAGGGCTGATAAACACCTTTGGCAAAGTAGCAGAATATAAAATCAAAATTAGTTTTTCTATATGCTGACAACAAACAGACTGAAAGAAAATTAAGAAAATAATTGTATTCATGATAGACTCAAAAAACCCTCCAACAGGGCTGGGAAGGTGGCTCAGTGGTAGGGCGCTTGCCTTGCATGCCAGAGACCCTGGGTTCGATTCCTCAGCACCACATAAGCAAAAAGAAAAAAGCCGGAAGTGGTACTGTTGCTCAAGTGGTAGAGCACTAGCCTTGAGCTGAAGAGCTGAGGGACAGCGCCCAGGCCCAGAGTTCAGGCCCCACGACCGGACCAAAAAGAAAACCCTCCAACACCAGGAATCTAATCAAGGAGATGAGAGTCTTGTTGGTTTTTTTTTTTTTTGGTCCGGTTGTGGGGCCTGAACTCTGGGCCTGCGCGCTGTCCCTAAGCTCTTCAGCTCAAGGCTAGCGCTCTACCACTTGAGCAACAGCACCACTTCCAGCTTTTTTCTTTTTGCTTATGTGGTGCTGAGGAATCGAACCCAGGGCCTCTGGCATGCAAGGCAAGTGCTCTACCACTGAGCCACCTTCCCAGCCTCTAATCAAGGAGATGAAAGATCTCTACAATGAAAACTAACTTTGAAGAAAAAAATCGAAGATAATAAGAGGTTAAAAACCCATGTTCATGGATTGGCAGAATTACCATTGTGAAAACAGTCATACTGCTGAGGGTAATCTATAAATGCAATGTAATATCCACTAAAATCCTAATGTCATTCTTCACTGGATGATTAAAAAAATGAAAGAATTCATATAGAACCATCAAAGGTGCTAAATAGCCAATCCTGGGTGGGTGGGGTGCTATAGGTATCCCAATTCCAGATTTCAAACTTTAGTACAAGAGACTTGAAAACTGGTAGAACAGACTGGAAGACCCAGAAATGAACCTACACATGTACAGCCATCTGAATTTTGACAAGTCAAAAATATATGTTGCAAAAAATAGCTGGGCACTGGTGGCTCATGTCTGTAATCTTAGTTACTCAGGAGGCTGAGGTCTGAGGATCATGGTTCAAAGCCAGCTCAGGCAAGAAAGTCCATGAGAACTACCAGAAATCTGGAAGTGGTGCTGTGGTCAAGTGGTAGAAATCTAGCCTTGAGCAAAAGAGCTCAGGGACAATACCCAGGCCCCAAGTTCAAGCTGATGGGTTATAACAGATGAAAAAAAAAATGTAACAAATGTTGTTACAGGATACCATCAGGCTTGCACAGTGAAAGACATAGTTTATAAGATAAAATAGCCTACAGAATGAACAAATACCTTTGTTGGCTATAAATAAGTAGAATACTCAAGGTGTTCAAGTAAAACTCCAAAGAATCAACAAATTTTAAAAAAGGGCAGGGCTGGGAATGTGGCTTAGTGGTAGAGTGCTTGCCTGGCATGCATGAAGCCCTGGGTACGAGTCCTCAGTACCACATACATAGAAAAGGCCAGAAGTGGCGCTGTTGCTCAAGTGGTAGAGTGCTAGCTTTGAGAAAAGAAGCTCAGGGACAGTGCTCAGGCCCTGAGGAGCTCAAGCTCCAGGACTGGCCCCCAAAAGCTTAAAAAGTGCAAAGGAATAGTCATTTCTTAGAAGTACATATGACTAATAAGTACAGGCCCATATACTACACACACACACAATGAACAGTAAGTGCTGGTAAGAATGCTGAGAAGAGGATCTTTAATACACTGTTGATGGGAATATGTTAGTGCAATTACTATGGAAATCAGTATGAAGATTACTCAGGATTATGAGCATAAACCACCAGTATCCAACATAAGATAAAAATTTTAAACTATAAAATTTCTAAAAATTAGTGCAAAATATTAGACGTTAAGTTAATAGGCAAATATTTTGAGTTACAATAGCAAAAAATGCAACCTATTAAAATATATAACTTGCCAAGGTAAAATTTCTGCTATTTGAAAGTCACTGTTAGAGTACACGAGAACAATGAAATCTCACTCTATATAGTTTAATGAGGATGAGAAGACAGATTGGTAGAAAATTTTTGCAAAGAACCTTATTAAAAGATTCTTATATAGAATGAATAAATGACTCAAAACTCAAGAAAACAATCTGGAGTGGCAATGTCTCATGCCTGTAGTCCTAGCTATTCAGAAGACTGAGATCCAGAGGATCGGAGTTCTAGGTCAGCTAAGGTAGCAAAGTCCTTGACACTTGAGGCATGGTTCAAGTGTCGTAGAGTGCCAGCCAAGCTAGCCTGAGTCTCTGAGTTTAAGACCTGTTATTGGCTAATATTGAAAAGATTGAACATGCCAGGTGAAGAAACTGGCACTTTTATGTACTGTTGATAGGAGTGTGGGTAAACCACTTTGAAAAATATATTGACAATTAAAAAATGTAAAATGCATTATTTACCATATTTATGCATATTATCCAGTTATCCACTCCACTTCTGGCTAATTTATCTAAAAGAAGCAAAATCATATGTTTACACATAGACTTGTACATTAATTGTCCATATCAGTTTTATTTGTAATAGCTGAAAAGCAGAAACAGTCTAAATGTACAGTAGCAAGTTGGTGGATAAAGCTATTCCTTACAATGGCATACAGTTCCACAGTAAAAAACTGGCTATAAACAATATAGACAAAATGATTATGTGTGTAAAAGAAGCTAAAGAATAAAAATATATACTTAAAATTTCATTTAAAATGAACACTCTAATCTAATGTGATAGAAAATGTTAGTAATTATCTCAGGATGGTAGGCTTGCAGTTAATGGGCATAAGGGGGCTGAGGGCTGGTGACTCACATCTGTAATCCTAGCTACTCAGGAGGCTGAGATCTGAGGATCATGGTTCAAAGCCAGCCCAGGCAGGAAAAGCTGTGAAACTCTTATCTCCTCCAATAAACCACCAGAAAAACCAGAAGTGGTGCTATGGCTCAAGGGGTAGAGTGCTCTTGATGAGCTGAAGAGCTGAGGGACAGTGCTCAGGCCCAGAGTTCAAGCCCCATGACTGACCAAAAAAAAAAAAAAGCATAAGGGTCTGGGAATGTAGCTCAGTGGTAGAATGTTTTCGAGTGTGTGTGAGACCCAGGATTCCATCTCCAGCACCTCAAAAGCAAAAAAGACAAAAACAAAAAAACCAGAAGGGAGAGATTACAAAGGGATATGGGAGATGAGGAAACTGGACCAATGACTATGTTCACTGTCTTGATTGTGGTGATAGTGATGGTTTCACACTATGATATACACATGTCAAGATATCAAATTGTATATTTTAAGTGTCTTATATGTTCAGTATAGTTAATAGAGAATATATTGTTTTCTGTATCTAAAATAAGTAATAATAATAGACTGCTCCATATAGAAAAGAACCTTAGAAAAGATTTGATTTATGGTATTTCACTTATGGTATTTAAGTTACCATTTGCTTATACTCTCATGCTTTAACTCTTAGACTCATTTTCAGTTCTTCGTGATTTATCATTAGAATGAATTCCAAGCTAGATGTGGGTGGCTTATGCCTGTACTCCTAACTACTTAAGCTGAGATCTAAGGATCAAGCTTCAAAGCCAGCTAGGGAAGACTAATCTAAGAGACCTTTATCTCCAATAAACCAGTAAAATGTCATAAGTGGAGGTGTGGCTCAAATAGTAGAGCTCTAGCCTCAGATGGAAAAAACCAAGCAAGAACATAAAGCCCTAAGTTTAAGATGAAGTACTGGCACCAAAAATAAATAAATAAATAAATAAATTCTAGTCTAATGTATGTTGTAACTAGTCCCAGATTGACAGTTCAGGAAGTAAGTTTTTCTTTTGATGTGACTGGAGATTGAGTTCAGAATCTCCTCTGTGCTAGACAGGCACTCTACCACTTGAGAAAGGCCTCTGTCCCCTACTCCCACTCTTTTAATTTTGCTTTAGTTATTTTTGGGTTATGATCTTGTGATTTTGCCTTGGGCTACCTTCAGGCATGATCTTCATACCTATAGTTTCCTTCATAGCCTTCTCCATGCTGGATTTATGATTGAGATGGGAGTCTCACTGACATTTTGCCTGAACTTGCCTTGAACTACGATCTACTTGATCTGCCTCCTATGTTGCTAGGATTCTAGGTGTACAGGTGTGAACCAGGAAATAATTTTGTACTTTACATTCTTTCCCCAGCCACTCATGTTAGCCTTACTGTTTACATGGAATTGTAAAGGCTTAAGAATAGACAATGGGAACCTGAAGAGGATATGATTCCTATGTCAGAATTTATTTTTGGTTCTGGGGACTGAACCCAGGACTTTATGCATGCTAAACATACACTCATCCTCTAAGTTATACCCACTATCCCATCTCAAATAATTTATATGAAGAAGTAGAATTTAAATATGACTACCTACTCAATCTGTACTTCTGAGTAATTTACTGAAGAGACCACATAAACACTTGAGAAATTTAATAAATAATATTTTCCCTTTTCTTCCCCTCTAGTTTCCTGTTTTATGTAAATCTTGTCCCTGTAGTTATATATTTATTAATAGGACTTATCCAAAATGAAACACTCAAAGAAATTATCACCTTTTGCAGGTAATTGAGAGTTTACCATCTTTGTACCTTTTTGTGTTTCAGTTGCATAAATTAAAATTTTGGGGGGGTTAAAATTTACTTTTTGCTGATGAGGTTAAAATGCTAAGATCTACAGTAACACTAATTTTTATTAGATACAGAAAGTCAGTTTATGACATTCATTTTTTTATCCAGTTTAAGTGCTTACTCTATGATACAAAGCTTGTAAGGAACTTTAATGAGGGGTTTTAATTTGAAAATGTTAATTGTAGAAGAAAAGGAACTTTAGATTTAGCAATATATATATATATATGTATATATGTATATTGCATGTGTGTGTGCAAGTGCACATGCACGCCAGTACTAGGGCTTGAACTCAGAGCCTGGATACTGTCTCTTAGTCTTTTTGTTCAAAGCTGGTACTCTGTCATTTGAGCCATAGCTCCACTTCTGGCTTTTTGGTGGTTAATTGGGAAAAGACTTTCATGAATTTTCCTTCCCTGGCTATCTTGGAACCACAATCCTCAGATCTCAGCGTGCCGAGTATTACAGACTGAACCTAGTACTTGGTTCTTTAGTATTAATATAATTTTTAAATACTGATTGTTTAATTCATTGATTTACACTATATAAAATTGCTGATTATATATATAGTTTGTTTGTTTGTTTGGTTGGTTGGTTTTTTGTTGGTCGTGGGGCTTTAACTCTGGGCTTGGGTGCTGTCCCTGAGCTCTTCAGCTCAAGGCAAGTGCTCTACCGCTTGAGCCACAGTGCTACTTCCAGTTTTCTAGTGGTTTATTGGAGATAAGACTCTCATGGACTTTTCTGCCCAGGCTGGCTTTGAACTCGATCCTCAGATCTCAGCCTCCTGAACAGCTAGGATTACAGGTGTGAGCCACCGGCACCCGGCTTGATTATATATTTTCTATTTTATTTTTTGGTGCTGGTTTGGGGGCTTGAACTTAGGCCCTGGGTGCTGTCTCCTGAGCTTTTTGGCTCAAGGCTGGCACTCTATCACTTGAGCTATAGCTCTACTTCCTTGATTATAATTTTTTTGAACTTATAGCTTTCTCAGTATTGACAACTCCAGATTTATTCAATAAATGTTTTCAGAGCAGGTAAATTTGTGTTACTTTCATTTGTTTCCTATGGAAAAAAAATCAGACACTTAGTAGTGAACCCAAATGAGGAAGAGGCTTACAAACAATAAATGAATATCAAACATATGCCAGGTTCTGTACATAGCATATAGCAGCAAATCTGCCGCCAAGATTACTGCATCACTGGTCACTGCATGGATAGAGCTTACTACATTCTACTGGGAAGGGATTATACATAGAAAAATAGCAGGTAGTAATAACTGCTGGGTAAGAAATTAAAATAGGGTACCATCCTAAAGATTTAACTAGAGACTGTGTTTTGATTGACAGAATGTTTCTCTGAGGAGGTTGCATTTTAGCTCACACATTAATCTAAGACCTGTATATCTAAATGAAGGGGCCAGATATGTTTTTTAACTGTATTTTTTGTCTTTTTTGGTATTGGGATCGAACCCAGGACGTTGCACTTGCTAGGCAAGTGCTTTGCCACTGAGCTACATCCCAGCCCTAGGGGCCAGATATGAAAGCCATGGAAAACAAATTCCTGATAGAGACAAAACAAAGGATGAAGTTCTAAGGCTAGAATTATTCTAGGAATTGTAGGTTATATGTTAGAAACTCCATTAATTCCTTATGTTAAATCGTTCTTGTTATTGTATTTTGTTTTTTGTGTGTGTACATGGGTCTTAGGGTTTGAATGCAGGGTCTGGGCACTGTTCCAACACTCTACCACTTGAGCCACAGCTCCCCTTCAGCTTTTTTTTCTTTTCTTTTCTTTTCTTTTCTTTTCTTTTTTTTTTTGGGGGGGGGTCCAGTCATGTGGCTTGAACTCTGGGCCTGGGCGCTGTCCCTCAGCTCTTCAGCTCAAGGCTAGTGCTCTACCACCTGAGCCACAGCGCCACTTCTGGCTTTTTTCTTTTTGCTTATGTGGTGCTGAGGAATTGAACCCAGGGCCTCACGCAGGCAAGGCAAGCGCTCTAACACTGAACCACCTTCCCAGCCTCTCCCCTTCAGCTTTTCAGTGGCTATTTGGAGATAAAAGTTTCATGGACTTTTCTGCCTGGGCTGACTTCAAACTGTGATGCTCAGATTTTAGCTTTCTGAGTAGCTAGGACTACATACATGAACCTGATGTATTTTGTCTTTTGAGACAAGGTCTCACTTACATAGTCCAAGCTAAGCTGGTCTGGAACTCTTCCTTCTGCCCCAGTCTCCTAAATGTTGGGATTTCAAGCAGGTGCCATCATACTAATAGGTCTAAAGGGAATATCATAGAATGATCTCCCAAGATATGCTGAGAAAGCCTTTGATGACACACAAACACATTCATGCTAGAAACACTAGAAAATATAAATTGAAGAGCACTTTTTTAACATAATAAAGTACATCTCTAATTGTTAATGATAGTTTTTTATTTAAATAGAGGAACACCAAAGGCATTTTCATTAAGATGAAAAACAAACTGGGTGGTTTACACTTGTAATCCCAGCAACTTAAGGGGACTGAGGTTTAAGGCCTGCCAGGGTAAAAAAAAAAATCCCAACTCAACCAATAAGCCAAGGGTTTCAGTTGTGTGGGATATGGGATACATTGGGAGGAGGATCATAACACAAGTTTTCTCATGGACAAAAACGATGGCCCTATCCAAAAAATAACAAAAGGATTTAGGAGCATGTCTGAAGTTGTAGAGCACCTTCCTAGTAAGCATGAAGCCCTGAGTAAAAAAAAAAAAAAAAAAAAAAAAACAGTATTGGACACATGTACTCACCATTACCACCACTACCAAACCATTACCTCAAAAGATGGAAATCAATGCAAGCATCTTCACTATCTCTATTTCAGCATTGTATTAGAGGTAAACTATATTTATTTGTAGATGGTTAGTATATCTGGATCCAAGAAAATCAGCAATAAATCGAACTCAAACCGTAATAATTTATGGTATTAAAAATATAGAATAGAAAATAAAAATATAGAATATAGTGGTAAAGTTAGTAGAGTGAATGTCTGGTATGCACAAGGCCCTGAAATCAGTTCTCAATCCCCAGTATCCCTCTTCTAAAAGAGACAGAAAATCAGTAAAGTGTCAAGATTTAAATTAACAGACAAAGTCATATTTATAAACCATAATAGAGAAAATAATGTTAAGAGATAATCCCATTTATAATAGCAACTTATAAGATGAAATACTTAAGAATAATTTATTAAGAATTATAGCTGGGTGCTGGTGTCTCACGCCTATAATCCTAGCTACTCAGGAGGCTGAGACCTGAGGATCGTAGTTTGAAGCCAGCCAGGAGGGAAAGGGCCCCATGAAACTCATCTCCAATTAACCACTCAAAAACTGGAAGTGGAGCTGTGGCTCAAAGTGGTAGTGCGCTAGCCTTGAGCAAAAGAACTCAAAGACAGTGCCCAGACCCTGAGTTCAAGCACTACAACCACACACACACACACACACACACACACACACACACACACACACACACACACACACACACACACACACAAAAGAAATATATAAAATACATAGGAAGAAAATTGAACTGCTCCTGAAATACACTAAAGCAGATTAACCAAATGGAATATATCCCTTGTCCTTGAATAGGATGATTCAACATCACAAAGATCAATCTTCTTAAATTATCATATAAAAAACAATGAAATCCTAATAAAATTAGGTTATTTTATAGAGTTAGACAAGTTTACTCCAAAGACCATATAGAAAAGCAAAAATAGCTACTAAGATGGTTAGTTGACCTTCAGCAAGGGTGGTAAGGAAGTTAAATAGAAAATAATGGTATTTACAAGAGATGGTATTAGGACATCAAAATGAATATCTATATATGAACAACTGAAATCCAGCCTCTGTGTCATACAATGTACAAAAATTAAGTAGGTAATAAGATCATGGAACTAAAGGTAAGTGCTAAAACTAACTGTGTGTTGGTATGGCACTTGATCTTGAACTCAGGGCTTTGAATTTTCAGTTCTTTTGCTTAAGGCTAGTGCTCTCCTACTTAAGCTCTACCACTTCTGGCTTTTTGTTGGTTAATTGAAGAGATAAGAATTTCATGGATCTTCCTGCCTGGTCTGGCTTTGAACTTTGATCCTAAGATCTCAGCCTACTGAGTAGCTGGGATTATAGGTAGGAGCCACTAGCACCACATAACTATAACCTTTTGGATATAGTGAATGATGCTGCTCTGAACACAGGTATACAAGTATCTCCCACTTTCAGTTCTTTCAGATATACATCTAGGAGTGGAATTTCTGTTCATATGATAGTTGTCTGTTCAACTTCTTGTTTTTGTTTTTGTGCCAGTACCAATATTTGAACTCAGGATCTTTTGCTCTTGCTTGACGTTCTGCTCACAGCTGGCATTTATCTTCCGAGCCTCACCTCCAGTTCTCAAAGACTTTTCTCCTTAGGATGGCTTTAAACTGCAATTTCCAGGGGTCAGCCTAATGAGTAGCTGGGATTGCAGATATGAGCACAACAAGCACCTGACATCTTGTTTTTGTTTTTTGTTTTTTTAAGATAAGAGTCTCACTGTATAGACCAGCCTTTTACTCCTAGCCCTCCTCCTGCCTTTGTCTCTTGACTACTGTGGTTGCAGTTATGTGTCTACGTCCAAATGCTTTTTTTTTTTTTTTTCATTTTTTGCTTGTGGTGCTAAGAATTGAACCTAGGGCCTTACATTCTAGTGAAGTACATCCCCAACCCTTTTTTATTTGTTTGTGCCGGTCCTGGGGCTTGAACTCAGGGTGGAAGCACTGTCCCTGAGCTTTTGTGCTCAAGGCTAGTGCTCTATCACTTGAACTACAGCTCCACTTCCAGCTTCTTTGATAATTGGAGATAAGAGTCTTACATGCTTTCCTGCCTGATCTAGCTTTGAACCACAATCCTCAGATCTGAGGATCTTGTAGTCCTCAGTAGCTAGGACTACAAGCTTGAGCCACCAGTGCCTGGCTAGCCCTTGATTTTTTTTTTTTCCAGGCAGGAAGAGAAGTATATATTTTTTATTACCAAACTGCTGCCTCTGCCATGCCTGGTGGAGAGGCAGGGCCAAAAGCTTTTTTTGATATAGGATTTTATTTTATAGTTCAGGCTATTCTTAAACTCTTTATGTAGCCCAGGCTGGGATTACAGGCATGAGCTACTCTCTATATTGATATTGTAATGTTGAAGACAAAGAATTATATAAATGCTATAATATAATCAGTGAATTCATTTCTTTATGAATTAGGGATTCAGAATCTGTGTGTGTACTAAAACTATACAAGCAAGTAAATATGTTTTAGATGATAAGAACTGGGTTTCTCACAAGTAAGGAAAAGGAGACTAACATTTTTAACTGTTGGATTGGATTGAATTGAAATGAGATGATCAATATATGTGTAGGTTAATTGTGTGTATGTGTGTGTGGGGGGGGGGGTCCATGTCCTCCTCAGCTCTGTTCACTGAAAGTAACGAGAATAATAAAACACAGTAGTAATGAAGAAACCAAGCATCCAGAGTTCTACTTCTAAATGCAATTCTCTAATAATGAAGCTCTTTGGAGAAGTGGTTGATTTACAGGACTGGGTTGATTTCCAAGACTTTCCAGGGAAAGTAATAGAGGAGGCTGGAATATCTTGAGGTGCCAAACAATAATGATGTGTTTAAAAGAAAAAGAAAAAGGTGTGTATGGGATATTGTTGAAAGATTATAGGAGCTAACCTGAAGGAACTCCTAATGGCCAAAGTTTGAAGGATAAATAAATGAGACTGTAACGTAATTCATAAAGTAAATATACGTAAGTCCATACTATATAAAAATAAATGATGTTGAGAAAGGACAATTTTTCCATGTAGAAGAATTACAATTAGTGTGGAAGGAGTGCAGGAAATAGAAAATCAGCATAAACTGAGATTCACTGCTGGGCACCAATGGCTTTGCCTTGTAATTCTAGCTACTCAGCAGTATTATGGTTTGAAGCCAGCCCAGGCAGACAAATCTGAGAGACTAATCTCCAGCTGGCCAGCAAAAACCCAGAAGTGGAGCTGCAACTTAAGTGTTAGAGCACCAGCGTTGAGTGAAAAAGCCAACCTAGAGCACAAGGCCCTGAGTTCAAAACCTAGTAACAGCACACAACAACAACACCTAAAAGAAACCAATGAAAGAGTCAAATGACAATAAAAATGAACTGGCATGGACTGGAGGAAACTAGGGACATGACAACCAAATACAATGTGGGATTTAAATGTTTTTCCTTCCTTCCTTCCTTCCTTCCTTCCTTCCTTCCTTCCTTCCTTCCTTCCTTCCTTCCTTCCTTCCTTCCTTCCTTTTTTTCTATAAGTTATAGAGCTTGAACTCAGGGCTTGGACACTGTTCCTGAGCCAATTTGTGCTCAAGACTAGTGCTCTATCACTTAAGCCACAGCACCACTTCTGTTTCTTGAGGAGTTAATTGGAGATGAGTCTCACAGGGACTTTTCTATTCCAACTGGCTTCAAACTTTGATCATCAGATCTCAGCCTCCTGAGTAGCTAGGATTAGGCATGAACCACTAGCACCCAGCTAATTTTTTTTGTGGGGGGAGGGTCCAGTCGTGGGGCCTGAACTCTGAGACTGGGTGCTGTCCTCAGCTCTTCAGCTCAAGGCTAGCATTCTACCACTTGAGCCACAGTGCCACTTCTGGCTTTTTTTTTTTTCTGCTTATGTGGTGCTGAGGAATCAAACCCAGGGCCTCAAGCATGCAAGGCAAGGGCTCTACCACTGAGCCACCTTCCCAGCCCCAATTTTTTTTCTTAAGTTGTTTTTTCTTGCCTAATGAAGCTGAATTCTAAGTTTTTCTTTGAATATTTAACCATACTAATTTTAAAACATGTGTTTCAGCTAATTCCATTATGGTTTGGGATACGAATTCTGCTCTGAGCACTGTAGATTTGAGTTTTATTTTACTTAATTTGGGAAATTCCATTTCTCACTCGGTATTCAACTCTGAAATCAATATCAAAGCCTTTGTCTTTCTTTGATTTTTTTTTTCAGTTGTGGGGCTTGAACCCAAGGTCTAGATGCTGTCCAGAGCTGTTTTTGCTCAAAGCTAGTACTCTGCCACTTTGAGTAAGAGCTCCATTTCTAGTTTGTAGATGGTTAATTGGAGCTAAGAGTCTTACAGCTTTACCTGCCCAGGCTGGCTACAAACAGTGACCCTCAGATCTCAGCTTCCTGAGTAGTTAGGATTACATGCATGAGCCACCACTACCTGGATCTTTCTTTGCACTATATCTATATCTATATATCTATATCTATATCTATATCTATAGCTATCTATCTATCTATCTATCATTGTATATATATATATATATCATTGTATATATATATCATTATATATAATACAAACATTTTTATTGTAAAGATACTGAACAGAGGGGTTACAGTTATATGAATAATGAATACATTTCCTGTTGAGCACTGTTACCCCCTTCTTTGTTTTTCCCCTACCATTCCTTCCCTCCCCACCTCCCCAGCTCCTTCCTCCCCTCCCTACCCCTCACCCTCCTGCAAAGTTGTAAAGTTCATTCTCAACATAGTGTCTTGTACATCTCATTGTTTCAGTGGGTCAACCTGTATCTTTATTTCAGTATTTTGTTATTTCCCTTCCCGTCCCCAAGTTAGAAAAACGTAGATACAAGATGCAGGGCACCAGAATCAAATACAGGGCACCGGAATCAAATACGGTGAAAACAGGGGTTACACCATGGGGGAAGAACATACAAAAGAAACAAAAAAAAATCACATAGTACCTTAAAAACAAGTGACAAAGGAAAAAACTCTTGTGTCACTATCTTGGGGTTCACTTCACTTAGCATTATTTTTTTTTGCAATTTTTTATTGTGATTAAGTGACTATGTAAATTCACAGTATTGTGAGATAGTGACATTTAGTTAAAGTCACAAACACATTCTAACCTTCATGGGTAAATTGTCTTTAGCGTGGTCTATAAAGTTTATGAATTCTATGAACTTTGACAATACAGTTATTTCTTCCACATAGGGTGATATGTACATTTCCTTCTTTTTGCTTAGTGTCAACTGTTCCTTCTTTCCTGCTCATTCCCTCCCTCCCATCACTGCCATTGAGTTGCTTAGTTCATTGATCAATGACCAATGCAGCTAATGGGCCCATCTGTTGTGTGTTTCCCCATTTCCCTCTGTTTCTGTATCCTCCTCCTAGTTTCCCTCAGATGTGCACAGATATACCATATATGTGGTTAGCAGCATGGGGTCATTTAGTAATGATACCACCAGATGAGAGGAGGTCCTTTGTTTCTGGAATCTTGTTTACTTTGTTGTATCTCCTTATGTTTTTTTGTTTGTTTGTTTGTTTTGGTTTTTTTTTTTTTGGTTGTGGGGCTTGAACTCTGGGCCTGGCACTATCCTTGAGCTCTTCAGCTCAAGGCTAGTGCTCTACCACTTGAGCCATAGCGCCACTTCTGGCTTTTTTCTTTTTGCTTATGTGGTGCTGAGGAATCGAACCCAGGGCCTCATGCATGCAAGGCAAACACTCTACCACTGAGCCACCTTCCCAGCCCTATCCTGTTTTCTGTTGTTCAGGATAGATGCCTAGGAATGTTATGTCTGGGTCATAGGAAGGTCTATATTTAGCTTTCTGAGGACCCTCCAGATTGCTTTCCAGTGTTGTATTAGTGTACATTCCCACTAGCAGAGCAGTAGGGTTCCTCTTTCTCTGCATCCCCTCCAGCGTTTGTTGTTGGCTGAATTTAGGATGTGGGCCATTCTGACTGGGGTAAGGTGTTATCTCAGGGTTATTTTTAATTTACATTTCCTTTACAACCAGGATGGTGAACATTTCCTCATGTGTTTCTTTGCCATTTTTATCTCTCCTGAGAAGTCTCTCTTTAGTTCCCTTGCCCATTTAGTTTGGTTTCTTGGGTTTGGGAGGGATTAGTTTCTTGAATTCCCTACATATACTGGATATTAGCCCCTTGTCTATATATTGCTGGTAAATATTTTCCCCAATTTTATGGTTATTATATAGAGATACATTGTGTTTCCTGTCATTTTTCTACTTTCCTGAGTTTTTCTTCTTTCCTTTCCTCCTGTGCTTACTAAGCTGGACTTCTTGTGATAGCTGTCTGATGTGGATCCCTGATCTTGATTGTTTTCTTCAGGTTGTGTTCCACCTCTTAATATTCTTTTAGGTTCTGGCTTACTGTTAATGAATTCATTTCATTTTTCTTTACTATTAAAAATTTTAGTTTCTTCATTGAATGTGAATGTTAGCTTTGCTGGGTTCTCAGGGCTCAGATCATACTTTCCCAAGCTTTTCTTGCATTCAGTGTCTGTGTGGAGAGATCTGCAGTGATTCTGATTTTTTTTTCCCATTATACTATAGCTCCTTTGTTTTTGCTGCATGTAAGATTTTTCTTTATTATTCAGATCTATTATTTTTACTATAATGTACCTAGAAGTGTTTCTCCTGGGATCCTGCTTGTTAGGTGTTCTGTATGCTTTTGTTATGTAAGTAAGATGTTCTCTTTTAAGGTGGGGGGAAATTTCATTGATAATCTTACTGAATAGGTGTTGCATTCCCTTGTTCTGGTATTCCTCACCTTTGTCCACTCCAATTATACAAAGGTTAAATTTCTTGGCATGTATGCTTGTTCTTAGATTTCCCTTTGGCATAATTTAAGTGATTTTTCCTTATGTGTGACTTTTTTTTCCAGTTGCTGTATTTTGTCTTCTGTATCTGATATTCTAATTTCCATTTCATTCATTCTGTTAACTATGGCTTTCATTGTGGTTTGCATGGAGGAAATTGAGCCATTTATGGCTTCTATGCTGGTTCTGAGTATTAATCTCATCTCCTAGCGAGGTGTGTACTGCATCTATTTTTGCATGCATCCCCTGTTTGAAATCCTGCATCTCTTTTGATATCTTGTTTCTGTGTTCTTTAGATTTATGATCTATTTCTCTTGAATGTAGTGTTTGTCTTCCATTCCTGCTTTGCTTCCTGGGGCTCTCCCTTGGGTGGCTGCTGGCTTTTGGGGGTAGCTTGCAATCCTGGCTATTGATAAATCTTGTAATTTTTCTCTGTGATTTTCACATGGGGATTCAGGGATTATTGGAGACGAATCTGAAGCTCTGACTGTTTTGGTCAATAGGTGGCTGTCTTTGCTTGGTTCTGGGTTGGTTCCTGGATCAATTGAAGCTTGGCCCTGGGTTGGCTGAGAAAGTCTGTACCTGGTCTTGGTTCTGTTGGGGGAGAGGCTGGCTTCCAGCTGCTAGTCTGATCCATGTAGGGCTCTCAGCTGTCTACTGGAGATCACAGGCAGTTCCCGCCTTTAGCCAAGGACTAAGCAGCCTAGACTGCACATGCCTCCTCCTACTGGTGCTCTTGGCGAGACCGGGTGTGCTGGATATACTCTCCCAGTTGCTGGAGTCCACTATGAGTTCCTGACTATAATCAGGTGCTGGTGGCCTGAGCTACTCAATTCCCACCCTGGGATATACAGGTCAGGCTCTGGTGGGATTTAGGCTTCTAGTTCTTCCACCCTGACACACAGGTCTTTTGCTGCCATGGGTGCAATTCCCAGGGGGTGCAGTTCCCTGCTTTCCCCCCTCTGCTGAGGTGTGTGCTCAGATTCTGACTTCAATTGGGATGGGTGGGTTGTGCAGTTCAGGCACCCAATCCCCTGGCTTGGTCCTGGGTCCTGGTCCCCCACCTGGGGCACGCTGGTTGAACCTGTGCTGCTGGGTATCCCACCAAGCATGTGCATCCTGGGGTATGAAGTTCGGATTTCTTCCACTGCTGGCTGCTGTGGCCTGCAGGCGCTATTCTCAGCTTGGGCATTTATGCTCCCTTCCAGGGATGATCTTGAGCAAGCCTGGTGGGCTGGATGTGCTCCATGGGCTGGTGGGGAGCTTTTGCAGTTCCCAGTTTTAGTGGGACCTGTAGTCCATGTGGTTGGGGAGGGGTCCAGGTCAAGCTCTGGGGGTTACCGCCAGCACTGGTCTCCCTTGGGGGTGGGGGAAGGCTGTCTCCTGTGGCATACTCACCCTGGAGCTAGTTGGGACCTGCACAAAGACCCTTCCCCCACCCCTCACCAAAGCAGCACTGCCCCATCCCACCAAAGGTATCATTGTTATATTTTCACACACACACACACACACACACACACACACACACACACACACAACACACACACGATTGAAACATTTATTTTTCTCAGACCTACACAGCATTTATATTTTGACTTACAAAAAGAGACAATGTTAAACAACCCATATTAGGTTTAAAAGATGCTTTGCCTTTTCCTGGCCTGTGTACACTGCTGACACATTTGGGTCCGTGAGCCAAGTGGAGGCCACTGGGGAGCATGAGCCCTGCTACCTGCTCATGTGGTGCCTCATAGGCTACCCTTCTCCTTTCTCAGCATTACTGTGCAGATCCACTTCAGGTAATTAAGATGGTTACTAAGGGGTTCTGATTGATCAGGAAAGTATAGGGAAGAATTTGAGGTAATTAACATGACCAACAGTGAGTGGTTGTAAAAATTCTAAAGACAGGTGAGTGCCTGTAATCTTAGCTACTCAGGAGGCTAAGATGTGAGGACTGAGGATCACGGTCAAATTCAGCTCAGGCAGAAATGTCCATGAGACTCATCTCCAATTAACCACCAGAAAACTGGAAGTGGAGCTGTGGCTCAAGGTGGTAGAATGCTAGCCTTGAGCAAAAAAACTCAGGGACAGTGCCCAGGCCTAGTTCAAGCCCCACAACTGACCAAAAGAAAATTCTCAAGCAATGAAGAAGATAAAATGAGAGGTTAAGATCTGGAGAAGTTTTATAGTGGAACAAATATTATTTAGGTGGTTGACACTGCAGAGGACTTTGTGTCATACCAGCTTTGATATTTGATATATCAGTAATATCAGACATTTTAAGCAACTCTACAAGATTCTGACAGACTGATAGCCAGTTTTATATGTATGAACTCCTTAAACTGAAGCTGCTAAATTAAGGCCTGATAGAGTTTTATCACCTGTTCAGAAGTACAGCTTTATTCTAGACTCCATGTGCTTCATATGGGCTATCAGGTGTATGATTAAAACATGAACATGTTAAATTTAGGCTGAATGTTAATGAGTATTTTGAAAGGAACTCTTCTTTGGACAAGACAATTATGACTGGTTTGTTCTCATTGCCAAGGTTCTGTGAACAGAAGAATTGTATGCATATCTGAAGAAGTATCATATAGAACTAGATCCACATGTCAGTGATAACCTGGAGCAACATTTACAAAAATGCTGGGAAAATTTTATTTATAATGAGAGTCACAAGGCTGTCAATATTTGAGACAAATTTTAGCAATATGACCGTTAATGAAGACAACTGTTGAAGAGGGCATGAAGCACCCATATTTCTACTCTGTGGTAAAAGCAGTTCCAGTCTTATGCAAGGAATACTGTGCTTTCCAGTGGTCTCACTGTAGTGTGATGAAGCCTAGAGAGCAATAAGTATTATGATTTTGATGTTTGCCAATAAAACCAACCAGACACACATGAAGGAATCTACAGTGTGATAAAAATTCTAATCATTCCTTCTAAAGGCAAAGAAGAGTAATGACCTACAACTGTCAAAATAAAACTTCCCCAGTACTAGATTACAGGGAGCTGCAACTAGGCAGAGTGGAGATGAATGTAGTTCAGGATCTGAGGATCCCTCTAGAATGCACAGGAGATGAGAGACTGTACATAAGGGGATACCATTGTTGAGTTATCTGGTCACAAGCTCAGTAAAACTTCCTATTCCAATTGTGGTCTAGTTTACTTTTGTGGTAATTCAGGCTCAAGTTTTGGTAAAGTGTCAACAATCCATACTGACACATCAGCTTAACTTATAAAAAGGTGGCAGTTTTTTTTTAACTTTTACAAATTCATATTTGTGTATGTGCATGTGCGCACACATGCACATCTGCTAGTACTTGGGGCTTGAACTCAGGGATTGGTGCTGTCTGTTCACTTTTTTGCTAAAGGCTAGCATTCCACCACTTTAGCTATTGCCTGGCTTCTGGCCTCTTGGTGATTAATTGGAGATAAAAGCCACAGACTTTCCTGATTGCTCTGGCTTTGAACCATGATCTTCAAATCTCAGCCTCCCGAATAGCTAGGATTATAGGTGTGAGCTACCAGTGCTTAGATGTTTTTTTGTTTTTTAATGTCATGAGCTCATTCCTGCAGTTTCTTCAAGTGTATTGATTTGAGAGCAAACTGCAGACCCCTTTGCTGGGTCCTTTGATGTCAGGAGATATTACTTTCAGATTTGTGAGAAGTTCTGGACTACAGGCATGACTTTGAACTCATTGTAATCTTTTTTTATTATTATTATTACTTAGCTTTTTGTACATCTGTCTGTGTCTTTGTGTCTTTGGGACCAGTACTGTGGCTTGAACTCTGCCTGGGTCCTGTCCCTGAGCTTTATTCCTCAAGGCTATTGCTCTTTTTTTTTTTTTTTTTTTTGCCCGTCAAGGGTCTTGAACTCTGGGCCTGGGTGCTGTCCCTCAGCTCTTCAGCTCAAGGCTAGCACTCTACCACTTGAGCCACAGCACCACTTCTGGCTTTTTTCTGCTTATGTGGTGCTGAGGAATCGAACCCAGGGCCTCAGGCATGCAAGGCAAGCACTCTACCACTGAGCCACCTTCCCAGCCCCAAGGCTATTGCTCTTAACACTTGAGCCACACCTTTTCTTCTGGCTTTTGTTGGTGAATTGGAGATAAGAGTATCCTACACTTTCCTGCCTGGCTTGCCTTCCAGCCAAGATACTCAGATCTCAGACTCCTGAGTAGCTTACAAGTGTGAGCCAGGGGAGCCTGTCACCTAGTTGTTTTCTTTCTGTAAGATCTGCTCCTGGATGGCAAGCAGACTCCACCCTCCTCTCAGCAAAGTCTCCACCCAGTACCTTCGTTACTGGCACACCTGGAAGAGGTCACATCTGCATCTGCTGAGGTCACATCTGAATTTGATGTGGCCACTCCTTTCTCCGCCCATACCCTAGATAAGGCCTAGCCCAGGCCCAGACATTCTCTTTTCTAGCTCTTTTCTCAGTGCTTTCTCAGCTCTTTCCTTCTCTTCTCTTTCCCAGCTCTCTCTTCTCTTTCCCAGCTCTCATTCCCAGGCCTTTCTTAGCCATGTGGAGGGCCAATGTGGCCTGGTGCCAGCCAGAATGATGAATAAACCTACCCCTTACCTGAATACCACATGTGTGGTGCTGTTCTTATTAGGCTATCTCTTTTTAAAAACCTAACACTTTCTTTTTTATTTTCTCTCAAACTTGTTAGGAAAGCCTCACCATTTTCCAGTGTATTTCTATGTGTACACCTATTTTATCATACCTCCGAAGCAAGGAACTTTTTGCTCAAAACCATAACTAAAACTGGAAAAAATCAGCTTTCAAGAAGGTCAAGGATCAAGAAAATATCCCATTAGAATTTATTCAGGAAAGACTTGCTGAAAAAAATGTGTTTCTCTACACCTCTTCCCACTTTTTAATCCCTATAACAAACAACTTCTGGCTGTAATCAGGGTTATACATATTTCAAACTCTGATATGTGATCCATGAATGTGATGGCAGTGATAAATCTTTATTGCTCATAAGAAGGTACTAACATGGCAAGGCCAACAACTGAGGCCAGAGGGATATATGGAGGGCTTGGGAAGGAAGGGCTGCTCCTGGAGCACATGGTAAAGTATCTAACTGCTGACCTTCATGTTAGCAAAGTCTTAGATTTTATGTAAAAAAACAATGTCACTGACATGGTTTGCTGGCAGTCTCTTTCCTCTGGTTGTAGAGCTGTGCCTCAGCTCTAGGGATTTCACGTGCCTGTTAGAGGTATTTACCACCACATCAAAATTTCTTTCTGTTTGTTTTGTGTGAAGAAAAAATTTACTTTTAGTTTTTAAATTTTCATGAATCTCCACTTTATTTTTTTCAGAATTTTTTCATTAACTAATAATGCCATACATCTTTTCAAGATTACATTGTTTGCAATATGTTTACATTCCATATTCCAGTAAAATTGGATTGTATTGGTAGCATGTCCTTTCTCTTATCTGTAGGTTCTATTTTTGTCATTTAGTCTATAGGAATTTACGATGTAAATAGAATTGAGTTTTTAGATTAAAAAACAAGATCTTAAAGCCAGGAAATATTCAGTTAAGGTTCTCATACAGTACTACCTGCCTTCATTGTACATTCTGTATATCAATACATTTCTTCTGCCTGAAAATGAAAAACAAGACAATAGTTCAGCTAAACTTATATTCATTGTGTCATGCAGCAGAACTCAGAGTTCTGGATGATCAAATGCCTTCTAATTGTCCTTACAGGTAGCCTAGACAGTTAGCTATCAGAGAGCTGTCCTGCTATGTGTCTTTTCTACTCCCTACCCCAATTTCCCCACCCCACCCTTCTTTTTTGTGCCAGTCCTAGGGCTTGAGCTCAGGGCCTGGCCATTCACCCTGAGCTTTTTTGCTCAAGACTAGTGCTCTACCACTGGCTTTTTGGAGGTTAATTGGAGTTGAGAGTCTCATTTCTGGCTTTTTGGAGGTTAATTGGAGTTGAGAGTCTCAAGAACTTTCTTTCCCCAGGCTAGCTTTGAACCAAATTGTCAGATCTCAGCCTCCTGAGTAGCTAGTGAAAGACCCTAGCCCCCTAGGATTCTTTCGTCAACGGGAGGGCGCCCCAGAAAACTCAGACTCCAGGCCGGGAGATGCAATAAGCAAGAGGAGTTTATTTGACGTTTGCGCAAACGGACTCTCTGTCCCGAGCAGACAGGGAGCCCCGAGCAGCGGTTACAAGCCTTCTTTTAAAGGCAAAAACCACAAGATTAATGCATAACACAAAGTATCCCATGATTGGTCCATTTAAAGGTCATCATATACGCCAACAATCACTTTGCCACGCGGGAAATTTTGTAACACTCTTTGTAAAATGACTGGCCCATGGTTGGTTTAAGGGGAGGTTTACCTGGTTACAGGCCTATGATTGGTTGACACTTGGCTTAGCTTGTGGTCTTGCCAGGTGGTCGTTATCTCAAGGTCCTGTCTGGGAATTTCTAAATGGGAACTGAGGAACGCGTACTGTCTGTTTTTTTTATTTTTATCTACGACCACTGACCTTGTCCTGGGGCCAGCATCTGGTCCCTGAAACTTCTTAACTCATTTCTGGGAAGGGAAGGGTCAATGCTAGCGTAAGCAAGTTTACAGAAGCAGAATCAGCAGTTAGCAAGTTAGTAATGGTAATGGTCGATTTTTAATCTTTCACTAGGATCATAGCCATGAACCACAAGAGCCTGGCTAATTCTTTTTCTTAAAAAAAAATAAATTCTTATTATAAAGGTGATGAGCTGGGTGCCAGTGGCTCATGCTTGTAATCCTAGCTACTCAAGAGGCTGACATCTGCGGATTGTGGTTCAAAGCCAGCCTAGGCAGGAAAATCCGTGAGACTCTTATCTCCAATTAACCACCAGAAAACTGCAAGTGGCGCTGTGGTTCAAGCAGTAAAGCTTCTGCCTTGAGCTGAAGAGCTCTAGGCCAGCATTCAGGCCCAGAGTTCAAGCCCCATGACCAGCCAAAAAATAAATAAAAAATAAAGGTGATGTACAGAGGGGTTATAATTATATGTCAGGTAAAGAGTACATTTCTTTTTGAACAATGTTACTGCTTCCCTCACTCCCAGCTAATTCTTTCTTTTTATTTTGTTTTTGCTTTTGTTTTTGGGGTCCGGTCATGGGGCCTGAACTCTGGGCCTGGGCGCTGTCTCTCACCTCTTCAGCTCAAGGCTAGCACTCTACCACTTGAGCCACAGCACCACTTCTGGCGTTTTTTGTTTTTGCTTATGTGGTGCTGGGGAATTGAACCCAGGGCCTCATGCATGCAAGGCAAGTGCTCTACCACTGAGCCACCTTCCCAGCCCCAATTCTTTCTTTTTAAACTTATAATTTACTTTCATAATACTTATATTTTGACTTCGCCTCCTGCCTTAGACTTGAAACATTTTTGAGTTTGGAATGCTCACTCCCTTCTGAATCTGGTTTTGATACAAGCTGTTCTTTCCCATGCTGATGTGAATCTAGTCCAGATATTTTCTTCCCTATCCTCCAGACCCACCTTGTGTGTAGGTGAAACAGCTCCTTTGACATTTTGTAGTTTGATGATCTTGGATAGTTCCTAAAGGTGTGTTTGTGGGAGTTAGAGTGTAGTCTTAGACTAAACTGTAGTAAATTTGCCCACCCTGTATTTTTTTCAATAGTGATATTCTTGCTTAAACTAATCTCAGTAATTTTTGTTTGCTTCATTACCTTGTTACAGATTTAAAGCACCTATTACAAGGACCTATTTCCTGAAGAAAAGCAAACATGGGAACAGGGCAATGTTCACTGTGAGCTCAGGCAGTGTTGGAGACAGAGTTGGGACACCAAGGCTCTTCAGGAAGCCAGCACTGGCTCAGTGGATTTACATCAAAGGCTGAGCCCCCAAGTCAAAGGAGCCTTGCCTAATATACCCTTGCAAGCAGGTTAAAGAAGCAAAAAGCATTTTCATTGGCTACTTCATCCTCTGTGCTAAGTGATCTTTTTTCAAGTTCAGTTTCCTTAAGTTTCAGTTTCTTGCTATACCATCCTTTCCTCCCTGCTACAATATTCCTCTGTTATGCTAAGACCTAGCTAGGGTCAAAAAGCATGATCTTGACTTAGGGGTTTTATTTCCACAGCATCATAACATGGGTGCCTGTTTTTCTTTCTATGATGGCCTCCATAATGGTCCTAATAGACTGCAATACCAAAGGAACCAGGCAGGGTAATATGAAATATGCTCCCAGCTGGGAAGGTGGCTCAGTGGTAGAGTGCTTGCCTAGCATGCATGAAGCCCTGGGTTCGATTGCTCAGTACCACATACACAGAAAAGGCCAGAAATGGAGCTGTGGCTAGAGCGCTAACCTTGAACAAAAGAAACTCAGAGACAGCGCCCAGGCCCTGAGTTCAAACCCCAGGACTGGCAAAAAAAAAATGCACATGGGTTTAATGTAATGGTCACTAAAGAATTGTAAACATTAAAAGAGAGAGAGAGAGAGAGAGAGAGAGAGAGAGAAGCATGCTCCCAAGACAAGAACCACCAGCACCTATCAGGACCTTGAATCCATCCAAGACAGAGAACTACCCTCCAGACAGATCATTGGGACTCCATTCTCTTCAAGTCTGGATGGGACAATCTTCCTCATTTTTCTGACTTTTCCTTCATCAATTTGTAAGCAATAGTTAGTTACATTGAACTTTCCACATGCACCTACCTTGGAGGCAAGTAAATACTCTTAAGGCTAGGTGGTTTTGGTATATTATGTATACCTTTGTATGCTGTTGGGCCAGTATGTCAAAGGCTTTTGCAGTTTCATTAGTTATAATTCATCCATTGCCTGGAGCCAAATAATTGGTTAAGTATATGAATCAGGGTGTGATAGCTCATAGGACCTATCTTCTGCCCAAGTGACAGCGCTATAATAATGATTTGCTCATAAGGCTATTCATTATCTTGCCAGTTGCCAGTTTGAAAGTCACTCCATTTTATCCTTACTTTTTCTTCAGATATGGAAATTCCCAATTTCTCACTTTGTGTGAGATGGGAATGCAAGAAAAAAGATGGTCTGATTGTGCCAGTATGCAGGACCCGAACCAACTGCTGGGTAGCATCATATAAGCTTGTTTCCCTCAGATCCAATATAGTCCCCTAGGCACCTGCCAATCTTTGTATGTGGTGAGATTGACCCAAGTTGCCCAGAGATGAAAGGAGTTGGCCAGAGAATGGGACTGGGACTCCATTGGTATGGTGTTCTCTACCATTGGGTCATCCAGAAGTGTCATCATAAAACTTAACAAGCTAAATCCCCTAGTGCAGTGGTGAGCTGCCCTTTTGGGAGGGAGATATAGTAATTTCTGATGATAGAAGGTTTTAGGAGCCAGACACTTTTCCTGGGATTGGGGAAGGTGGTCTCACTAAAGAGCTCCTGTGGGTCCAGTTTCTTTGCTTCCCATGGGCAGTGGTTTTACAGGTTGGTTCCCTTACAAACATGAGATGACATTAGTGTCTGAGCTATGGACTCAGCTAGAGGAACAGATTTTTGGTCTCGGTGGAGATTGGAAACTCACTCCACATTTCCTCATAAAAGAAATGAAACATTTGGTAAACTCTGATGAGTGATTGTGATAAGCTTGACATGTGGCAGGGTACAAGGGTCTTCACCCTTCCCATCAATTAAAATGCTAATTGCTTGTCTGACTTCCAGTTGGATTCATGGAGATTGAAAATGGTAAAATTTACAAGGTTACAAGTGTCAAGAGCACAGTCAGAGGTGGTTTCCCCTTTCTGGAGAAAGGTTGTAGGTAGCCCCTTTCTTCTGACAAGTTGCCCATATTACACAGATCCAATAAAAGCATCAGAATCCTTTATAGTACCCACAATAACTGACATGTGGGTTGTTTTCTGGGCACATACTAGTCATTTAGCATATAAGCCCTTCCCAGGGTAGGCCCCTACAATGGCCCCAAGATAGTAATGTTTTCAAAGTATATGGGCCTAAACACAGGCTTGCTAGTCACTGCTTCTTGTATGGTTAATGACATCCCCAACTGTGAAAAGCTACAGACTTCTAACCATTGCTCCTAAGGTTGGTATGTAGGGTTGAAGCAGATACATTCTGGTTACCATGGGAGTATATTAAATAAATTGGCATGACCCAATGACCATGACTGCACAGGAGAGTAAGTATGGAAAAATACAGTCTTGGTGATGACGCCTTTTGCCTTGGTAATCTCTATCCATAAATCTCTATACATAAATTTGAGGTTTGGGAATCCTTGTGTGTGTGTGTGTGTGTGTGTGTGTGTGTGTGTGTGTGTCTGGTCTTGGGGCCTAAACTCTGGGCCTGGGCGCTGTCCCTCAGCTCTTCAGCTCAAGGCTAGCGCTCTACCACTTGAGCCACAGCGCCACTTCCAGCTTTTTTCTTTTTGCTTATGTGGTGCTGAGAAATCAAACCCAGGGCCTCATGCATGCAAGGCAAGTGCTCTACCACTGAGCCACCTTCCCAGACCATGTTTGGGAATCCTTGAGCAGAAAACAAATTAGGTTTAACAAGAGGAAATCATGGAAACAACTCATCCTTAAGAAGAAACAGGTAATTCCTCAATCTTTCCCCATGTCGTAGATTTGTCAGTTTTCAAAGTGACTAAAGCAGGTCTGTGATCTCACTGCCCAGAGGTAGGCAGAGATTTGGAAGGTCCTTTTAAGGAAGGGTGTTTCAGAGGGTAATCTTGCATGGTAAAGCAGGGTCAGGATTAACTCCCACTAGAGAAAGCCTGGCTTTACTCAGCTGTAGTAGATCCAGGGAGCAATATCTGCTACCTTAACTACCTTAACTACATTAAAACCTCTAATGAGGTAGCAGTATCTGCTACCTTAACTACATTAAAACCCAATGAGGTTTTAATGGCTGGACATTCCATTCCTTTACTCACACAGCATTCCCTGGTTTGTAAGGGTGTGAAGGAGTTGTCAGGCAAATGGGGCATCTCTCCCAAATACAGTCATTGATTTTTTTTTAATATCAAGTTTTTAAAATTTCTTTATTGAGATTAAATGATTACATAAACTTCACAATATTGTGGGATAGTGATATTTAGCTAAAGTCACAAACACATTTTAACCTTCACAAGGTGAACTGTTATGGTCTATAAAGCTTATGAACTCTGAACTTTCAACGATACAACTATTTCTTCCAAATAAGGTCATATGTACAGTTCTCTCTTTTTGCTTAGTATAAGCTATTTCCTCTTTCTCTCTCATTCCCTCCCTCCCATTGCTGCCCTGAGTTGCTTAATTCACTTTCATCAATGTCCAGCGCAGCTGATGGACTCTCTGGTGTATTTTTTTTTACCTTTTCCCTCTGATTCTGTGCCCTTCTACTAGCTTCCCTCAGATGTGGAGTCAAGAACATAGAGTCATCTGAAACAATGCAACCAATTAAGAAGAGGTCCTTTGTTTCTTGAGTCATGTTTACTTTGTCATATCTCATTGTGTTTTGATTTTAACATCTACATATCAGGGAGACCATGTGCTGTTTGTCTCTCTGATCTTGGCTTACCTTGCTCAACATGATTTGTTCTAGTTCCATCTGTTTCCCTGAGAATGCTATTATTTTGTTTCTTCTAATGGCTGCATAATATTGCATTAAATATAGATACCACAATTTTTTGATCCATTCTTCTCTAGTGGGACATCTAGGTTGTTTCTATTTGTTGGCTATTGTGAACAATGCAGTGATGAACATGGAGGTGCATGTGTTCTTGTATCCTGGTTCCTGTTGCTCAGGGTAGATGCCTAGGAGTGGTATAATTGGGTCATATGGGACGTCTATGTTTAGTTTTCTGAGGAACCTCCAGACTGCTTTCCACAGTGGTTGTATTAATTTATATTCCCACTAGCAGTGCAGTAGGGTTCCTCTTTCTCCACATCCCTGCCAGCATTTGCTGTTGTTTGAATTTAGGATATAGGTTATTCTGACTGGGGTAAGGTGAATTCTCAGTGTTGTTTTTATTTGCATTTCCTTTATGGCCAGGGAAGATGAACATTTCCTCATTTGTTTCTTTGCCATTTTTATCTCTTCATCTAGAAATCTCTTTTGCTCCCTGCCCATTTAATGATTGATTTGATAGATTTGGGAGGGATTAATTCCTTGAGTTTCCAGTATAGAATACATATTAGGCCTTTGTCTGATATAGTGCTGGTAAATATTTTTTCCCAATTGGTTGGCTGGCTTCCTAGTTTAGTAGATCTGCCTTTAGCTATGCGGAAGCTTTTTATTTTAAAGTAGTCCCATTTGTCGAATCTCTCTCCAATTTGTTGTGACCCTGGGACTCTGTTCAGGAAGTTCCTGCCTGTGCCTATAAGTTCTAGTCTCTCTCCTACTCTGTCCTGCAGTAGTTTCAGAGATTCAGGTATGATGTTAAGGTCTTCAATCCATTTTGAGTTGATGTTAGTACATGGTGATAGGCTGGGATCCACTTTTAGTTTTCTGCATGTGGTTGCCCAGTTTTCTCAGCACCAGTAGTTGAAGAAGCTATGTTTCTTCAACTTTGTATGCCTTTGGCTCCTTTGTTGAATATCAGCTGCCAGGGGCTGGGAAGGTGGCTCAGTGGTAGAGTGCTTGCCTTGCATGCATGAGGCCCTGGGTTCGATTCCTCAGCACCACATAAGCAAAAAGAAAAAAGCTGGAAGTGGTGCTGTGGCTCAAGTGGTAGAGTGCTAGCCTTGAGCTGAAGAGCTGAGAGACAGCGCCCAGGCCCAGAGTTCAGGCCCCACGACTGGACCCCCCCCAAAAAAAAAATCAGCTGCCAGTCATTGTTTGTTTGTTTTGGTTGGTTGTGGGGCTTGAACTCTGGGCCTGGACGCTGTCCCTGAGGTCTTCAGCTCAAGGCTAGCACTCTACCATTTGAGCCACAGCACTACTTCCAGCTTCTGTTTATGTGGTACTGAGGAATTGAACCCAGGGCTTCAAGCTAGGTAAGCACTCTACCACTAAGCTATATTCCCAGACCAATGATTGGGTTTTCATGAGGATTTCCACCAATGTTCTGCACCTGGGACAGTACTCTTGAATCCTGATGGGAATTATTTTTGGTGCACAGGCTACATCTTTTGTATACCACCTTACTTATGCTAGAGAGCTAGGGGACTTAAAAGTTCTTGGTATTCCTGGTCTTGAGGATTGTTTGCTCCCAGTGGGTACCTTTGTGGAACTGCTTGATGAATGTGGGAGCCAGTGACTTAGGAATGGCAATGAAAACAGCAGCAAACTTTCACCATCTGTCTGGTAGAAAACTTCCTTTCTCCATCTTGAACCAAGCCTATTCTTTTGGTGTGTAGATTCCATTCAGCTAAGAGACAGGGGAACAAAGCAGCTGTCAGGGCAGTTGGGAGTCCGTCCTCTTGTAAGGGCTGGTTGTTTGGCCCATCATCTCTCTGGTTTCCCTGAATGATTGTGGCATCTCTCTTTTGGTGCCCTCGGCAGTGTATAATTGCTACCCATTTAGGGGCCCATATAGCATCTCGCAGTTTGAGGATTCTTGGCCATACTTAATATTTTTTCCTTTTGAGTTAATGAGGACTGTGCCTTTATATGGGGCCCCATGGACATGAATGGTTGTGAACGCATATTCAGAGTCAATACAGATGCTTATCAGTAATCCAGTGAGGTGGCATGCCTGTCTTAGGGAGACCAGTCAGCCTTTTGTGCCTATGTTCCAACCAGCAGCAAGTGGGCTGCTGTGCAGTGCACTTGCAGTGACTGAGTGCAGAGCTATCACTGCATACCTAGCAAAGTATATGCTGTCTTTGACAAAGCACATGCTGTCCTGGACAGAGCTGCTGTCATCTGTGAAGTATTCATGTCCAGATGGCTGATAGGCTGATCAATTAGATCTGGCCAGCTTGAGAAAACTCCATCTATAACCTGTAGACAGTCATGCTCAGGGAGGCACAAATCAACCAGGATTGGGTTTAGAGTTTTGACAAATACCAGGATTGGGTTTAGAGTTTTGACAAATACCCGTCAGATGTACGGGTTTTCATATAACACATTTTGGTATTTGACCATTTGGTTGGTCAGCCAATAATTTCAGAAAAAATCCCGTTATGATGTATTTGAATGTTAGGTCATGTGCACCACTAGGACTACATATCCTTTAAAAGCAGGTGTCTCAGTGTTTATATCTGTCTGGCCTAAGTGACTTTTAAAAAACTTGAGTTAATGGAATTTTATAACCTAGAGAACCAAGTTCGGGATCGGCATATGAATAAGACTCATTAAATATGATTAAATATGCTAATCAGTGAAATGCATATACTATGTAATACTAAGACGGGTTTTAACCCCTTTATGGCCTATCTGGCTTCCTTACTCCCATTCTCCAGCCTGTGAAGGGGTGTTACTATGGCTCTATGGACGGCCCAACGTGTGCATTCATTGGGCAAGCAAGATGCCTGTTACTGGCCGAGTCCCACTCAAGTTACACCCCCACGCGAACTGCCAGGCCCGGAGGAGGCTGGACTATTGTTTCGCCGGGAGGCCAATGTAGTCTCTTTCAGGGAATCCGCGGGCCGGCAGGGGGGGTAGGGAGGCGTGCTGCGGGGTGTGGAGCGCCAGGGGATCATCTGTCGGGGAATAGGCAGCAGGCCCGAGCCGGGTGAGGGCCCCGCGGCGCCCGGCCTGCCGACGCCGCCCGGCCCTCGGCACGCAGGCCCCCCACGGAGTTGCGCACGCGCGCGTCCCCGGCAAAGCCTGGGTCTGACGGGCGCGAGTGCGGACGGGGAGGGTGGAGGCTGTGTGGCTGAGGTACGAGGGGGGGAGGAGCCCGAGTTGCCGCCGCCGCCGCCGCCGCCTCGGCCCCGCCGCCGCCGCCTGCTGCCGCCGCCGCCGCCGCCGCCGCCGCCGCGGAAGAGGAGCATGTCTGCAACTCGAGCCAAGAAAGTGAAGATGGCCACCAAATCATGCCCCGAGTGCGACCAACAGGTGGGCGTCGCAGCCGGGCGCGCGAGCGGGCGGGGCGGATGCGCGCTGGCGGGCGGCCGTTGCTGGGCGGCGGTTGGTCCCGTGCCGAGGCCGCGTCCTGGGTCCGGGCGGACGGAGCCGAGGGGCTGCGGGGAACCCGAGGGGTCACCGCCCTGGGACCTGGGGCGCGCTGCGCGGACCCGGAGCCGCCGGCTCGGGTGACAGCGGAGGGGTCTTGGGGTGAGGGGGCCGCGGCCCCAGTGCACAAGCTCGGCCCTTTCCAGTGCCTCCCGCGCCTGGGGGGTGGGGGGCGAGGTGCCGGACTCGGAGTTCAGGCGCTGGCCCCGAAAGCCCCTCCTGCCTCCCGGGTTGCTTTGTTCCCATTTCCGACGTACGCGTCCGCAGCGCACCGGGCGGGCGCCCGAATGCCACCGTTGGGGCCGCCGTGCACGGAGGTTAAGGGTTTGCGAATTTGGGGTTTTTCCCTCTGACACTGTATTTCGAATAATGCTTGATCTGGAATCCTTTCCTTTGCTTTTATTGGAACGTGATTTGATATATCCAGGTTGAGGTTCTTCCCTTCTGGGCAACTCGTTAACCTACTGGACGCTTTATTTACTGTTAAAAATTTTTACATTCTCCCTTCCAAATTCTCAAAAATATTCATATGATTTTATGGACTTGAAATTCTTTTGTGTATTCTGAGCTCATGGGGTCAGTTGCAATTTAAAAATTTCCTTTTATGTTTGCTCCGTTTAAGCTTGCCTCATTCTTAAGCCTTACAAGTCTAATGAGTTAACTCAATCATAAGCATTCTTATGGCTGTCATTTTATGCCAGCGTGTCAGATTTATGCCATTTTACGCTAGATCTCTGGGTTCTTTCCTTTTCCACTGAATTTGTTTTCAAAATGACTACCTCTTTCTCCGCCCCCTTTTTTTTTCTTTTTTAAATCGAGTAATATGAAATAACGTGGCTTTTTAAATAAACTGATTTTAATGCATTTTTAAAGGAACAATTTCTCCTTGGTTGATGTGTTTTATTTAGTATTATTTATGGGCAGTGGTAAAAATACTAGAGAGATCAGGAATCCAATTTGAGTTCTACCAGTATGCTGTATAAAAACAATGTAGTTATGTTTTCAAAAGTAAAGAATTGTTTTCATTCTTACCATTAAACTTAATTTGTTAAATTCTAAAAAACACTGACTTCGAGATGTCTGTGGCAGATTATTTCAGTGTTAATAAGTCATTCCGGTCTGGGAAGGTGGCTCAGTAGTAGAGAGCTTGCTTTGCATGCATGAGGCCCTGGGTTCGATTCCTCAGCACCACAAAAGCAAAAAGAAAAAAGCCGGAAGTGGCGCTGTGGCTCAAGTGGTAGAGCGCTAGCCTTGAGCTGAAGAGCTAAGGGACAGCGCCCAGGCCCAGAGTTCAGGCCCTACAACCAGACCCAAAAAATAAAAAATAAATCATTCCCACTTTTTGCAGTTAATAGGGCAGAATAGAAATTTTACATGCTATTTATTATGCAATCCATTTTCTGTAGGGTACAAGTTTTTACAAGTCCTGTCCTTGTTTTACTTGGCATAAAGGAAACTTTCAGAAATATAATCTGCTTTTAATATCTCTGTCAAAGAGCAGACTATAATAAACATGTAGGAGTCTTTGAAGCTGCTTAAAATCTTTTATTTGGAAAGGTCACATTAATTTTGTTACACATGCACATAAATGTTCTTTTGTGAAAACCAGCTATATCTTGGTTTGCTCTAGCTGCTATAGCAAAGTAACAACTGGGTTGACTTAAAGAATAAAGATTGTCAGAATTATGGGTTTTGGAAGTCCAAGAACAGAGTGTTTTCTGGTGTTCTGTTTTCTTGGCCTGCAGATATATGGTTGGCCTTTTCCTGAGTGTCTTTTATGGTAGATGGAGGGCAAGCTTCCTTATAACTAGCCTCATTATGATTGTCTCACCCTGTCTAAACTTAGTTATTTGTGATATTAATTGGGGAAGAGGATATGGAGATTGAACTCAATGTCTCTTGGTTGACTTAAGCCACACATCCCTATCTCTAAGGCTTCAGCTCTAAATGTCATCACATTGGGGAATTAGGGATTCAGTGTATGAATTTTGGGGAAGAAAGAATCATAGGAATTAAATTTTAGCATGCTAGTTTGTTTAAATACTTAATTGGATATAATGTACTTGAAGAGAAATGAATACTTTTTGGTGATTTAGCTAGGTGTGGTGGTGCACATTTGTAATCCCAGCTACTCCTGAGAGAAATACAAGCAGGCAAGTGCTCTACTGACTATATCCCCAGCCTTTTGGTGATATTACAATTATTTTCCTTTTAATAAATGTAATAGAATTGAAAAAAGTAATGGGTTAAGTTTGACTTCCTAATAGTTCAAGAGTATATAAATGAAATTTGCAAATTGTGGGCAGGGACAAGAGGAGGAAACTGGAGGAAAGCAAAGGAAAGGGTGACTGTCCAAAAGAGAAATGTACACATCTGAATTATGAAATGCTAACTCTTCTGTACAACAGCTTTTTTTTCTTTTTTTGGTCAGAAGTGGGGCCTGAACTCTGGGTGTGGGCACTGCCCCTCAGCTCTTCAGCTCTAGCGCTCTACCACTTGAGCCACAGTGCCACTTCTGGATTTTTCTGTTTAGGTAGTGCTGAGGAATTGACCCAGAGGCCTCATGCATGCAAGGCAAACACTCATCACTGAGCCACCTTCCCAGCCCCTGTACAACACCTTTACAAAACTATATTTTAAAAAGTAAAGCCAGGTGCTGATGGCTCACGCCTGTAATCCTAGCTACTCAGGAGGCTGAGATCTGAGCATCACGGTTCAAAGCCAGCCCGGGCAGGAAAGACCATGAGACTCCTATCTCCAATAAAAGGAGGAAGAGGAGGGACTGGGAAGGTGGCTCAGTGGTAGAGAGCTTTCCTTGCATGCCTGAGGCCCTGGGTTCGATTCCTAAGCACCACATAAGCAAAAAGAAAAGAGAAGCTGGAAGTGGTGCTGTGGCTCAAGTGGTAGAGCACTAGCCTTGAGTTGATAGAGCTGAGGGACAGTGCCCAGGCCCAGAGTTCAGGCCCCACGACCAGACCAAAAAAAAAAAAAAAAAAAAAGATGTCAAAAGGAGGAGGAGGAGGAGGAAAGGAAGGAAGGAAGGAACGAACAAACGATTGAGAGAAAAAGAAGGAGCAGAAGGGTTGAATTTGATTAGGGCATATTGTATATGTGCCTTGAAATGAAAATTTCCCCTCCCTAGTCCCAGCGCTTGAACTCAGGGCCTGGACACTGTCCCTGAGCTTCATTTTGCACTCTTACCATTTGAACACAGTGCTACTTCTGGCCTTTTCTGAGTAGTTTATTGGAGGTAAGAGTTGCATGAATTTTTCTGCCCAGGGTGGCATGGAACCTCCATCCTCAGATCTCAGCCTCCTAATCAGCTAGGATTATAGATGTAAGCCACTAGTGCCTGGCAATGAAATCCCTTTGTATCAATAATATATACTAATATAAACATTGCAATTTTCAGCTACCTTATGGCATCTCTTTTGCAAACCTCTATTAAAATATAATCCTGTAAATCTAAACATCAGTGCTTTTTTCCCCTCCCAGTAGATGTGAACATGGACTGAACACTAAAAATTACTCAGCTATTTTTGTTGTTTTGTTTCAAGATTATTGCCCATCTTCTGCTTTCTTTTGCATATATTTTGTTTTTGCCTTCATGTGTTAAAAATAGAGCAGCAGAGCCAGGATTACACCTGTAATCCTAGCTATTCAGAAGGCTGAGATCTGAGGATTGCAGTTCAAAGCCAGCTGGGGCAAGAAAATCCACGAGACTTTATTTCCAATACTACTGGAGAACCAGAAGTGGCACTGTGGCTCAAAGTGGTGGAATGCTAGCCTTGAGCAAAAGAGCTCAGGGACAGTGCCCAGTCCCTGAATTCAGGCCCCATGAACAACAAGAACAAAAATATAGCAACCTTTTTTTCATTAATAGGCATTTTATGTGACATAGTGAATGTGTCAGCTATAGGTAACTTTAATTCTCTTAGTTAGTAAAGAATATATAGTAGTCTTCCCTTATTTATGGGAATACATTCCCAGAGCTCCAGTAGTTGTCTGAAACCCTAGATAGAACCAAACACTGTTATTGTTGTTTCCCTATACCTACATGCCTACATAAAATTTAACTTAGTACTAATAAAATAGAATGTTGTAGTATGTGAATATGGCCTCTATTCATCTTTTTCAAAATATCTTGTGCTATATTCACATCACAAGGTTCATGTTGACCTTGGGTAACTAAAACCTCAGAAAACAAAAGTGGGTAAGGTGGGACTACTGTGGATGAATTTTCTGTAATCTGGTTATTTTAGAGCCTTTTAAAATCAGTGAAATAGGGGCTGGGAAGGTGGCTCAGTGGTAGAGCACTTGCCTTGCATGCTCAAGGCCCTGGGTACGATTCCTCAGCACCACATAAGAAAAAAGCCGGAAGTGGCGCTGTGGCGCAAGTGGTAGAGTGCTAGCCTTGAGCTGAAGAGCTGAGGGACAGTGCCCAGGCCCAGAGTTCAAGCCCCACAACTGGACCCAAAAAATAAATAAATAAATAAATAAAATAAAATCAGTGAAATAATATGAGATCAAGGATTGTTTTTATAAAACGTTTCAATAACCTTTTCTTTTGAAAAATGCAAAAATTTTTGTTTACTTTTCAAGAAACATATTGATAATAAGCCACCAGTAAATGATACTTTGAATTTTTTTTCCATTTTAAAACCCCAGAAGTCTAGTATTAGAACTCATTAATAAAATCTTTAGCATCATTGGCTGAAATTAAAGGAAAATTTAGGATGTTTGCTTAAAAGCCTTGTTATACCATAATAAGGTTAAAATATTCAAGTTGCCTGCAAGATCTCTGGGTTGTGCTGGTGGGTGGTGGGGGTTGAGAAGAAATTTCCCTTTGTAAATGAAGCATTAGAAGTAGCGAAGACAGATGAAGTTTTCTCCACCAGAACTCAATAAGAGATGAAAATCAACTGGTCAATTAGTGTTTGTGCATCAGGATTTCAAAGCCAGATGTACAATTTTTTTTATCTAACACTCTGTTAATTCTGTATATAAATTGATAATTCATGTATGTGACAAAAACCTAAATTCAGTTTATTAGGTTCTAATAGCTGGAAGAATATGCTTAATGGATTATCAAAGGATCTGTTGAATAAGAGCATTTTGCTTCTCTATTTTGGATAACATTAGTTAAAACAGTTTTGCATTACTATAGATCCCCTTATGACATGTTTAGATGTAAAGGAAATGAATTAGTACCTCCAGTTTGGTTTCTATGAGGATGTGAAATTTAAAAAACGACATTTACTTTGGGCAGGTTTTATACTATTAAGACATACACTATATTTACCAGCATCATGGATTGAAGGGATTTCATCACATTTTTTTGTTTTGTTTTGTTTTGTTTTTTTGGTTGATCGTGGGGCTTGAACTCTGGGCTGGGTGCTGTCCCTCAGCTCTTCAGCTCAAGGCAAGCGCTCTACCACTTGAGCTACTGTGCCACTTCCGTCATCACATTTTTAATACAGCAAGCAGTTAGCCATGCATGCCCTTTTAATAGGATTCATTTGCTTCTAAAAGCAAATTAAGGATCTGTGTTCAGTTTTTTTTTTTTTTTGGGGGGGGGGGTCTGGTAGTAGAGCCTGAACTCTGGGCCTGGGTGCTGTCCCTCAGCTCTTCAGCTCAAGGCTAACGCTCTGCCACTTGAGCCACAGTGCCACTTCTGGCTTTTTTTTTTTCTTTCTGTTTATGTGGTGCTGAGGAATTGAACCCAGGGCCTCATGCATGCAAGGCAAGCGCTCTACCACTGAGCCCTTCCCAGCCCTTGTGTTCAGTATTTTTATACAAAGAAAAGAACTCTCTGGCCACAATTTCAACTTAGCTTAATTAGGTGGAATATATTCTAGAATATGAAGAGTCCTATAAATAGATGAATTGAAAAACCTTCATAATTTGACTTCAATAGAGCTGACAGAATTTATCTTGTGAAGAGAATTACAGCTACATTACTGATTATTCTGAGAGTACTTTTAAGATTAATATCTGACTTTTGGTGAAATGTGTTGATTTAAAGGTTAACTTTAATATTAGATGATTACGGAGGCAAATCCAAAAATATTTTTCAAAGATTTTTAACATTTGTCTTAAAAAATATTGATGATGATGGTGGGTGCTATCAATATTTTTGATATTTAGGCTCAAGGCCAGATTGTGCAGAAAAGTCTGTGAGAATCCTTCTTCAAAACAACAAAAAATAGGGCTGGAGGAATAGTTCAAGTGTAATAGTTCAAGTGATAGAGCACCAAGCACGCAAGCAAGCTGAGTGAGCTTGAGGCCCTGAGTTTAAATCCCAGTAACTGACAAAGAAGTGATAGGTATAAGGTAGAAGAAAGGACCTTAACTCTTTCTCTCTTTTTCTCTTTCTTTTCTTCCTTTCTTTTTTGTTCATAAATAATGTCAGGATCTTCTCTGAGAACCCTGACCTATTTTTGGTTATCTCCACTTTATCACTAATGGTTAGTTAAGGCTTGAGTCTTGCTTTTCCTGTAGATAAAACATCTCATGTATTTACCTTTTCTCCATTTCCATTCTCTTCCACTTGAGCCCTCATGATGTGCTAGGGTTACTTAGCACCTTAGCTGCTCTCCCTTTTCCAATTTATTCTATAACATAAACTGTTATAAAACAATATTTTAAGAAAGACATTTTTTCCTATGTACTTTCCCTGCCCCTGATCCTATTAAGGTTTTCTGTTTTCACTTACATCTGTACATGTTTATCTTGCATTAAACTGCTTAGGATATCAATATAAAAAGGTATTAAGATACTCTGTCACACTAGGAAAATGTTTCTCTCAAATAATTTGTTTTAAAAAGGTATGGTTTAAGTAAATCTATGGTTACTACAAGTCATTTATTCACTTGAAGAGATTACATAAACACTGAGAAATTTAACAATAGAAAAACACTAATATAGTTTCTGTTTTTTCCCTGCAGGTTCCTGTTGCATGTAAATCATGTCCCTGTGGTTACATATTTATTAGCAGAAAACTTTTAAATGCCAAGCACTCAGAGAAATTGCCACCTTCTACAGGTAATTGTGAAAGTTTAACACATCTTTAGTTTTTGTATAATTTTTTCCCTGTTTTTTTTTTTTCCTGGCTACTTGTCCAGTGGCTTGAACTCAGGGCTTAGCCCTGTTGTGTGTGTGTTCAAGGCTAGTGCTCTATCACTTGCCACAGCTCTACTTCTGGCTTTTTGGAAGTTATTGGAAATGAGTCTCAGGACTACATTCCTGCCAGAACTGACTTTAAACTGCAATCCTCAGATCTCAGCTTCCTTCGTAGTTAGAATTACAGGCCAGAGCTACCAGCCCCTGACTGTTTTTTTCCTTTTTATTCTTTCTGATGTAGGGGGAGTTGAACCCAAACCAGGGCCTTCCTCACAGTAGGCCAGGTAAGAATAGCTCTTGAGTTATGCCCCCCAAGCCCACCTTTAGCTTTTTTTCTTCGGTCATGGGGCTTAAACTCAGGGACTTGGTGCTGTCTCTGAGCCACTTCTGGTTAAATATTGATAACATAGACATTCTTGTTAGTTGGCTTCATATTATCATCCTCAGATCTTAATCTCCTGACTAGCTAGAATTGTAGACAATACCATTGGCACCCAGCTAATACATTTTGTTGCTGGTGGTGGTGGTCATGGGACTTGAACTCTGGGCCTGGATGCTGTCCCTGAGCTCTTCAGCTCAAGGCTAGTGCTCTACCACTTGAGCCATAGCACCACTTCCAGATTTCTGGTGGTTAATTGTAGATAAGAGTCTCACAGACATTCCTGCCTGGGCTGGCTTTGAACTGTGATCCTCAGATAGCCTCCTGAGTAGCTAGAATTACAGGTGTGAACTACCAATGCCCAGCCAGCTAATATGTTTTATTTTATTTTATTATTTTCCTCTTACAAAAATTTACAACTTGAAGTGTTTTTTAATGGAAAAATGTAACTTAGTTTTATATGAATTTAATTTTTATGACTCCCTGCTTGAGAATATCTAAGAATATTTTGTTTGAGCTTGTTGCTTTTCTTAAATTAGTTATATAGAGATTTCATTGTAAAATTTCCTCAAAAGTTTACAATGTATTCCAGACAATCTCACCCCCTCCACCATTCTCTTTTCCCCCGTCCAAAAATATTTCAAAAGGTTTCCTTTTATTTTCATAGTTTCAATCTATTTTGACCATATTTATCTGGTTGCTTTTCTCTTAATGTAGACAAATTGGATTTATTCAACAGGTATACTTATTAAAAAATAAAATTTCATTACTTTTTTATAAAATCAGAATTTCATATAGTGGGCTCAAAATAAAAATTGATTGTAAATACATATTGACTACTTGCTATATGCTAGGCACTGTTCTAAACCTTGAGTATAAAGCAATGAGACTATTATGAAACCAGATTAATTGCTTTCATATAGCTTACGAACAGATAAACAGGAAAAAATAATTACATTGTGATAAGTACTTGGTAAGAAATTGAAACTGGTTATTGTCCTAGCATGGAAGACTACTTTTGATTAGAAGGCCTCTCAGAAGAGGTGATATTTAAACTGAGCCAAAAAAATGAAAAGATAGACATAATAAAATCAAGGAGGGGCTGGGAATGTAGCTCAGTGGTAGAGTGCTTGCCTAGCATGCATGAAGCCCGGGGCTCGATTCCTCAGAACCACATAAACAGAAAAAGCTGTAAGTAGTGCTGTGGCTCAAGTGGTAAAGTGCTAGCCCTGAGCAAAAGAAGCTCAGGGACAGTGCCCAGGCCCTGAGTTCAGGCCCCATTACTGGGGGGAAAAAAAGGAAAAAATACGGTTAACAGATGAAAATAGTAAATGTTAGAGATGTAAGGTGGGAGCTCTATCACTTCAGTTACTCTATTATACCCTTTTGTGTTGGCTCTTTTCAAGAAAGAGTCTTGATTTATTCCCAAGCATTTGTTTGTCCTGGTATGCCAGCTGTATACTACTGTGCCCAGCCATTGTGCTTACCCCACAGCTTGGGATGACAGATGCACCCAGTCATTGATTTAGATGGAGTCTCAAGCACTTTTATACTCAGGCTAACCCCAAACTGATCCTTTGATCACTACCTTCTAAGTAGCTGGGATTATCAACTGAGCCAGTATACCTAAGTTTCTTGTATATTGAGCTGGTTGTGACCTATATATAGGAGTACTATATCCTAGTACTCCTCATTTTTTGCTTTTTGGTAATAGCCATTCTAATATGGGGTAAGATGAGACCTCCATATATATGCATATATAGATATACATATATATTTTTTCATTTATATGTTTATCTACATATACATAATTATATGTTTATATACATATATATGTTGCTGATGGTTAGTTTATTGAAGATTTCCATATACTTATTAGACATTTGTATATTTTCCTTTGAGAAATGTCTATTCAGATCATTCACCTGTTTAAAAAATTAGACTGTTTTCTTGCTGTTGGATTTTTTTATGCATTTTCAGTATCTTGTTCAGTAGTTTGGAAATATTGTATTACATTCTTTGAGTTGTGTAGTCAATTGTTGTTTTACTTTTCTGTGCATCTGTATCTTAGTTTGATAAAATTCTATTTGTCTGTTTTGCTTTTGTTGCCTACATTTTGGGGTCTTACCAGCTACTCAGGAGGCAGAGATTGATAGGGTTGTGGTTTGGGACCATTCTGGGCAAAAAGTTATCCAGACCCATTTCAACAAAATAAGCCAGGTGTGGTGGTACATGCCTATCATCTCAGCTACACAGGAGGCATAGGTAAGAGGATCTCAGTTCCAGCTTGCTCCCTGCTGTGGCACAGGCAAAAAGCAGGACCCTATTTGAAAAATAACCTAAAGCAGAGATTGTTAGAGATGGCTCAAGTGGTAGAGTGAATTCTTAGTCCTCTAGTATTCCAATAAAGAAAACAGAAAAACAAACTAAAATCATTAAAAAATTTTAAATTGTTATTATAAAGATGATGTATTGAGCAGTTTCAGTTACATAAGTTAGGTAATGAGTACTTTTTTTTTCTGGACAATGTCATCCCTTGCCTGGCTCTTTCCCTCCTGTTCCCTTTCACAAATCCTATAGTTCATTTTCAACATAGTATCTAGTAACACGAATATCTTAAAATGTTTCTCCTATTGCTTGCTTCTAGTATTTTTGGTTTCAGGTATGTTAATCATTTTGAGAATTAGGAATATATGTACTTCTCCTAGCACCACTCATTGATGACACTTCTTTCTACCACTCATGCTTTTTCCTTTTGACACCTCTGTTGAAAAGCAGTTGCTTTAAAATAAAGTATGGTTATGTCTCCAAATTTGTTCCTTTTCCTCAGAATTGCTTTGGCTAGTCAGGCTGTTTTGTGGCTCCATATAAATTTCATAATTTTTTTAATTGTGAAAATACTGTACAGAGGGGTTACAATTACATGGGCAAGATAATGAGTACATTTCTTTTCAAGCATTGTAGCCTCCTCCTTTGTTTTCCCTTCCCATCCCTTCCCATCCTCCCCCTCCCCCTGCCCCCCCACCCTGAATTTAATAATTTTTTATGTTGTCAAGAATGTAATTAATTAGTGCTGGACCTGGGGCTTGACTCAGGGCACTCTGCCACTTGAGCTAGACCTCCACTTTTGGTCTTTTGGGGATAGTTTATTGGAGAAAAGAGAGTCACAGACTTTCCTGCCCAGGTTCTTCAAACTGCTATCCTCAGATCTCAGCCTCTTGAGCTAGGATAACAGGCAGGAGCCACCAGTGCTCAGTGCCATTGGTATTTTGACGAGGATTGCATTGGATGTGTAGATCACTCTGGGTGATATGGATATTTTACTAATATTAACAAAATTAATAATATTAACCATATCTCCAAATCTGTGAATGTGGGATGTCTTTTCACTTTTTGTGTGTGTCCTCTTCAATTTTTTTGAAGTACTACTATTTTTACTATAGAGCTTGGGCTTGTTCTTTTTCTTGGTTAAATTTATTCTGAGATATTTATTTATTTTTGTATAAATTACACAATACAATTGCTTCCTTCCTTCCTTCCTTTCTTCCTTCCTTCCTTCCTTCCTTCCTTCCTTCCTTCCTTCCTTCCTACCTTCCTTCCTTTCTTCCTTTTTCAGCAAATTCGTCAATGGCATATCAAAATGCTACTGTTTTTGTATGTTGGTTTTGTATTCTACAACTTTATCAAATTTGTTTGTTATAACAGTTTTTAATGGAGTTTTTCTATATCAAAAATATCCACAGGAGGGGCTGGGAAGGTGGCTCAGTGGTAGAGCACTTGCGTTGCATGCCTGAGGCCCTGGGTTCGATTCCTCAGCACCACATAAGCAAAAAGAAAAAAGCCAGGAGTGGCGCTGTGGCTCAAGTGGTAGAGCACTAGCCTTGAGCTAAAGAGCTGAGGGACAGTGCCCAGGCCCAGAGTTCAGGCCCCACGACTGGACCCCAAAAAAAAAAAATCCACAGGAATGATTTGGCTTCCTCTTTTCCAGTTTGGATACGCTTTCTGCATTTCTCTGTCTATCTCTGTCTCTCTCTCTCTATTCTTGTTTCTGTCTGTCTGTCTGTCTCTCTCTCTTTTTCTGTCTTTTCTTTCCTTTTTGCTGAATCTGGGGCTTGAGCCCAAAGGCCTGGGCCTTGTCGCACTACCACTTGAGCCACAGCTCCACTTAGAATTTTGGTAGTTAATTGGAGATAAGTCTCTCATGGATATTTTTGTCGGGGCTGGCTTGGAACCACAATCCTGAGATCTCACCCTCCTGAGTAGCTAGGATTACAGGGGTGAGCCACCAGTGCCTTACCTTGTATTTCTTTCTCTTCCATAATTGCTCTTGCTCAGACTTCTAAAACCATGTTAAATAACAGGTGTTTCTAGATATCATCTTTTTCTTATTCCAGATTTAGAGGAAACACTTTTTTTTCCTTCATTCAGTGTGATGATGTACTTTATTGAGAGTTTTTATCATAAAGTAATGCTTTTTTTTTTTTTTGCTTATGTGGTGCCAGGGCCTCTGGCATGCAAGGCAAGCGCTCTACCACTGAGCCACCTTCCCAGCCCCATCATAAAGTAATGTTATATGGGAGTTGTATAGTTTGTAGGCCATTACACTCTAAGTGTTTATGATTATTGTATATGTGTTATAGACCATTTCAGTAAACAGGAAAGTAAATTAGAGGGAATTTATAGAAAAAAAGAAAATTGATAATACATTTCTGAAAGCTAATCACTATTACTAATGATCAGGGAAGTGCAGTTGAATGGAATACCATATTTTCTGTCCTCATTCTGATAAAAAAAAAATGTAAAGAATTTTTTGTGCCAGCTGTCAGCAAAAAAGCCAAACAAGAATGCAAAGCTGTGGAGCTGGGAAGGTGGCTCAGTGGTACAGCGCTTGCCTTGCATGCATGAGGCCCTGGGTTCGATTCCTCAGCACCACATAAGCAAAAAGAAAAAAGCCGGAAGTGGTGTTGTGGCTCAAGTGGGAGAGCACTAGCCTTGAGCTGAAGAGCTGAGGGACAGCGCCCAGGTCCAGAGTTCAGGCCCCATGACCGGACCCAAAAAAAAAAAAAAAAAAAAAAGAATGCAAGGCTCTGGGTTCAATTGCTGGTGCAAAAAAATAAAAAAATGTACATATGTTCAACTTAATCTAGCTGAAAATAAGCAATCTTTTATAGAAAACTAGGGAATTTTTAAACAGTTTAAAGTTAGCTTTGGTGAAAGAAAAAGTGTTGAGTACTACCAATAAGACTGTAAGAATTAAGAAATTAAGAAATGCTCAGTGTTGACAGTGAATATTTTTGGAATATATTGCAAATACATATGAAGTTGGCATAAAGAATCTCAAAGAAGCTGTTGCAGTAGGAAACTAAAGGGAGGGGAAAGAGGAAGCAAAAAAAAAAATATATATATGTCTAAACCATGGTGAAGCACTTTGGTACAATTAATACATACTAAAATAGTGACAGAAAAAACAGGCTCTAAAGGGGAGGGTGTGTCAATGAAAAGGGATTAATCTAATGAGGGGGAGGGGCGAATGAGGATAAATATATTTGAAGTAATTTGTTTACATGTATGAAAATAGAGCAGTGAAACCTGTTGAATTGTTTTGAGAAGGAGCTTTAGAGTAAGTATGATAGAAAAGGGTAAATTTAATTGGAATACATTGTAAATATTTGTAGATATTTTTAGGTTTTTAAAGAGAGGTTGCCAAGTAAGAACCACATCATGCACGTAGTATTCAGGTAAGGGGTAGGTTTATTCAGTAGACCTGCCGGGACCAGACCAGGTTGGCACTTCACACCGCTGGCAAAGAGGGGGTGTCTGGCGCTGGGCTAGGCCTTATCTAGGGTAGGGGTGGGGAAAGGTGTGGCCAGGTAAAGGGAGGTGGGACCAGGTGGGAGAAAGGTGTGGCCATATCAGATCCAGATGTGACCTAAGCAGTTGTGGATGTGACCTCTTCCAGGTGTTCCAATTGCCTAGGTAACACAGGTACTGGGTGGTGTCTGCTCACCCTCCAGGAGTAGACCTTACAGATATTAGATGTTTTAAGAACCTAGAACTCCAGGCAATTAATTATTCTTTGACACTTTATGAATCAGATAGGGGTATATTAAATATTTATCTTTTGTGAAACAGATTTTTTAAAAATTACCTTTTTTATTTAGTAATTAATTGAAAAAATTGAATGTTTGAGAGTTTAAAAAGTAGCCTTGAGCTGGTGCCTGTAATCCTAGGAGGCCGAAATCTGAGAATCATGATGTAAAGCCAGCCCACGCAGGAAAGTCTGAGAAACTTTTATCTCCAATTAAACAACATCAAAAAGCTAAGGGGATCTTTGGCTCAAATGGTAGAGTATTAGCTTTGAACAAAAAAGCTCAAGGACAATGCCTAACCCTGAGTTCAAGCCCCTGGATTTGTGTACACACACACACACAGTCACCTTGAAGGGTTGGGTTTGTAGCTCACTAGTAGAGTGGTTGCTTTTACACACACACACACACACACACACAAACACACAAAATCACCTTGAAGGGTTGGGTATGTAGCTCACTAGTAGAGTGGTTGCTTTGCATGCAAAGACCATGGGTTCCATCTTCAGCATTACAAAATAAGTGTGGGGAGGAGTGGGGGGAGACAAGTAGCCTTGAAATTAAACTTAAAATGGCCAAGTTGATGGAATTTCTTTTTGTTGTTGTTCTGGTCTTAGGAGACAGTGTTCTTGTTTTAGCAAATGGCCTGTTTCTTTTTTTTTTTTTTTTTTTTTTTGCCAGTCCTGGAGCTTGAACTCAGGGCCTGGGCACTGACCCTGAGTTTCTTTTGCTCAAGGCTAGCAATCTACCACTTGAGCTACAGCACCACTTCTGGGTTTGTCTGTTTATGTGGTACTGAGGAATCAAACCCAGGGCTTCATGCATGCTAGGCAGGCACTCTATCACTAAGCCACATTCCCAGCCAATGACCTGTTTCTTAATCTTAAATTCTAAGATTAAATTCTAAGTAGTGTTGAGCCTCAATACTCAATACTTAATGACTGCTAGAGAATTTTTTTAAATAAAAGAGGGAGTGGGGGGAGGATTGGGTGGGGGAGGAGGGAGGATGGGAAGGGATGGGACAGGTAAACAAAGGAGGAGGCTACAATGCCTGATAAGAAATGTACTCACTATCTTGCCCATGTAATTGTAACCCCTCTGTACAGTATTTTCACAATAAAAAAAAAAAAAGAGGGAGTAATGGAACATTGTCAAAATTGTGAATATTTGTGTAGTGGACCAAACCTTCAGTATGAAATAGTTACCTAATCAAATATGTGGTTAGTTAACCAGTGTGAACACAAGTGTTAAGCTTGTGTTACATCTTTACATTTGGATTCTCAGTGGTTATCAAGGATGCTAGTTTGCATTTAGTAACTGGCTATTTCTAAAATTTTTAAATACTATTTTATTTCTATTCACATGAAAAAATGGCTAAAACTATCACATTTATTTGCATACTGATACTGGAAACAGGATTCAGTAACAAGTCATATTTAAAAGTGCTAAAGAACAATCATTAAAACACTGCCCATAAGAGAGCAGAGTAGGAAAAAAGTAGTAAGCTATGATTGTCCTTTTCATTAAAGAGAAGTAACATCTGAAAACTCATTAGTGATATACATCTACACTGCAAAGTAATATATTCAAAGTAAACAGTGATTGTGCTGATTTTGTTAGTTACTAAGTGATTTTATTTTCCTCACACTCAATGCAAAGAAAACACAATAGAAGAAAAATCTGTCTTCTTTATTATTCCCAATGAAAAGATGTGCTTTGCTTGCAGCCTGAGAGTACTGGGAACCTAGGGTTCAATGCACTATTTTGATTTTGATCCACTGAATAAAATCCCATTTATATGTAGTGACTGCACTAACTCCACGAGAGCTGAGACAGCTGAACCATTTCTATGATATCCTCAGATCTCTTTAAATAACAAAAGACCTTACATAGTAAAGGTAATACCTTATTTGGCTATAAATTACATCTGTAGATCTGTTTCTTTGGTATATCATGGAGAAAAGGGGCCTATAAGTATTTAGAGAAAAGTATTATTGTGATCTAAAGATTGCTAGATTGACTTACAAGAAGATAATGTACACATCAAAATAACCATCAGATTAAGAAACATCAACAACTTTGATCAATTCTTCACGCTGTGGAAGCAAGTTCCTTTTCTGGGCTGATAATTAGTTCTGTGTTGGCATTGCTGCTGCCTCCATGGCACTCACCACCAGGGGTAAACTATTGAATTGAACCACCTGGTAGGTGTTATAATAACAGCTGATGTTTTTACTCATTGAGAGAACAAGTTTGCTACTTTTGTCTGTTGCAAGGGCAAAAGTAGGTAAGAAACCAGGTAACAGAGCATGTCTGGGAGCATTATTGGTCACTTTGATACAGGTATTCAATCTCTATCTGATACAAGAATTGCATTGAGTCCTTCAACAGTTGGTAAAATTGTATACAGGAATCACTTTAGGTCATCCACCATGATGAAACCCCTTTCTTTCACAGGATCAGTCTTGTACATCGGGATTTCTTGGCTGCCAGAATATCCCCACTCTACTTGATCCAGAGTCCCCTACAAGCCTTTGTCACATGGCTTGTTCCTTTCTTAAAATTTTAAATAAATCCTGTTGAATGAAAAGTAAACTGGGAGCTCGGTACCCATGGCTCACACCTGTAATCTTAGCTATCAGGAGGCTGAGATCTGAGGAATGAGGTTCAAAGCCAGCCCAGGGAGGAAAGTCCATGAGACTCTTTCATCTACAAGTAAAACCACCAGAAAACTGGAAATGGTGTTGTAACTCAAGTGGTAGAGCTTTTGCCTTGAGCTGAAGAGCTGAGGGACAGCGCCCAGGCCCAGAGTTCAAGCCCCACAACCAACCACAAAAAAAAAAAAAAAAAAGGTAAACTGGGGCTGGGAATGTGGCTTAGTGATAGAGTGCTTGCCTTACCTGCATAAAACCCTGGGTTTGGTTCCTCAATACCATATAAATAGAAAAAGCTAAAAAAAAAAATAAACTGAGATACTGGTTTGCTAAAGATAACCAACCTCTTAGGCTAAGCAAGATTTAGGACTGTAAAACTTAGAATTTCCTGTTAGTACTTTAACTGTGTATTTCTTCCTTCCTTTTTTGTTTTTTGTTTCTGGTCGGTTGTGGGGCTTGAGGTCTGGGCCTGGCACTGTCCCTGAGTTTTTCAGCTCAAGGCGAATACTCTGCCACTTGAGCCACAGCACCACTTCCAGTTTTCTGGTGGTTAATTGGAGATAAGAGTCTCATGGCCTTTCATGGCTGGGCTGGCTTTGAACCATAATCCTCTGATCTCAGCCTCCTGAGTAGCTAGGATTATAAGCGTGAGCCACCGGCACCCAGCTAACTATGTATTTCTAAGAATATACTTTAGGTTAAATACATTCCTTCATTTTTAAACTTTTAAAGTTATCCTTTAAGATAAGTTAATGGCAAAGACTGGTAAGCAAAAGAAGACTAAAAATGGAAAAAATAATCCAGTTAAGAAAAAAAAGATCCTAGCATCCCAGAGGCTGAGGTAGGATTGCCAGTGCAAGGGCAGCCTGTGCTAGGGCTGCAAGTATGAAGCCATTCTAGAATGTGTAGTTAGACCCCCATCTCAAAAGACTAAAACATACTTTTGTCACTAGTATTTCTTTCCTTTGTTCTCCCAAAACAACTCATTCTTCTATATCTTTTTTTAAAAAAATTAAACCCATGTGTCTGTATTTTTGGAACACATTTCTCAGAAATTGTTTCATACAGTTTCATACTGAAAAAAGTTTTCAGTGTACTTTTTTTTGATCTTTTTTATTTTTATTTATTTTTTTATTGTGAAAATACTGTATAGAGGGGTTACAATTACATGGGCAAGATAATGATTACATTTCTTATCCAGCATTGTAGCCTCCTCCTTTGTTTCCCCTTCCCATCCCTTCCCAGTCTCCCCCCCCACCCCCCCTTCAGTGTACTTTTTGACTTACATTCTGGAAAATGTCTATTTTGCATTCACACTTCCATGTTATTCTCATTCTTCCTTGGCATTCATGGATTGAGGTGTAGCTAGCACAATGGAAGACTTGTTTATAAGAGGCCATGTTTTTTGTTTTTTTTTAAAGTGTGTCCATAGCATCTGAAAGCTCAAATTTTGCTATTCAGGGCAATTTCAATCATTTTTTTCTTTTGTTATTTTTGTGTGCTCATTGAATTAGACAGATAATTTACTCTTAAAGTTTAGTAAAGAAAAGTAAAAGACCTAGGCTCTTAAATCCTGAGATGTAGCTTTCCTGCTTGTTGTAAGCTTAAAACTGTTGGATCACAAGGTATCCCATAAGCATTCCAAATAGGAAGATGTGGGAGGGAAAATGGATGAAGGAATGTGGCAGTCAGTCATGTTTATCCCTTTGGAGGAGGGGAAACTTTCAGAAAACTTTACCAGTTTAAATTACATGCCATTGGTCTAGGTTAGGTTTCCTGGGCACTTCAACTGCAGAAGTCTTGAGAATGTATGCTAGATAAACAGTTCTGTCAAGGTATATTAAAGGCTTCTTGTGCCTTGATTTCTCTTCACTTTTTGCCATAGACTTTTGTCTTTTTGATTTGTTCCAGGAAATTTTAATTTCCCTTTCTAGATTGTCTTCATGTCACTAGACATGTTCATTATTTGGCTTATTTTTAGCTGTATAATTTTACCAGTCTATCTTGGTTTCAAGTTTTTTTTTCCCCCCATAGAATCTTGTTTTTTCATTGTTCTATTTTTCCCTACTTGGGTCTTGAATTTGGGGCCTGAGCACTGTTTCTGAGCTTTCTTGCTCACTTTGTTGCTTAAGCTGCAACTCCACATCTGGCTTTTTGATGGTAAATTGGAGACTTTCCTGCTAGGGCTGGCTTTGAACCTCAATCCTCAGAGTAGCTAAGATTACAAATGTGAGCCACCAGCACTTGTATTTTCATTTCTTATGTCTATACATATAACATAAAATAGGCTATTTTAAATGTTAACAATTTTTAGTGTATAGTTCAATGGCACTAAGTATATTCATATTATATACTTAACCATAATGAACTATTCTCAAAGTGAAACCTGTAAAATAGTAGTTCCCCATTTTGTCTCCCCTTTTCATCAGACAGCCATTACTTTGCTTTTTAGGTACCTCATATAACTGGAATACAATATTGGTCCTTTGGTATCTCACTTATTTCACTTAGTATGACATCCTAAGGTTCATCGGTATTAAAGCATGCATTAGGAATTTCTTCTTAAAGGTTGAATAATGCTCTGTTGTATGTATATAACACATTTATTCATTCATTGATAGGCACTTGGGTTGCTTTCACCTTCTGGCCACTACAAGTAATGCTGTAAATATAGATGCACACATTAGCTATTCAAGACCCTGCTTTCATTTCTTTCAAATATATACCTAGAAATGGAATTACAGAATCATAGAGTAGTTCTATTCATAATTTTCCATACTATTTTCCATAGCAGCGATACCATCTTACATTTCTATCAGCAGTACTTAGAGTTCCAATTTCTCCACATTCTCACCAACACTTGTTATTTTGTTTTTGTTTTATTTTTGTATCTCAATTACTATAAGTGATATCCTGCTATAGTTTGGCTGTATACATGAGCATACGTGGTGGTACTGATGTTTGAACTCAGAGCCTCAAACCTGTGAGACAAGTGCTCTACATTTGAGCGGCCATGCTTCCATTACTTTTTTCTTTGTCAGTTCTATACTATTTTAACTATTTTGATTGTTGTTTCTTTGTTGTAAATTTTATGGAAAAGGAAATATGAGGTTTTTAATATTATTATACTTTTTCCAGATTAATTCCTTATGGACTTTAGGATAGATTTTTATTTTACTTCTGCAGCAGAATCTTAGTCTTTTTTAAGTGTTAGAAATTTTATTGAAGTTAATGTTGCATGAGGTCATACTTAGACAAATCAAACTGTAAAAGTTTAAGACAAACAAGCTACTATTGTCCCTAAATGTCAAAAACATACTGGTTTAAATAAAACAAAGTCTTTAGAAAGCCAAATCCATTTGCATTGGATAAGAAGCCTTCATTCATTTCATGGAATCAATGTTAAAAGAAGCCTGTCTTGGTTAAAATTATTACAGCATTCTTTTTTTTTTTTTTCTTTTTTTGGTCCTGGGGCTTGAACTTGGCTTGGGCTCTGTCCTTGAGCTCTTTTGCTCAATACTCTACCACTTTGAGCTATAGCACTACTCTGGTTTTCTGGTGGTTAATTGGAGATAAGAGTCTCAGAAATTTTCCTGCCCAGGCAATCCTCCAGTAGTCTCCAGATAGTTAGGATTACAGGCATGAACCACTAGTGCCCAACTATTACAGCTTTTTTTTTTTTTTAATTTTTTTTGGGGGGGGATCCAGTCATGGGGCCTGAACTCTAGGCCTGGGCGCTGTCCCTCAGCTCTTCAGCTCAAGGCTAGCACTCTACCACTTGAGCCATAGCACCACTTCTGGCTTTTTTCTTTTTGCTTATGTGATGCTGAGGAATCAAACCCAGGGCCTCATGCATGCAAGGCAAGTGCTCTACCACTGAGCCACCTTCTCAGCACTTTTTTTAATTTTAATTTTATTTTATTTGAGAACATACTGTACAGAGGGGCTACAATTACATGGACAGGATAGTGCATACATTTCTTACCAAGCATTGCAGCCTCCTCCTTTGTTTACCCTGCGCCTCCCTTCCCAGCCTCCCCCCTCCCCCCGCCCAATTATACACCCCTCCCCCCCACACCGACATTGTAAAGTTGGTTTTGACATGACATCCTTCTCAGCATTTTTATGGATCCATTTTATTCAATACCCCGTAATGTGCTGTCATCTTGATTTCTAATAATAGGGTTCATTTTGAGACTCAAGCTCATGGTAAATATTTCTATCCTATCTTCTGTGTATTATATATATAGTGTCTTTGTTCCATCTACATAAAATCTCTTCCTAAGGATTTCTTTTATCCTCAAGAGTAAAACTTTAATGTCTCAGTCTTAAAACTGGCATACCTAGCCGGGTGCTGGTGGCTTACACCTGTAATCCTAGCTACTCAGGAAGCTGAGATCTGAGGATCGCGGTTCAAAGCCAGCCCGGGCAGAAAAGACTGTGAGACTCCTATCTCCAATAAACCACCAGAAAACCGGAAGTGGTGTTGTAGCTCAAGTGGTAGAGCGCTCGCCTTGAGCTGAAGAGCTGAGGGACAGCGCGTAGGCCCAGAGCTCAAGCCACGACCGACCAAAAAAAAAAAAAAAAAAAACTGGCATACCTACTAGTCCAGTGCCCCAAGTCTATAATCCTAGCTACTTGGGAGGCAGAGATCAGATCAAGATTTGAGGCCAACACAGTTTTTGAGACTCCATCTTGACCAATTGTTGAGTCTGGTTGGCATTTGGCTGTTACACCAGCTAACACAGGAAAACATAGGGGGTGGGGCTAGTCTCCGGTACTTGTCATCCCTAGTGACACAGGGAAACACCATAGGAACTAAGTTGGGCTGGGAGATTCAGCCTGTCTCTTGGAGAGAGCTCTAAGAAGAGGATTAGCAAACAGACTCCGGCAGAAAGGGCAGTTTGTTTCATTAAGAGAAAGGCACGTCTCCACCAGTACAATAAACACAGTAGTGAGATTGGAGAGAACTGACTCTCTGGTCCTCTGGGAATTTGTGGTCTTTGATAAGGAGTTTGGACTTCATTCTAATGAAAGTCCAAATGAAAGTCTTCTCATTATTAAAGATAATGAAATCATTAATGAAGAGTAGTTATATAACCTTTTTTTGTAGATAATATTGACTGCTTAGCGCCAATGGTTTGGCTAGGAGAGTGAGTTTGAAAAGGAGAAAATGAAGAGGTTATGGATATATTGTTCTAGGAGTTCCTGTGGGTAGATAAAGAAGCAAGATGACATTTGGCTTGTGCAGTTGTTTGCCAGTTATGATGAAGGTTGGAGGAGGAACAGATTAGTGAGAATCAATTTATCTTTTTTTTTTTTCAGTCTTGAGGCTTGAATTCAGGGTCTGGGTACTGTCCCTAAGCTCTTTTGTTCAAGGCTAGCACTCTACCACTTTGAGCCACACCACCACTTCCTGTTTTCTGCTGGATAATTAGAGATAAGAGTGTCACAGACTTTCCCAGACATTCAAGTGAAGTTAACAGTTTAAGGAAATTATCAGGGCACAAGCTATAAACTTTGGAGCTATTGTAGCAATAATGTTTAATGCTGTGGATCTGTAAAGGTTAAAAGAAAGCAATGGGTACAGAGAGGAGCTCTCTGGGCTTATAACCTGAACAATAGCCTGGGGGAAGAGAAAACATCAAAGGTGATAAGAATGGCTGGATTTGAACTCAGGGCCTCAAGATTCTCAGGCAGGGGCTCATGACCCACAGCCCCTCTTTGTTGAATTGTTGTTGTTGTTGTTTTTAGAGAAGCTTTAAGATTTAAAGTGAAGTGCCTGTTGAATTTCATAATTAAGGTAGTTGTTTTTTTCTTACAGATGGAAAATTGTGATACTCTGATTCTGTTATTCCTTTTCTTGTGTGGGTATTGGGCCTTGAATTTGGTCTTGGCCTTGTCCCTGAGCTTTTTCACTCAAGGCTGGTACTCTGCCACTTGAGCCACAGCTCTACTTCTGCTCTTGTGGTAATTGGAGATAAAGAATTTCACAGACTGCTTGGGCTGGCTTCAAATGTTGATCCCTAGATCTGTCTCTGAGTAACTAGGATTATAAATGTGAGTCACTGGCTCCCAGCTATTATTCCTTCTTTATTTATTAACTAAATGTGACATCTTTAATAGAGCCAAGAAGAGTTGTTGGAACAATTATTTGCATTCAATATAAAGAGAATCTTACCAGGCTTATGAGTTAGTCACATGCAGTTACTTTAAACATATATGTGTTCAATGACTGCTTAAAAACAGTAAGCATTGGGTTGGGAAGGTGGCTCAGTGGTAGAGCACTTGCCTTGCATGCCTGAGGCCCTAGGTTCAATTCCTCAGCACCACATAAGCAAAAAGAAAAAAGCTGGAAGTGGTGCTGTGGCTCAAGTGGTAGAGCGCTAGCCTTGAGCTGAAGAGCTGAGGGACAGCGCCCAGGCCCAGAGTTGAGGCCCCATGACCGGACCCCCCCCCCAAAAAAAAAAAAACAGTAAGCATAGGAAGCATTGCACATAATTGTAATTGTGTAATATGAAGTCTGGTCAGTTGTTGGAGGACGACAAAACTAAAGGTATCCTGTTCATCTATTCTTTGGTTCTGAATGAATGGGACAGTTTGAAAAGAAAAAACAAAAACATACTTTACTCTTCATGTGTTCAAAATAATGAGCTTTTGTTTTGTTTGGTTTTAGTGTCTATTATGGCCAAGTAGTTTATACTTTCAGTGTCATGTACTTGGGACTTTTAAGTATATCTGGTATATTTCAGATTGTATCTTTACTGTTCTTTTTTTATTTTTTATTTTATTTATTTATTTTTTTAGTTACTGTTCTTATGGATTGTCCTCTTGTACTATTAAGGTCAATGGGAGCCTCTTCAAGTTAGACTCTAGGTCTTTTAACAAGCCTATGATTGGATTGTCTGCATTAATAAAATGTTCTATTATCTAGTGTATGATGAATCTCAAACTTACAATTAATCAATTCTTAAAGAATACTAGGGGGAAGCCGGGCATTGGTGGCTCATGCCTATAATCCTAGCTACTGAGGAAGCTGAGATCTGAGGATCACAGTTCACAGCCAACGGGGGCAGGAAAGTCTGTGAGACTTCTCCAATAAACCACCAGAAAACTGGAAGTGGCACTGTGGCTCAAGTGGTAGAGCACTAGCCTTGAGCTGAAATGCTGAGAGACAGTGTCCAGGCCCAGAGTTCAGGCCCCACGACCACAAAAAAAAATACTAGGGGGAGGGAAGGGATAGTGGGACAACAACAAGGGAAGGGCTAACAAAGATCTATAAGTAGTGTATTCATTGCTTTACTCATATAACTGTAGCCCCTCTGTACAGCATCTTTACAATAAAATAAAAAAAATTTAAAAAATACAATAAGCTGAGTGCTGTTGTCTCTCATTCTTGTAATCCTAAAATATGAGGATTGCAGTTTGAAGCCAGCTGGGGTAGGCAAGTCTGTGAGAATCTTATCTCCAAAAAAACTACCAAAAAAGGGCTGGGAAGGTGGCTCAGTGGTAGAGCACTTGCCTTGCATGGATGAGGCCCTGGGTTCCATTCCTCAGCCCCACATAAGCAAAAAGAAAAAAGCTGGAAGTGGCGCTGTGGCCCAAGTGGTAGAGCGCTGGACTTGAGCTGAAGAGCTGAGGGACAGCGCCCAGGTCCAGAGTACAGGCCCCATGACCAGACCCCCCCCCCAAAAAAAAAAAAAACTACCAAAAAAAAGCCAGAAGTGGAGCTGTGGCTCAAGTGTTAGAGCACTAGCCTTGAGCAAAAAGAAGGTCAGGTACAGAGCCCAGCCCTTGAGTTCAAGTTACAGGACTGGCATTTTAAAAAAAAGAATATAATATTTAGAGATAATTGTTCCTGTTTTACTCCTCTCTCTCCCACCTGCAAGCCTTGCCTCACTTTATAACTGGGCTGGCCTTGACAGTTTGTTGCCTCAGCTTCTAGATTGCTGAGAATCTAGGTAAGTTCCTAGATGCCTAGCCACTAGTTTGTTTATGTGTCTATTGAATCTTGAACTGAGGGCCTGGGCATTGCCCTTGAGCAGTTTTTTTGATCAAGGTTGGTGCTCTATCACTTGAGCTACAGCTCCACTTCTGGTTTTCTGTTTAGTTTTTGGTGGTTAATTGGAGATAAGAGACTCTCATGGACTCACCTGCCCTAACCTGGCTTTGAATTGGGATTATCAGATCTCAACCTCCTGAATAGTTTGGATTATAGACATAAGCCACCAGCACTTGGCTCGCTCTTTTATTTTTTACAGTAGCCTATCAGACTTATTGTATATCCTTTCAAATATTTGGTTTGGTTTTTGGGATATGAATTTTCCTATTTCTTTTGGCCTTTTACTTATATGATTTTAGGCATGTGGGGAATTCTTTTTTGCTTTTGAAATCAGATAAGTATTAACTATTGTTGCTGTTTTTAAATTTTTGTTTCTCTACAGCATTTGGGTTTGTTTAGAGTGGGAGGTTAGCTTGTTGTTAAGTCCTTCTATTGTTATTCCAGTTAATGTAACAACATTCTTTTATGTCAGTTATTATTTATGGCTTAAGTGAAAACTACTCAATGTTATAAAAATATGTAGATGTTCTGTTTCACTTTTATTGTAACTTTAATATTCTATGTCTAAGGTCAGTTTTTCTTCTGCATATTTTACATTTCAATATGAAATTCAGGAAGAAAGCAAAAAGGAATGAGTTTTTTTGTTTTTCTTTTCTAATATTTCTCCATTTAAAGTCTGGAAACAGGAGTTAAAAGGCAAGAAAGGTTGTTACGAAATTGTTTGAACTTGTATGGAATGAAATTAAAGCTGTCAAATGAAGAAACTTCTTAGCCAAGATTTCTCCTACTTCATGTATTATGTGACTGAATTCTGTTATTTATCTATATGAGTGTGGGAACATATATAGATGTAGTTTTAAAAAATATTCTAGGAAACATACTGCCATTTAGAAAGTAAAAGGAAAACAATGAGAACTGAGCAAACAGTTCTTGGTAAGCCCTAAAATATATCACTTTTATTCATCCATACAGAAAACAAGCATGAGGCCAAGAGGAGGCGAACAGAGAGAGTTAGGAAAGAGAAGATAAATTCAACAGTAAATAAAGATTTAGAAAACAGAAAGAGATCTCGAAGTAACAGCCATTCAGATCATATCAGACGAGGAAGAGGAAGACCTAAAAGTGCATCTGCCAAAAAACATGAGGAAGAAAGAGGTATGAATAAATCCTTGCAGCTTTTTTTTTGAATCTTAATTTGATTAGAGATGATTAATTAGATAGCAATGAAGAGAGTGGTAACTTTGAAGTCTTGGACTTACAATCAAAACTCCTACTTTAGTTTTGAAATATTTGTGGTAGATACTAAGTTAAAAACAAGCCAACAAACACAGTGCTCATGCCTGTAGTCCTAGTTCCTCTGAGGCTGAGATAGGATTTAGGTTCAAAGCCAGTTAAGGCTAAATAAATAAATTTGGAGACTCTCATCTCCAAATAACCAGCAAAAACCAGAGCTAGATATATGACTCAAGTGCTTGTAACCCAGCAAGTATATCTTGCAAACTCAGAGTCCTAGGTTTAAACTCTAGTCACTTCAGAATACCCTTTGGAAAACAAAAGGGTAAAATCTACTTTGCTATAGACTGATGGTTGTAGTGTTTAGGAATAATTCTTTGTATTATATCCACTAAAATAAATGTATATGACATGTATTGAAATGATTGTAAGGTTTTTTTTAAAAGAAAAGTACAAGACTTACTTCAAGCTGCTATAATGGGAGTAAAGAAACTTTACTACTTAAGTTCTTTTTGGAATCCATTTTTAAATTGCTTATTGGGAGATTTTCATACACCCTAGATTGAGCAGCTTTTGTATAGTTTAGGTGAATTATTTTTTGTTTTTCTGGGATTTTTTTTTTTGTGTGTGTGCTAGTACTAGGCCTTGAACTTAAGGCCTTGGCCTCTTAGCTTTTTTGCTCAAAGTTGCATCTCTACCACTTGAGCCACAGCACCACTTGTGACTTTTTTTTGGTGATTAATTGGAGATTAGAGTTTTATTTAGTTTCCTGTCGTGGCCAGCTTCAAACCTTGATTTCAGATCTCAGCCTCCTTAATAGCTAGGATTACAGGTGTGAATCACAGGTGTGTTGCAGGTGAATTCTTCTAGATCTTAAGTATATTTTTGTTTTTCCTTACAGGTCTTCTCTTTATGAAGGAGTATATATATCTTAAATTTTTCCCAAGTGGTAGTTTTTTTTTTTTAGCTTTCAATGTTTATATGAGAATTTGTGGGTAAAATGAATATATTGTAAAATAATGGTACATTTTCTCTTCCAACCCTTGATTTTTCTCCTGCATATCCTGGGACCAAAGCTATCTCCTTTTCGTGGTTTTTTTTTTTTTTTCTTGCTGATATTCATATGTTATGAACAAGCCTTAGGGCAGAGAATTTAGTCCACTTTAGGACACATTAAGTTTCAAGGGGAGCTGAGGAATTAGTCAATTTCAGCCAGCTGGATGCTGACTAAAGAAAAAAATAATTACAATTTTTGTTAGGCTCAACTCCTAGCTCAGCCTCATCAGTTTTTGTCATCACGGTTTGGGTGAAGGCTTCCCTCACTTTCCTAGTTACCAGGAAGAATCACAGGTTCTTGAGATCTAATTATGAAAGGTATTTCACAAGGTGAAAGTTTTAGCAAGGATTTTTTTATATGTAACAGAGTTAAGTAGGGAGAAATAGAAAATGAAAGAAACCTTTCTTGCTTTCCATGCAGGAAATGAAGAGTTAAAGACTCCAAAATAATTTTTTTCACCATGGAGAATTACAATATATGAAAGAGTAAGGAGAGGGCTGGGAAGTTGGCTCAGTGGTAGAGCGCTTGCCTTGCATGCCAGAGGCCCTGGGTTCAATTCCTCAGCAAAAAGAAAAAAGCCGGAAGTGGCGCTGTGGCTCAAGTGGTAGAGCGCTAGCCTTGAGCTGAAGAGCTGAGGGACAGTGCCCAGGCCCAGAGTTCAGGCCCCACGACCGGACCCCCCCCCCAAAAAAAAGAGAAAGAGTAAGGAGAATATATTTAAGTCCTGTATACTTTTAAAAGTTGAGAATGTTGCAACAAAGACTTACAGGTGCAAACAATAAATCCTCTTTTGCAACCCATAACTCATTGTTGAGTATGAGTTTTCACATATATAACAAGGAATATGATTCCTACAGTAGTTTGACGTGATGGGGGTAATGATACACATGCAAGTTGGCTCAGAATAAAGATGATGTAAAAGCTGCAGGGTGCTGGTGGCTCACGCCTGTAATCCTAGCTGTTCAGGAGGCTGAGATCTGAAGATCATGGTTCAAAGCCAGCCTGAGCAGGAAATCCATGAGATTCTTATCTCCGATTAACCACAGAAAATGGAAAGTGGTGCTGCGGCTCAATGGTAGAGCACTTGCCTTGAGCTGAAGAGCTCAGGGACAGCTCCCAGGCTCAGAGTTCAAGCCCCTACAACTGACCAAAAAAAAAAAAAAAAATTATATAAAATTATATAAAAGTTAAAAAAAATTGAGAATGTCTTAAAACTTGAGACGATAGTAATTATTGGAAGTAAAGACATTACCTGTCATTTTTTTTTTAATTGATCATGGGGCTTAAGGGGGCCTAGGCACTGTCCCTGAGCTTCTGTGCTCAAGGCTAGTGCAGTACGACTTTGAGTCACAGCACCACTTCCTGTTTTTCAGTGGTTAATTGGAGATAAAGAATCTCATGGACTTTCCAGTCAGGGCTAGTTTCAAACTGAAATCTTCAGATGTCAGGCTCCTGAGTGGCTAGGATTACAAGCGTAAACCACCAACGCCCAGCTTCTTTATAATAATTTAGAAACCTCTGTCAATAGTTTTAGCTTAAGTGAAATGTATAATTTCTTACATTATTAGTTACTTACACTTTTTCTCAGATAGTCTTAGGTATGTTAGTGCTTTCTATGTAACTAAATTTTTGGTACTTGAGACACTGAGAATTTTCTATCTGTTCATCAGTCTTCTCTAAGATTTGTTAGTTTTATTTGAATAAATTTAGTTCCCTTAGGGGAAATAACTAATCACTAGCTTTTTTCCCCCCAAATTGAAAGTGTCTTAATTGTGTTTTTTAAAGGAATAAGGTTATATCATAATTAACTGCATTTTACAAAAGCTGTAATTAGCTACTCTTTAATTCCTTTAATTTCACTGTTTTACTCTTCCTGAGAGTTATTTGCTTAATTTCAATGTGCTTCTTTAATAATATGAGATCACTAGAAAAATCCATGTCAACGACATAGAAGGGAAACTGGATAAAGAAACATCAGCATAGATGAAGAAGTAAAAAGGCATATAAGTGAAAGAATAGAGAAGGAATGCATCTGGTGGTAAGAGGAGATGAGAAAACAAATTTTTTTTTTTTTTTTGAGGAAATGAATTCTTTTTACTGTGCTGGGACTTGTACTTTTATTTCATTATTTCTTAGAGAAGCATTTGTCAGTAAATATTGTTTAGATATTTTCCGTTTATTTTATGTTTTTTTTTCTAGTCCTGGGGCTTGAACTCGGGGCCTAGGCACTGTCCCTGAACTTCTTTGTGCTCAATGCTAGCACTCTACCACTTGAGCCGCAGTGCTGCTTCCAGCCTTTTCTGTTTTTTTTTTTTGTTTTTTGTTTTTTTTTGGGTCCGGTTGTGGGGCCTGAACTCTGGGCCTGGGCGCTGTCCCTCAGCTCTTCAGCTCAAGGCTAGCACTCTACCACTTGAGCCACAGCACCACTTCCAGCTTTTTTCTTATGTGGTGCTGAGGAATCGAACCCAGGGCCTCGAGCATGCAAGGCAAATGCTCTACCACTGAGCCACCTTCCCAGCCCTCTTTCTTTTTTTAATGCTGGTACTGGGGCTTGAACTCAGGACCTGGGCTCTGTCCTTTAGCTTTTTTTTTTTTTTTTCCTGAAGTTGGTGTTCTACCAACCTTGGGCTCCGCTTCCATCTTGGTTTTTTGTTTTTTGTTCTTTTTGGGGGGTGGTTTTTGGTTGGTCATGGGGCATGAACTCTGGGTCTGGGTGTTGTCCCTGAGCTCTTCAGCTCAAAGCAAATGCTCTACCACTTGTGCCACAGCGCCACTTCCAGTTTGCTGGTGGTTAATTGGAGATAAGAGTCTCAGGGAAGCTGTTCCTGCTCTGACTGGCTTTGAACCGCGAGCCTCAGATCTCAGCCTCCTGAGTAGCTAACACCAGAGCCTGGCCTTCACTTGCATCTTTTTAGTGGTTAATTGGAGATAAAAGTTTTATGGACTTTCCTGCCCAGGCTAGCTTCATAAGGTGATCTTAAACTTAAGCCTCCTGAGTAGCTGATTATAGGTGTGAGCTACTGGGTGCCCACTTTTAGAATTTTAATTTATTTTTCATTGCTGGTCCTGGGGCTTGAACTTGGATTCTGGGTGCTGTTCCCGATGAGCTTTTTGTGCTCAAAGCAGAGCTCAAGGCTCTGCCACCTGAGCTTCAGCTCCATTTCCAGATTTTTTTTGGTAGTTAATTGGAGATAAGAATCTCAGGGACTTTCCTGCTCAGGCTGGCTTCAAACCTAAATCATCAGATCTCAGCCTCCCTAATAACTACGATTGCAGGTATGAGCCACCAGTGCCAGCATGGATTTTTTTTTTTTTTTTTTTTTTTTTTGTCAGTCATGGTGCTTTAACTCTGGGCCTGGGCGCTGTCCCTCAGCTCTTCAGCTCAAGGCTAGCACTCTACCACTTGAGCCACAGTGCCATTACCATTATTGGAGATAAGGGTCTCCCAGACTTTCTTGCCCTGGCTGGTTGTGAACCATGATCCTCAGATCTCAGCCACCTGAGTAGCTAGAATTACAGGCGTGCGCCACCGGCACCCCACTAGAATATTTTTTAAAAAGCTTATTTTTAGTATGAGATATAAGATACACTTCTTTGGGGCTGGGAAGGTGGTTCAGTGGTAGAGTGCTTGCCTTGCATGCATGAGGCCCTGGGTTCGATTCCTCAGCACCACATAAGCAGAAAAAGCTGTAAGTCTCACTGTGGCTCAAGTGGTAGAGTGCTAGTCTTGAGCTGAAGAGCCAAAGGACAGTGCCCAGGCTCAAAGTTCAAGCCCCACAATTGACCAAAAAAAAAAGATACACTTCTCTTCACTTTCTTTTTTGTGATCTAGACATTGAACCTAGAGCCTATACATTCACAGTTCAAGTAAGTTCTCAATATTTATTTGCTTTTTGAAACAAGAAAATTGCTCATAGCAAGGTTTGTAGCATTAAATTGTTGTTATTGTTTTGTGTGACAGATTGTCACTATCCAGGCCTTCCTCTAACTCAACAATTTACCTGCCTCAGTCTCAATTATAGATATATGCCACTCTACCTGAATAAACTGTAATCTTTTAATATAGACACAGATAGCAGCAGGATATTGTATTCTACAAACAGCCTGGTAGTAGATATGATATTTTAAACTCTGTCACAACTACTCAACTTTGTCATAATAGTGAAAAAAGTTATGAATAATATGTAGGCCAATGGTCACACTTGTGTGTTCTATTAGACTTGATAAAAATGAGATGATTGAGATGTAGACCATTGTTCTCTAAATTTAGTTTGGATAGGAACCATGAATTTCTTTAATGTTTATATATTCTAAAATAGATGTTTTTGGTAATGCTTCTGAAGACCAAGTAGCTACTTACCCATGTTTTTATTGGTTCCTTGATTTTAAGGCATTTAAAAATTTGAAGGAAGCTTTAAGTTTATTTTAACATCAGAATTAAGGAAAACCTGACTATCTGAAAACAAAACTTTAAAATTTTGACTTTATTATTTTCTGTTTTACAAAAGAATAGAGGAAGGAGGAAAAATAGAAAAGGAAAGTCCCCCAGCCCTAAATTTATCTTTTGAGAAGGATAAAATAAAAACACAATCTCTGGTATAAGGAATACCAGGCATTGTTGAGGGCAGTGGAAGACTGAATGGAAATTGGACGTGGTAAATATTGAGTTCTTTGGCTGTTTCGTATCTTCCACATAAAAGAGATTGGAAGTAATGTTCTCTAGGAAATCCTAAGAGCTCAAGAGAAAAGGCCTCATATTTAAATACTATGGCTGGCGATTACACAAAGAAATGGCTTATCATTCTGACTGATAACCAGTGTTAGGCTCCACCCATGTGCTCAAGGTTCTAATCATCTTTTTTGCTCACACTTTTAAAAATGAGCACATTATCAGAAATGACTCAGATATCTGGAAGAAAGCATCCAGTGGGAAAAACTGAGCCTAAATCAAAAGGAAAGAAAAGATAAATTAGAACAAATTTTTATAGGGAAAAGAAAAAAATTTAAAGCATTTAGATCTTTAGTTAAAATAAAATGTAATTAGTCAAAACAGTAACTATGATATTTGAAAAGTAGTTGTAACTTATGCACATGGAAAATGGACTTCAAAAATATGGACTTTGGGGCACTGGTGGCTCACGCCTGTAATCTTACCTACTGAAGAGGCTGATACCTAAGGATCTCAGTTCGAACCCAGACTAGGCAGGAAAGTCTATGAGACTTCTAATTAGCTACCAAAAAAAAAAAAAAAAAGCAGGGGCTGGGAAGGTGGCTCAGTGGTAGAACACTTGCCTTACATGCTCAAGGCCCTGGGTTCAATTCCTCAGCACCACATAAGCAAAAAAAAAAAAAAAAAAAGCCGGAAGTGGCGCTGTGGCTCAAGTGGTAGAGCGCTAGCCTTGAGCTGAAGACCTGAGGGACAGCGCCCAGGCCCAGAGTTCAGGCCCCATGACCGGACCCAAAAAAAAAAAAAAAAAAAAAAGCAGAAATTAGAACTGTAGCTCGAGTGGTAAGAGCACTACCCTTGAGCACAAAGAGGCTCATGGACAGCACCGAGGCCCTGAGTTCAAACCCCACAACTGACAACAACAACAAAAAATTACAGGAATAGAAACTTTAGCAAAAGTTTAAAGATAAAATTGAAAATTCTTGGAAATATAGCAGTAAGAAGGTTTCAGAAAAAGGAAAAAGGAAATTAAGAAGAAAGTTTTCACTACACTGGGAAGCATACTAGGACTGTGATCCAGGTAAGCCTGAGCAAGAAATGAGACCCCTATCTCCAAAATCAGCAGAGCTAAAAAGGTGGAGGTATGACTCAGTCAATTGAGTGCTTCCCTACCAACTTAAAACCCTAAGTTCATATACCAGTACTACCAAAAAAGAAGTGCCCATAAAATCCTGATCAAGTGGATGGCTAAACATAAATACCAAAATATATAATCAAAATACATAATCAGTATAATCAATATATAATCGAATATATAATCAGTATAATCAGTAGCTCTTTGGTTAAAGAAAAAATTCCTAAACTTTCAGAAAAAAAAGGAAATAATTAAAATAGTATTTGAATTAATACAGTGGTAACCCAGTTATCAAGAAAGTCTCCTGTTACATGAATATTGGTTGAATTTTTAAATTCATTAAAAAAGAAGCCAGACAAAAACAATACAATGTTAATGAAGTTTAAGGAAAGGCAAAATGAATTTATGGGTGCTGGTGAGTTTAGTAAAAGAATATAAATATGCTAGAGTGCAGAAAGTTTTCTGGATCTTGATTACAGTGGGAGTACACATCTGTTAGAACTTATTTTCCATTTAAGGTGATCTGTGTTTTACTGTATGTAAATTTGGCAATAATTTAAAATAACTTCAGGAAAAGTTTTGAGTTTTCTCCACAATAACACCAGTAGTCAGAAGATAATTTATTATCTTAATCATTCTTAGGGTACTCCTCAACAGTTTTTGCTCAGCCAAACTATAACTTGAAATATAGTAATGATGCTTTCTTTTTTTGGGTGGGGTCTGGTCATGGGGTCTGAACTCTGGGCCTGGGCACTGTCCCTCAGTTATTCAGCTCAAGGCTAGTGCTCTACCACTTGAGCCACAGCGCCACTTCTGGCTTTTTTTCTTTTTGCTTATGTGTTGCTGAGGAATCGAACCCAGGGCCTCATGCATGCAAGGCAAGTGCTCTACCACTGAGCCACCTTCCCAGCCCCTAAAGAAATTTTTTTTTGCGGGGGGGGGGGGGAGTCCAGTCATGGGGCCTGAACTCTGGGCCTGGGCGCTGTCCCTCAGCTCTTCAGCTCAAGGCTAACACTCTACCACTTGAGCCACAGCGCCACTTCTGGCTTTTTTCGTTTTTGCTTATGTGGTGCTGAGGAATCGAACCCAGGGCCTCAGGCATGCAAGGCAAGTGCTCTCCCACTGAGCCACCTTCCCGGCCCCAGTAACGATGCTTTCTTATACTCAAGGACTCCAAAATTTTGCTGCTCATACTCCCTTTCTCAGGAAGCTATTGCAAATTACATGACACCACAATGAAAAGCCAAGAATATCTAACTCGAGAGAAGATAAAATCCTCAGATTAATTTTGAAAAAAAAAGATTATGGGGGGGGCAGGGGGAAGATGGGAAGGGGAAACAAAGAAAGAGGTTACAATGCTTGATAAGAAATGTACTCATTATCTTGCCCATGTAATTGTAACCCCTCTGTACAGTATTTTCACAATAAAAAAAAATTTAAAAAAAAGATTACAAGATGGTGATGGTACATTAGACCTAAAGAATGATCAGGTTTTCCTTTAAAAAGACAAAACAAAGGAAATACCTAGTGTGTGTATACATCTTGGAAGATTTATATATGAAGAGAGAATTTGAATTGAATGACAAATTAATAAAAAAGAATCACTTCAAGGAAACTAATGCACGAGAAAAATATCATCATTCACAGAGCTGTAATGTAAAGACGTTCCCCAAAATATAATTTAGTTATGAGACAAGGAAATGTTCACTGTTTGAAGTGGGAACAAGAGATGCAAAGCATTAAGATGAATGTTCCATGCTAGAAAATTTATGTCTAAAACTAAGATGAGCATCTGAAAATGTTACTTGTAGATGGATTTGTTTTTCTGTTAAAAACAAAAAGGAAGTCAAGTGGCAGTGGCTCATGCCTGTAATCCTAGCTACTCAGGAGGCTGAGATCTAAGCATTGTAGTTCAAAGCCAGCTGGGGCAGGAAAGTCTGTGAGACTCATCTCTAATTAACAACTAGAAAACCCGGAAGTGGCGCTGTGGCTCAAAGGGGGTAGAGAGCTAGCCTTAAACAAAAGAGCTCAGACAGCACCCAGGCCCTGAGTTCCAGCCCCATGACAAAAAAAAAAAAAGAGGCTGAGATCTGAGGCTTGAGGCTTGCAGCTAGCCTGGACAGGAAAGTCCCTGAGACTTTTATCTCCAATTAACTACCAAAACACTGGCCCAAAGTGGTAGAGCACTAGCCTTGAGAAAAAGAACTCGGGAATAGTGCCCAGGTCCCCAGTTCAGGACTGGCACAAAAACAAGCCAAGCCATAAAGGAGCAACTTGAAAAAGTAGTTGAATTTAAAGAGTTTTTGTAAAAATAATTTGACTAGATGATATGCACATTTAACTTTGATTAAATTAGCAAAAATTACAAAAAGTTGCATAGTGGTAGCTCATGACTATAATACTAGCTTCTCAGGAGGCTGAGATCTGAGGACCACAGTTCATAGCCAGGCATAAACTGAAAAATCCTCTTATTCTCAATTTACCAGGAAAAAAGCTGGACCTAAGGTATTGTTCAACTGGTAGAGCACTAGCCATAAGCAAAAAGCTGAGAGAAAGCCTGAGGCCGAGTTAAAAGCCCTTCTATACTTGCAAGTACACGTACAGATACACATAGACAGAAAAAGAAGAAAAAATGATTATTAGTAAAGCCTTAAAAAATTAGAAATAATACATATAAAAAATGCAGCAGTGGTACTCAGTAAATCCTATGTTAAAAATGAACTATACAACTTATGGGCGGGGGGAGAGGGGGGAAAGAGGAAGAAACTGGATGAGAATGAAGGAAGGGATGACATTATCCAAAAAGAAATGTACTTACACAATTTACAAAACAGTAGCCCTTCTGTACATCACCTTTATAATAAGTTGCTTAATAAAAAATTAACATCTTGTTAATTTTTAACAAGATGTTCATTTTTACTTTGTTTCATATTTTAATGATGTTCCTTTTTCTCAAATTTTCTATTATGAGCTTTGAATTTGGATCCATCAAGAAGAGAAAAATAGAAATTAAAAAGTCAGTTATTCTTGTTTCTTCTAAGCGGGTTAAGGTGGAGATGATCATGTATTAATAAAGTTACCATTAATGTTCAGGATGGACCATCTTGTAGAGTGAGAAAATTTTGAGAAATTCATACTAATAGACACAAGATTATTACAGAATGATATAGCCATTAGATTGTACAAAGAAATATATATTCTTCATTTGGTCTTCATTCCAAGAGTACCTCTGACTAACAAAAATCTTTTTCAATTCAATAGTGTGGCGTCGAATGTTACTATCTTATGCATTATATTGCCATTTAATAGCTAAAAGTTTTAAAATTTTCTTTTGAAAAAATACTGCCTTCCGTGTTAAGCTTTCCCTTTTTCTTTTAACAGAAAAACAGGAAAAGGAAATTGACATCTATGCTAACCTCTCTGATGAAAAGGCTTTCGTGTTTTCAGTCGCCTTGGCAGAAATAAATAGAAAAATTATCAATCAAAGACTTATTCTCTGATATTTGTCTACAAAATTTGTTGAAAACATTCTTCAGGATTACATCAGCAAATTCTCAAACCATTATGGAGCATTCTGGCAGCATCAATAAGGGCCACTGATATTTTTTTTTTCCTATCATTTAGCCTGTGCCACAGTTTGAGTACAAAGCTGTAGGTTTGTATTATTATGGGATTTCTTTTTTTACCAAGGAGTATTGTCAATTTTTGTGTTGGGATAAGTAAGGGTATTTACAAAAACTAACAATGCTGGATGGATGTTAAGAGGATAAAAAAGGTGAGAGTAGAGGTGGAAGTATGAGAACTAGAGATGAAAATGCTTAATAGTTTTCAGATTTGCCACCAGAGATGCAATATTTTAAACACTGTCAGAAAGAGTGACTTTTACATATGTATATTTCAGATTTTCAGCACTAACAGATTACATACAATTCATTTACTTTCAATAAATTGGCAATTGATAATTGAAGGGGGAATTAATATAAACCGTAAATTTGTCTTCAGCTGATTTTTTTGAGGGGAATTTTTATGACTCAAGGTGGAGTTATATTTTAGGAGACTCTTTCTAGACAGTTTAGAAGTTTGGGTGCTATATGAAGAAAAACATTTAAAGATATACTTCAGATTTAAACACCTTGTTTTCTTGAATGTAATTTATTTATTGGTTAAAAAAGCTTTTCTGCTTTTAAGATGGTGCCTGTTAAGCTAAACATAAAATATATTTATTACATGCAAGTATTTCTTAGCCATGTTTAAGCAGTAATATTTTATCTAAGTGGATGTTCATTTAAACATCCTGTTACTTAACCTTACTCTGGAAGAAAAATAAACCTTAATATTGAAAGTAAGTAGATTAAATAGTGTGAAATATAGCTTTTTGTCCTAGTGGTTTGTGAAATAGTATTTTAGTTCTTAATTTTTATGTTAATTCATAAGCACTTACAGTTAATTTATTTTGTGCTAAATATTTTTGTATTTTGACCTACCAATTTAATGATTAACACATTCAAATTTGGCATTAATGTCACTTCTTTACAATTCCTTCTCCTTCCAGCCTATGGAAGTCTCACATTCTTATTAGGGGAGTTATTTGTAAGACTTTGTCCCAATTTAATAGAATCCTCTTTTTATGTATATATGATTATTTTTAAGTGGCACACAATACTTATACGTACTTGTGGGCACAGTGATTGGCATATCTATCCCCTCATTTATAATTTTTTGTGTGTTGTAAATATTCAGAAATCTCTATCAGTAATTATTGCCAGTTATAGTTCTCTTTCAGTTTCAGCAGTAGCATTGCCAGTTTTGTCCTTAAGCTTGCATAGCCTTTTATCTCCCTAAAGAAAACAGGCCTACATTTTTTTCCTTTATTTAGGTTGGTAGCCAGCAGAGGGAGCTTAAGAAGTACACTATTAAGATTTTAGATTTTCCTAAGAACCTGTTTCCTCATAACTACCAGAAGGTACTACTAAATTTATTTTGTTTGCATTAAACTCCTAGTAATAATGTTTTCCTAATAATAAAATGTGATTTTTATCTTTGAAACATACTATTCAAAAACTTTTATTTTTACCATGAAAGCTTAAAAGTGATTAATAAGGAAAAGCAAGAACGGCTTGTGGAGTTGACATCTCTTTAAAGAATACTTGTTGTTACAGTGTATCCCCTTACAGCTGAGGACTTTAGAGGAATATAATATTAAAATATTAATTGGCTATGGTTAAAGAAAGATACTGACATAAGCTTGCCATGTAGAAACTTAATTTCCTTCATATGCTCATAATGTCAGCTTGTTGGCATATTTAAAGCTCCTCAGTTAGAGCAGCAAATTAGATGTTTCTGTTTTGTGACAGAACTCTTTTAGCCAGTTTCTCTAAAATATATATAGAACATATAATAGATATGTTTGTAAGCTGTCTTGTTATAAAGTTTGTCTAGGTCTGTTGTAAAATGGTCCCAGAAAAAAAGTACTACTTTGTCAATGGTGATGAAAGAAACCCCTCTTATCACCAAATGTCTTACAAGTGTTATTATAGTTCTTTAGTTACTTGAACCAAAATTTATTCTGCTATAACATCTATAAGTAATAATCATTCACATTGTACTGAAATGGTTCTATGGGTTTATTGAAGATATATGTATCTTAAAATTTGATTCAGATTAATACAAGTAATTTTGGAGAATTATATATAGAAACTATAGAAATATTTGTAGCGTAAACTTCTTTCTGACTTTCTAATTCCATGGTATTCCACAATATTTTGGGGAATAATTTAATACTTGATGTTTGATTTTGTTTTTGTTTGATTTGTTATGTTTAGTTTTAAGCAAACATGGACATTTTTTTCCCATTTTCATGGACATGGAAGCTTTGGGTTATGTTTAAATATAGATTATCTAAAAAGTAAGCAGCTAGGTTGGTGGTAGATACTTGTAATCTCAGCATTTGGGAAGGAAAGGCAGGAGTATTATAATGAGTTCAAGGATACATAGTGAGTTTGAGGCCAGCCTAGGTACGTATAGCAAAATTCACTCTCAGAAAAACAAGACAAAAAAATTACCTGAAAGTAAAGAAAACACTGCAAAGTGCATTTCATTTAGCAATCATATTATTACCAAACAGTTTACATTCTGATGGGATAAAAATAGAATTGCAAGGCTGAAGATACAGTTTATTGATATTACCTAGTATATGTGAGGTTCCAGATTCAAATCCCCAGCACCATCAAAACAGAAAAATTACAAATGACTTAACATTTATTTATTTATTTTTTGCCAGTCCTGGGGATTGAACTCAGCCTGGGTGCTGTCCCTGATCCTCTTTGTGCTCAAGGCTAGTGCTCTACTACTTGAGCTACAGCGCCACTTCCAGCTTTTTCTGATTAGTTATTGGTGATAAGAGTCTCACAGACTTTCCTGTCTGGGCTGGCTTTAAACCACAATCTTCAGATCTTAGCTTCCTAAGGAGCTAGGATTACAGGCATGAGACATGCCTGGCATGACTTAAAATTTTTGTCCAAGGTAATTCACTTTTTTTTTTTTTTAACTCAGGATTGAACTCAGGGTCTTGTGCTTACTGGACAGGTACTTCACCACTTGAACCATGCCCACAGCCACATATCTTTAAATTTTAGATACTTTTTAAAAAAGCAACTTCTATGTTGCTTTTGAAAGTAATGGGTTTCTTTCCTCAGAATTGTTTTAAGTTTGGTTTCCTAACTAGTAATTGTATTAATTTTCTAGTTACTATTTTAAATATGACTGCTGTGTGTGTGTGTGTGTGTGTGTGTGTTTTGAGGGTGTGTGTGTGTGTGTGTGTGTGTGTGTGTGTGTGTGTGTGTGTGTGTGTGTGTGTGTGTGTGTGTGTGTGTGTGTGTGTGTGTGTGTGTGTGTGTGTGTGTGTGTGTGTTGAGGTTTTTTGAGTGCCCTGAGCTCTGTCTCTGAGCTTTTTCACTCAAGGCTAGCACTCTACCACTTTGAGCCACAGCTCCACTTCCTGCTCTTTTGGTGGTTAATTGGAGAAAAGAGTCTTATGGGCTTTCCTGCCTGGGTTGGCTTAAAACTCTTATCCTCAGATCTCAGCCTTTGAGTAGCTAGGATCATAGACATGAGCCACTGGTGCCAAGCTTGTTTTTCTTTTGTTTTTTTGAAATTGAAACTTGCCATTCTGCCTCACCCTAATGACTGCTGGGATTATGCAGTACTGTGACCCTTAGTATCCTTGGCATCCTTGCTTTCCAAAGAGAGTACTGTTGAGAAAAGCTTCAAGTGCTCAGAATGTGTAGAGGTTCATTTCTCTACTGAGTGTACTTGACTCATTTTCCCATAATGCTGGCCAATTTTTACTAAAGATATACCACCTTTCAACAAATCTAAAGTTTTAAGTTTATCATATCATTGTATGTCCTTTTTGATTTATAAGGATCACCATAACTTTTATTTTGCTTTTTCAGCACTATTTGCTTTCTTGGGAGGCATTTTTTCACAAAATTTAGAGCAGGAAAACACTCAGCAGACCACATAGTGATATAAACACAACCGATAGTGTGGGACTAGGTAAAAGCTGTGCTTCATCAACTGAGCTGCATAATACATTCTTGGGAATTTAAAGTTTGTGTGTATGTATGTATGTGTGTCTGTGTCCTGGGGCTTGAAGTCAGGGCTTGGGCACTGTCTTTGAGCTTCTTTTGCACAAGGATAGTGCTCTATCACTTGAGCCACAGCTATACTTCTGGCTTTTTTGTGATTAGAGTCTCATGAACTTTTCTTTCTCCTTTTTTTTTTTTTTTTTTTGGTCGGTTGTGGAGCTTGAACTCTGGACCTGGGTGCACGCTATCCCTCAGCTCTTCAGCTCAAGGCAAGCATTCTACCAGTTGAGCCACAGCACCACTTCCTTCTCATGAACTTTTCTGCCTGGGCTGGCTTCCAACCATGATCCTCAGATCTCAACCTCCTGAGCAGCTAGGATTACATGCCTGAGCCACTTTCACCTGGTTTCAACTTGCTAATCTTGGATTTTTTTTTGTTTTACGGGAGCGCTTTGCATTTTTGGCTTCAAAATTAAAATGACCGTAGCAGGGCACCGTTGGCTCATACCTGTAATCCTAGCTACTCAGGAGGCTGAGATCTAAGGATCAAGGTTCAAAACCAGCCGAGGCAGGAAAGTTCATGAGACTCAGTTAACGACCAGAAAACCAGAAGTGACGCTGTAGCTCAAGTGGTAGAGTGCTTGAGAGCTCAGGGACAGCGCCCAGTCCCAGAGTTTAAGCCCCACGATCAACAACAAAAAAATAAAATTAGGTGACCTTTGTTTCTTATATAATGAATTGGAATTATTCTACCTGTTTTCTGAAGGAGATGTGTAGAATTACATTGTTATTTAAATATTTGGTGGAATTTACCATTGGAGCCATAGTGGCCTCAAGATTTCTATTTGAGAAGGATTTTACTATGAACTAAATTTAATAGTAAGCAACTCAGTGATATATTTCTAATTGAATATATGATATGATTTTTAAGAAGCTGGTACATTTTATCTGAATGGTTGCAAATTTTGCTTGTAGAATTGTTTGTGTATTCTTTTACCATTTCATGTTTTTGCCATAGTGATGTTTTCTTCATTGTTTCTGATAGTGGTCTTTTGTATCTTCTTCCTTTGTATTAGAAGAAAATAATAACCCTAATAATTTAGGCTTATTAATTTTATTGATTTTTTCAAAGAACTAGCCTATACTTTATTAATATTTTTGTTGGCTTTCTCTTTGAAGTTTTATTATGTCCTCCTTTCTATTTGCCTTGTGTTTATTTGCTCTTTTCAAATTTATAAAAGAAGCTTAAATTGTTAAAATCATTCTTTTCTAACAAAATATTTAATACCTTAAATTTGCTGTTTTCCATCATGATGTTGAGCAAGATTAAAACCAGTTTAGTGGAGAACAAATAAATTATACTTTGGGGACTAGTAAGGATTACAATTTGAAAAAAATAGTTTCATAGTTTTGAAAATGTGCTTTCTATGAACTTGCCTTTAAGGATATATGTTTGCTTTATCCACAATATTTTGTTGTACTGTATTTTCATATTTGTTCAATTCAGAATGTTTTCTAATTTTCTTGACATTTACATTTCCACTTATTTAAAGGTTAGTCTAGTTACTTCTATTAGTAATTTTTGTTGTTTGTTTTATTATGGTCAGAAAACATTTTGTGTGATTTCATTATTTTAGACAGATATGGTGCTGTAATTATGGTTCTGTTTTCCCTTCAGTTCTGTTAACTTTTGATAAGATGACAGTTTTGTTATTGAGCACACAAATATCTTTGGTATATATTCGTGGTAAGTTGATCCTTTTGTCATTATGTAATATCTGGCTTTATTCTCACTAATTTGCTAACAATATCTTAGAAACATTTTTTCTTTTTTCTTTTTAAATTTTTTAATTTTTGCCAGTAATAGAGTTTGTACTAAGAGTCTCATGCTTATTAGGCAAGTACTCTACCACTTGAGCCACACCTCTGGCCCTTTTTTGCTTTAGTTATTTTTGTATAAGATCTCGTATTTTTGCTCAAGTTGGTCTTGGATAGCTTTCCTATCTATGACTGTTATCACTCATAGCTTGGAATAGTAGGCATATGCAACAACAACTGGCTAATTTTGAGATGGGAGTCTCTCTACCTTTTGCTAGGCTAGCCTGTTCTGCAGGCTGTCTGATGATCTTCACCTTCTGAATAGACAAGAACAATCCATTTTTCTTTTGATTAGCATGTTTTTCTTTTGATTAGATGTTTTTTGTTTTGTTTTGTCTTTGGTGCTACTGGGTTTTGAACTCAGGATCTTGCATTTGTTAGGCAGGTACTCTACAACTTGAGCCATACCTCCAAACCCTTTTTATTTTGGCTATTTTTGAGATAGGGCCTCAATTTTTTGCCTGGCCAGCTGGGAATGTCACCAACTGGGAAACAGGTGCATACTACTGATCCTACCTTTTTGTTGTTGAGATAGGATCTAGCTAAACCTTTTGCCCAGACTGGCCTTTGAATTTTAAGCCTCACAATCTCTGTCTCCCAAGTAGTGTAAACCACCTGGCTTGTGTGGTATGTCTTTTCCATCGTTTTTAAATCTGTCTATATTATTTTTTATTTTGATTGTATGGGTTGGTAGGTGCATGCACTCAGGACCTGGCTCTGTTCCTGAAGTTCTTTTGTTCAAGGCTGACATTCTACCACTTGAGCCACAGATTCACTTCTGGCTTTTTGGTGATGGAGACCAGAGTCTCATGGACTTAATCTTCTTGGACTGGCTCCCAACTGTGATCCTCAGATCTCAGCATCCTGAATAATTTAGGATTATAGGCTCTGTATTACAATATTTTTCTGTTTCTGTTTTCTCTCCTTGGGCCCTCTTCAGTAGTCTTTTGAGCATTTTTTATTATTTATTATGTGCAACTGTCTTCTTGTATAGTTCTTTTATTATCATAAACAGTTATATGAATCCCTTAAAGACAATATTTTAACTGTTTAAGTGGATTGTAGAAATCTTAACTATTTATATAATTTTTCTCTGTTTCATTGTCTATTAAAATTATGAAACCTATGAATGTTGTAATTGTCACTTATAATTATTAGAGTTGTTTTTGTTTTGTTTCCTTATTTTTATTTAAGACAGAATCTTGTATAGTTCAGGTGGCTCTCAAACTTGTAATCCTCCTGCCTCTGACTCCTAAATTCAGGGATTATAGGTATGTGTCAATGCACCCAGCTAAATTTTTTCTTAAAAAAAAACTCAAAAGTTTTTTTTTTTTATATTTCTGGTATGCTTCCTTAATTCCTAATGTTCGATGTTTACATTGGTATCATACTCTTTCCAGCTGAAAAACTATTTTAGCATTTCTTTTGGAGTTGATCTGCTGTTACTTTTCCCTAATTCATGATTTTTCTGGATACAAAATTCAATGTTGACAGTTCCTTTGTTTCAGCAAATTAAAATACATCATAGCTTTCTACCTTTGTGATTTCATTGGCAAATGTGTAGTAATTCAAATACTTTTTTTCCTTATATAAACATGTTACTTAAAAAAATCTCCAGAGGGCTAGAAAGTTGGCTCAGTGCTAGAGTGCTTGCCTCACATGCATGAGGCCCTGGGTTCGAATCCTCAGCACCACATAAGCAGAAAAAGCTGGAAGTGGTGCTGTGGCTCAAGTGGTAGGGGGCTAGCCTTGAGCTGAAGAGCTGAAGGACAGCAACCAGGCCCAGAATTCAAGCCTCACCACCGACCAAAAAAAAACAAAAAACAAAAAACTCCAGAGTTCAAGCCCTTCAATCAACAACAATAACAAAAAAAGCTACTCTGAGTTTGTCACCCGTGGCTCACTTACAGATCTTAGCTAGAATGGGAAGCTGAGATCTGAGGATCCAGACTTGAAAGCCATCCCAGGCAGGAAAATCTATGAGACTCTTACCTATACTTGGCTACAAATTAACTCTTTAAAAAGCCAGAATTGAAGCTGTGGCTCAAAAAGCACCAACCTCCAGCACAAAGAGCTTAGAGACAGTGTCCACTTTTTGAGTTCAAGCCCCAGGACTGACACATATACAAAAAATATTAGCTACACAGACCTGGAAGACATGGTTGGAAGATCATGGTTGGAAGCCTGTCAGGACAGAAAAGTCAGTGAGACTCCATCTCCTAAATTAACAGCAAAATACTGGACTGGAGGTGTGGCTGAAGTGGTAGGTGCCAGCTGTGTTTAAGAAAGCTTATTAGGAGGCTGGGAAGGTGGCTCAGTGGTAAAGCGCTTGCCTTGAGCTGAAGAGCTGAGGGACAGCGCCTAGGCCCAGAGATCAGGCCCCATGACCGGACCCAAAAAAGAAAAAAAAGAAAACTTATTAGAAGCATCTCGCCCTGAGTTAAGCTCTGATATGACACAAAGGGGAAAACAAAGTTTTCTCTGGCTGTTTTCAGGAGACTTTTGTCTTTTGTTTCCTCTGAATTGATTTTGATGTGTATGTGTATAGGTTTTGCTGAATTTATCCTCTTTTGAATTTACTTTTTAAGTGTGTAGGTTCATGTCGTTCACAAAAACAGTCGTCCCTTGCTATATCATGGTTCACTTATTGTGGCTTCACAGTATTGTGGGTTTAAAACCAAACAAAACAAGCATGTAAATAGTGCTACCTCACCTATCGGTGGGTTTTATATTCCAGAGACTCCCATGATAGGTAAAAATCCACAAAGTAGCAATAAGTGAACTGCAGTATATCAAGGGACAACACTGGGATGTCGTGGATTTTCACTTATTGCAGGAGTCTCTGGAATATAACTCCTGCTATAGTTGAGGGGTCACTGTATGGAAAAAAAGACATTTTTTTTGCCAGTCCTGGGGCTTAAACTCAAGGCCTGGGCACTGTCCCTGAGCTGCTTTTGCTCAAGGTTAGTACTCTACACTTGAGCCACAGCACCACTTCCTGCTTTTTTTGTGTATGTGGTACTGAGGAATCGAACCCAGAGCTTCATGCATGCTAGGCAAGCACTTTACCACTAAGCCACATTCCCAGCCCTGTATGTAAATTTTTCAATCATTCAGATGTTTTTTCTATTCTCCTTTCTCTTCTGAGAGACCAATGATATAAAATGTTAAGACTTTTTTATACTGTCTGATCCCAAAGGAATTATTAATAATTATTTCACTTGACATAAAATTATATATTATACACTGTGATCTTTCGATTAATAATGAATATATTGCAGAATGACTAAAGTCAGGATGATATGCATACATACCTTTATCACATTTACTTAGCCATTTGTTTATGGACAGAGCACTTAAAATACCGTCTCAACAGTGTGTGTGTGTGTGTGTGTGTGTGTGTGTGTGTGTGTGTGTGTGTGTGTGTGTGTGTGTGTATACGCGCACGCACGCGTGCACTTAAAATACCGTCTCAACAGTGTGTGTGTGTGTGTGTGTGTGTATACGCGCACGCACGCGTGCACCAGTCCTGGGGCTTGAATAGGGCCTGGATGCTGTCCCTGAGCATTTTTTTGCCTTAAGGCTAGTGCTCTACCACTTGAGTCATAGGCTCAACTTCTGACTTTTTGCTGGCTAATTTGAGCTTTTACCTCACTTGACCGAAAATAGGAATCTTGCTTAACTTTTGCCCAATTTGGGCTTGAACTGTGATTGTCTTGATCTCTGAATCTCAAATAGCTGGCACTATAAACATAAATCTGTAATATTGGCATGAACCAAGTTTTGTATGAGATGGTATCTTTGTGATTTTGATTTGCATTTTTCTCATGATTATGGTATTGATATCTTTTTATACACATGTTGGCCATTAACATATGTCTTTAGAGAAATGTCTTTTTGTCCTTTGGTCATTTTCAGTTAGATTATTTTCTTCATATTTTTTTGAGTTCCTTATATATTCTGGATGTTAACTCATTACATGTACACTTTTCAAATAGCTTATTCTGTTCTGTGACTTTCATTTTGTTGTCTCCATTCAATGTACAAGATTGTTAGTTTGATATTAAGGTTTTGGTTGCCTGTGATATGCAAAAACAAAAAAAAAATCATTGCTATGCTAAATACCAAGAAACTTATCTGTGCTTTCTTCTAGAATTTTATGGTTTCAGGCCTTAAAATTAGTCTTATTCCATTTTGAATTGACTTCTATATGTGACATTCAATGCAGGTTTATTTTAATTCTTTTTATGTGGATATTCAGTTTTCTCAACACCATTTTTGAAGAAAGTGCCCTTTTTTCATTATATCTCCTTGGTTGCCTTGTTGGAAATCACAGGCATTCCTTGGGGAAATGCTTTGCAGTTTCAGACTGCTGTAGTAAAATAAGTATTAAAATAATTTTTGTTTGTTTCCCACTATTTAAAATTATTTTATAGTATGGCTGGGAAGGTTCAGTGGTGGAGTGCTTGCCTTGCATGCATGAGGCCCTGGGTTCAATTCCTCAGCACCACATAACCAAAAAGAAAAAAGGCCAGAAGTGGCGCTGTAGCTCAAGTGGTAGAGTGCTCGCCTTGAGCTGAAGAGCTGAGGGACAGTGCCCAGGCCCAGAGTTCAGGCCCCACGACTGGACTCCCCCCCAAAAAAATAAATAAATAAAATAATTTTATATTCAGTCTAAAGTTTGTAATATCATGTGTCTAAAATGTATGTACTTTAAGAAACTTAATTCCTAAAAAACAATTATGCAAGTCATATTCTTTTTGCTCTTGGGTGGTCTTACCTTGATGATAGTGGCTGCTGACTGATCAAATCCAGCATAGTGAGTGGTTCTGACAATTTTTTTTAATTTTTTATTATGAAAATACTGTACAGAGGAGTTACAATTACATGGGCAAGATAATGAGTACATTTCTTATCAAGCATTGTTGCTTCCTCCTTTGTTTCCCCTTCCTATCCCTTCCCATATCCTGCCCTCATATCCCCCTCCACCTGTATCCCCCCTCCCCAGGTTCTGACTATTTCTTAACCCAAAATTTGCTATATTGGTTAAATTCCTTTCACAAAACATTTTTCTATAGTACATGGTAGCATTTTAGTCAGTTCCCTCATACCCTGCAGTAGCAACAAAGTTTGTATACTAAATTTAAGGCTATATTGTTATAATTTCAACTGTCTTCATCAGTAGAGTCCACTTCAAGATACCACTTTCTTATTCAGGAGAAGTGTCATAAGATTGAGCAATTCAGTCACACTTTATGGTCAGTTTTGTAAGTTAATCAACACCTGAACTCCTGTTGACGTTGATACTTTGGCCTTCTCTCATGAATCATGAATGTTCTCACCTGGTGTGATGCAAGAGAATACTGAGCTCCAGGCCAGCACAAGCCACATAGATCCTGACAAAACAAGGTCTGGGGACCTGGTTTGGTGTGTGGCTACTTGGGATGAAGATCAGAAGGATTGAAGTTTGGTGCCAGCCTGGGCAAAAAGCAAGATCCCATCTCAACGAAAAGTTAGGCATAGTTGTGTGCATCTTTCATCCCAGTTACCTAGGAAGCACAAATAGGATCATAGTCATGTGCTACCATACCCAGACCCTTAGAAAATTTCTTAACACTTGGAAGTTACAGTTACTACCTTGGTTCATGGACTGTAGAATGGGTGTTTATTAGCAATACAGCTTATTCTGGGGACTGGGAAGGTGGCTCAGTGGTAGAGCGCTTGCCTTGCATGCATGGGGCCCTGGGTTCCATTCCTCAGCACCACATAAGCAGAAAAAGCCGGAAGTGGCGCTGCTGCTCAAGTGGTAGGGCGCTAGCCTTGAGCTGAAGAGCTGAGGGACAGCGCCCAGGCCCAGAGTTCAGGCCCCACGACTGACAAAAAAAAAAAAAATTCACACTGGCAATACAGTTTATTCTGAAGTCAACATTAATCTCACATGTTTCTATTTAACTCTTGGGTTACCAGGTGTATTTTATCCAGTAGTATTTAAAAAGCCTTTTCTTGAGACTTTCTTAACAATGGGCTCAAAATATTCAATAAATCGGATTCTAAACAGATGTGCTATTCTCTATACTTCATATATTTCTCTCTGTGTGTGTGTGTGTGTGTGTACTGCTTTTGTGTAGTGGGGCTTGTGCTCAGAGCTTTGTGCTCTTGCTTGGTGTTTTCTTTTCAAGGCTGGTGCTCTGCCACTTGAACCACATCTCCACTTCCAGCTTTATGCTAGTTAATTAGAGATAGTCTCATGGCCTTTCTTCCTAGGGTGGTTTCAAGTTGCAATCCTCACATGTCAGCCTCCTGAATAGCTAGGATTACAGGCATGAGCCACCAGTGCTCAGCTGATTTAGTATTATTTCTTAGGGGCTCTACAGTTTTTCAAAATGGTATATAAACATTGGCTTGAAGTTGTTGGATTGACCCCTAACATGAGTCTGCTGGTCCTTTCAGTCCTTGAAGTGTAGTGTAGACATCTCCAACTAGGAAAGCTTTAGATAACATTTTCCAATATGATACTATTTAGTCTGCATTGAAAATCTTAGTATAGTCTCCTTCCTGAGTTGTTGCTAACTGCAGCCTGAGACAGTGTGACAGAATACCTGGCAGAAGAAAATTAGAAAAGGCAGAGAGAGATAGGAGATGAAAATCAGTGGGGACTAAGAGTCCCAAGGCTTTCCAACACTTGGGCCTTGAATACCCACAAGCAAGCATATTTATTTGAGTTCACACAGGAAAGCTTCCCATGGATACATGTAAAATATAAAGCATCTACATTGCTATTACAATCAGAGCTAAATCAGACTTTGTGAAAGACACTGGTTCCCTTATTCTTTTGAGACAGAAGACTTTGCAGCCCAGGGAAAGTCCAGACAAGATATCCACTCAACTAGCCCAAGGTTAAGCTGTGAACGTCTTTTGTCAAGCCTACCAGTTCCCCAGCACAGCTGCTAGCCTAAGGAAAGGGAGCAGGGGAGGGTTGGCAATCCAGTCTCTTAATCCTCTCCAGAGTTGTCTTTTAACCCTTTCATGGCCAGCTTCTAAATGTGCTGTTGAGACAGTGTTCCAACCTCTCAAACCTTTTCCAGGATAACAGCTCAGCTTTAGAGTTCCCTACACTGAGTGATCTTAGTTAGAACTTGATAGCTTGCTGCAGCTTTTACCTCAGTAGTTGTTGCTTCACTTTGCACTTGTTTCTGAGTAGTTTTCTTAAAGCTCATCAGTCTCTTTTGTCAGCTTCAAACTTTTCTGTAGCTTCCTTACTTCTCTCATACTAACTGAAGAGAGATAGGCCTTGCTCTGACTTAAGTTTTGGTATAAAGGGATGTGGTAGGTTTGACCGATTATTTTCTCCATCAGTATAAAGCCTGCTTTGCTTTCTTCCATTTTTGGGGTTCAGTGGAACAGTTCTTTTTCCTTTGCATTCACAGCTTGGTTAAGTGATGTATGAGACCTAACTTTTGTCTTGTTTGTCTTCCAATATGCTTCCTGGTAAAGTTAATATTGTGACTTAATGTGACTCTGTCTTTAACTTGAATACTTAAGAGTTCATTGCAAGCCAAGCACTGGTGGCTCATGCCTGTAATCCTAACTACTCAGGAGGCTGAGATCTGAGAATGATGGTTCAAGGCCAGCCCCAGCAGGAAAGTCTGTGAGACTCATGTCTCCAATTAACCACCAGAAAACCGGAGTGGCACTGGCCAGGAATAAGCCCCATCACCTGTGGATCACCACAAAGAGATCTAAGTCTGAGACCATGGCCAAGGGATTTCACTGTCTTCCCCTCAGATTCCCCGCTGAGCCTAGGTTTAATAGAACACTGTCTCTCCAGCTTTCTTCCTCCTAGAGGTTGACTTATTGCTGGATGGGATTTCAAGCTTTGAGACCTGCAGGCATATTTTCTCAGCTCTTCACCTCTAATGCAGGTCTCAGAGTTCTGCCATCTCTGCATACTCTTCTGCACACTTGGGGAAACCCTAGGCTTGAATAATTGCTGCTCTTAGGTGCATAAATTAGAGGGGGGGGTACTCCTCTTGCTGGAGCAAGAGGGATGCAGCTGGGAGGCTGCGAAGTTTTTGGAGGACCTACTGCATCTTCAGGTATGAAAAGAAAGGAAACGTCTATGTGACTATAGCCCTCACTCAGACAACTGACCCTCAAGTAGGCTAGCATGCAGCTCACATTCTCCAGCAGCTTGGCAAAGTTGTTATGGTAGTTTTATTTTTCTTTTTATTTTTTTGAGAATGGGAGATTTAGCCCTCAAGAAAACACTTCTCCCTAAGAAGTCAACTAAAATGGTAGAAATGTACATCTCAACAGGTGTGCAGGGCTGGGAAGGTGGCTCAATGGTAGAGCGCTTGCCTTGCATGCCTGAGGCCCTGGGTTCGATTCCTCAGCACCACATAAGCAAAAAAAGAAAACAGCTGGAAGTGGTGCTGTGGCTCAAGTGGTAGAGCACTAGCCTTGAGCTGAAGAGCTGAGGGACAGCGCCCAGGCCCAGAATTCAGGCCCCACAACCGGACCCCCCCAAAAAAATAGTAAAACAGGTGTGCAATCACAGTTTAGAACTGTAAGAAACAAGAAAAGACAACCTAATAGGACTCCTAACTAAATCCAAAACTATTGAAGTAACTAAAATGCTAGACAATGAATTCCAAGTCTAAGAAATGATTGGTGACCTCAAAGACGATTCAAACAGCTAATAAAGTTAAGACGTCATTGTAAGAGCTAGATGAGAAAGCCAGGAACATGAACAAGAAATTCAGCAAGGATACTAAGATTCTGGAAAAATAAAACAACCCTCCACAAAAAACTAAAAACCCACAACAATGAAAACATCACCAATAGGCTAGAATAAGCAAAATAAAATATCAGAGATTGGGTCAGGTGTGAAGGGTGGCTCATGCCTGAAATCCTAGCTTCTCAGGAAGCAGAGATTAGGATTACAAAGGCCAAAAAGTGAGACCCCCCCACCCATCTCAACCAGTAGCTGGATGTGGTGGTACATACCTGTCATCCCATCTATATGGGAGACTTAAATAGGAGGATAATGATCCAAGCTGGCTGAACGAAAATATGTGACTCTATTCAAAAAGGTTCTCAGATCTAGCTTTCAGTGGCATAGCACCTGTCTAACAAGTATAAATCCTTGAGTTCAAACCCTAGCACTACTAAACACAAATCAGTCAATTGGGTTGAAAACAAAGATGAGGGGATATTACATTCAAAAAGAAATATAGAAAAAAGTGTGAATGTGGCCTTCAAGAACTCTGAGACATGATCAGAATTCCAAACTTGATAATTGATGAGATAGTAGAAGGAGCTGAAACATAAACCAAAGGAATAGAAAACGTATTCAAGGTGATTACAGCAGAAAATTTCCTAAATCTAAAGAAATATATGTACTTACAAACACAAAAGCCTATAGAAAGAACCTCAAACAAACATGACTGGAAACCTCTCAGTCACAATGCTAACATTACAAACCAAGAAAGAACATTGAAGCTTTGGGGAGGGGTGGTCAATTTACAAAGGCAAACCCAACAGAATTACATCAGACCTCTAAGCAGAAACCCTAACAGCCAGAAAAGCATAGAGTGAAATTGAAATGATATTTTTCCAGGTCTGAAAGTAAATTAACTATCACCAAGATTAAAATATCCAGCAAAGTTCTCCTTTAAAATTGATGGAAAAAATAAAGACCTTCCAAGATGATCACAAATCAAAACAGTATCCACTAAGACAGCACTGTAGATGAGGCAAAAAGAAGGTTCTGAACGTAAGAAATCAGAAAAGAATAAATTCCAGGTATATACAGATAATGAAAATGTCAAACATGTATGAGTCAATAAAACATTGATCTAGCCAAGTGCCCCTGGCTCACACCTATAACCCTAGCTACTCAGGAGGCTGAGTTCAAAGCCAGCTCAGACAGGAAAGTCTGTGAGACCCTTATCTCCAATTAACCACCAGAAAACTGGAAGTAGCACTGTGGCTTAAGTGGTAGAGCACTTGCCTTGAGCTGAAGAGCTCAGGGACAGTGCCCAGGCCCAGAGTTCAAACCACAAGACTGACCAAAGGAAAAACAAAGAGGTAGAGACACACAGATCACAAGTTTGAGGTCAATCTGGACTATACAATGAGACCTTGTCTCTCTCTCAAAAAAAAAAAAGCCAAATACTGAAAGTGTGAATGACCAACACATTTTGATCTATTATCTATAGATAGGAGCAATGACAGGGAGACTATAATGATCTATGGGCATATTTCCCAACAACTAGGAGTGATTTCTTCCTGAAGCTTGGCTGGGGGAAGGAGGCACTGAATTTGCATGTGAGGTATTCCTACTTATTCATTCATCTCACAGAGACATCATTATTTCCTTGTGCTTCTCTGATTGAGAGGTGGAGGAATGAGCAGCGTGGCCTGGAGTGGCTCTCAGCTGGCTGGGGCCAGTTGACACAAGCCACTTAAGTTTCCAAGGAGCCAAACTATCCCCACTCACACATGGTTGATGCATTTGTGTCTAAATGTGGTACAGTCAGGGCACCTGGCCAGCTTCAGGGCAAGAAATAGAAAACCATCTCCATCACCAGGGAAACAAGGGCCTGCGTGCATGGTTTATCCCGGGGCCAATGAGAAAGTTCAAAGGGATGGTCAGTGTGAAAAGGAGACCAGAGGACAGCTTGCATATAATCTGAGATCTTATCTTGGGTTAGAACTGTTGACAAGCCACTTAACTGCCCCAGATTTAAGTATTTCTGCATATAAGATGGAGGAAACAGTATTTACTCATCTCATTGGAAACTTATGAAAACAGTTCTAACGGGATCCATGGATGGAAGGTGGTATGTAAGTGCAGATGATAAACTTAATGTGTTTTTGTGTTTTCAGAACTGTATTAGTGTGGTATGTATGTAGAATTACCAGATAATAGTTTTAGAGTTTATTAAGAATAAAAATGAGCATTTCTTGGCATTATATATATGGACTTGTCTTCAGTGTAACCCTGTTTGGGGGATTGGCCTGTGTGGATCATACTTAAAACTTTCCCCCAACCTCTTGTTATATGAGTGCATAAATCTTTTGAGAATATTGAAGCTGGCAATTGGTCACAGAAGCTTGACAACTTTGCTTTAAAATTTTTCTGAATTAAGCTGGGTGCCGGTGGCTCATGCCTGTAATCTTAGTTTACTCAGGAGGCTGAGATCTAAGGATCGAGATTCAAAGCCAGCCCAGGCAGGAAAGTCCCTGAGACTCTTTTCTACAATTATCCACCAGAAAACCAGAAGTGGCACTGTGGCTCAAGTGGTAGAGCACTCACCTTGAGCTAATGAGCTCAGGGACAGTGCCCAGACCCAGAGTTCAAGTCCCACAACCAACTTCATACAATAAAAGAAATAGAGCCAGGCACTGGTGGCTCATCCTAGCCACCTAGAGGTTGAGAACTGGAGAATCATAGTTTGAGGCCAACTCAGGCAGAAAAGTTCCCAAGACTGCTTCTCAACTCACAGCTGTATGTGGTGGCAATCTAGCTGTTATCAGCTAGATTGAAGGCTAAAATTGGGGGATTGGGATTCTAAGCTAGTCTGGGCAGAAAAATCTATGAGGCGCTATTTTAACAGAAGAATCTAGGTGTGGTAGTGCATCCTTATCATCCTAGCTACAATGGAAAGCAGATGTTGTTCAGAAGTGGGTCTGGGCAGGATGTAAGATTCCATTTCAAAAACTAAACTGAACTGGGCTCCGGTGGCTCACACCTTTAATCCTAGCTACTCAGGAGGCTGAGATATGAGGATCATGAGGATCATGAGTCAAAGCCAGGATGGCGGGAAAAGTCTATGGGACTCTTATCCCCAATTAACCACCAGGAAACTGGAAGTAGCACTGTGTCTCAAGTGGTAGAACACTTACCTTGAGCTGAAGAGCTCAGGGACAGTGCCCAGGCCCAGAATTCAAGCCTCACGACTGACCAAAAACAAAACAAAAACCAAAAACAAAACAAACTAAACTAGTAGACTGGGAATGTAGCTTAGTGATAGAGTGCTTGCCTAGCATACACGAAGACCCGGGTTCAATTCCTCAGTACTACATAAACAGAAAAAGCCAGAAGTGGAGCTGTGTGGTTCATGTGGTAGACCCCTAGCCTTGAGCAAAAAAAGAAGCTCCGGGACAGAGCCCAGGCCATTAGTTCAAGTCCCAGGACTGGCAAAAAAAAAAAAAAAATTAATAGACTAGTACAAAAAAAGGGACTAGATGGGCTAGGAAGGTGGCTCAGTGATAGAGTGCTTGCCTGGTATACATGAGGCCCTAGGTTCAATTCCTCATCATTACATAAGCAGAAAAAGCCGGAAGTGGCTAGAGATACAGCTTAGCAATAGAGTGCCTGCACCTAACAAACATGAGACCCTGAGTTCAAACCCCAGTACCACCAAAAGAAAAGAAAAGAAGCAAAACAAAAAGCAGCACAAAAGAATTGCTTTTCCCTGTGAGATTTGCTATTTTTGGAGGTTCTCCTAAGCTTGTGTTTGTAGGTATTTTCTATTTATTGAAGACTAAGCAACTGACCTCAGCTCTTCCAGTAGGGTTATTAAATATTGTTTCCTGTCTACTAAGGTCCTGAGGAAGTCTATCACTTTATGTTCTTGGTTAATTAAACCTATCTCTGGCATATGTTATCTTTCTAGAATAGTTTCTGAGAGTCTGGGTAAATGGTTGACAATTATAAAATAATAAGCTTTTGTAGAATAACCCAAATTATATACCTCATTTCTCAAAAATAGAAAAAGTTAAAGAAAATCTATAGGCTCACATAGAATTAACTAGATTGGCCTCTATGTAGAATTTAAACAAAAGTAAGAGTCTAATATATGTACTTGTGGTTGTATGTCTGTTTTGGGGGTGAATCATTTACCTATTGCATCTGGGAAGAGCATCATACTCTACAGAAGTTCTAGGGCGAGCCCTGCTCCTGCCAGTGGTGGGATGAGGATCTTGGAACTGCAGGAGGCACTTACATAGAATTTTCAAAGATTGGTCCCTTAGAAATTGCTCCACTTGGGCTGGGAAAGTGGCTCAGTGGTAGAGTGCTTGCCTAGCATGCATGAGGCCCTAGGTTTGATTCCTCAGTACCACATAAACAGAAAAGGCTGGAAATGGCTCTGTGGCTCAAGTGGTAGAGCACTAGCCTTGAGCACAGAGAGGCTCAAGAACAGTGCCCAGACCCTGAGTTCAAGCTCCAGGACCAGGAAAAAAAAAAGCTCCACTTGTCCAGGTGCTGGTGGCTCACACTTGTAAGCCTAACTACTCCAGAGACTGAGATCTGATGATTGCAGTTCAAAGCCAGCCAGGGCAGGAAAGTCTATGAGACTCTTATCTCCACTAAAGTACTAGAAGTAGAGTTGTGGCTCCAGTGGTAGAGTACACTAGCCTTGAGCAAAAGGACAGTATCTAGGCCCTGAGTTCAAGCCCAAGAACTGGCACACACACACACACACACACACACACACACACACACACACACACACACACACACACACACACACACACACACACACACACACACACACACACACACACACACACACAAAGTAGAAAAAGAAAGAAAAGAAATTATTCCACTTTTTTAGCACTCTGGGTTTTGGCAACGTAAGAGCACACATCCTAGAAGTAAATACTTGCTGACACTGGTTTCTGTGTCTGTGCTGGTTCTGGCCCTCCTACTTAAAATGTATGCTCTGCTGTCAGGCCCACCGTTCCTCTTTCCTTTGATTTCATCCTGACAAGATTTGATTAGGGCTTTGTTCACTTGCAGTACAGGACACACATATTACATGTAAATTTTAACATGGTTATACCCATGGGATCAGCACTCATGATAGAAAACATATCCAGCATCTTAGAAGTGGCTCTGTCTAAGGCCTCATTCTAGATAAGAATGGGCACTGTTGATCAGGGTCCAAAACTGGTCACTGAGGCTAAATTCAGACACAGGTTGTGCTTCCATCACAGTATATGCATTGCAGTGGTGACAGTGAGACCTGTAACATAAGCTCATGAGTCAAAAGATAAAATGAGAAATGTGTTGAATCAGTATTAATAGTAATGCAAAGAATTATTCATAACGAGCTTTCTGTAATTTCTTTCTAAGATCCCAAAATTTGATTGTGGAATGACATTTCAAGGATTTTAGATGTGTCATCAGTAATTCAGTAATAGTGCAAGAAGCCCTAGTAAAAGATTTGTGGCAGGGCTGATCAGAGTTTCAGCTTTTTGTTGGTCATTTGAACATAGCAGCTAGATTTTGGCCTCCTGAGCAGTGGTACGGCTGACTTGAATTGTTTGCTTCAAAAAGGGCTGCCTTAGATTTCAAGAGAAATCTTGAGCTTCACTTCGATGGGCACTGAAGGAATCACAACACAACATGTGAAAATTATTAAATAAAAATTTATTGACTTCAAAAAAAAAAAAGAAGTGGCTCTGTCTCCCCATTTAATCACTTCCATCTGTTCCTTCTACCTCAACACCTTTCATAGCATTGATAGTAGGACTGTTGGCAGTACTGCTTAACATCCAAATGTCTCTGCCTAATTATCTAAATCCACCCTCTTAAAGGACTTTATACCTGCTCATCCTGCCCTTAGGCCAGGCCTGCACATGGCTCCTACCAACCAGGCTCTACCTGGGTCTCTATTACTCTGTCTTCACTAAAGTTGCCTTTTATTGACTTCCTCATATCTCATCCATCTTTCAAGATTTAGCTCAAGTCTTATTTCTTCCAAGAAGTCCTCCCAAGTTTCTTTGCCTCAGACTTGGAGCCCTGGATGCCCAGACAGCCAAGGTACTATTTGTTTCCTGCAGTAGACGTTTTTCAGTCCCCAAATCCTAGACCATCTCAGTGTCTTTCCCCTTTATCCTTTCCTGCCCTTAGGACTTTGTCATCCAGATGAACTAGGGCTTCTTCCAAACCTTCAGGTTGTGCCTTTGCTACCGGTTCCTCAGATTTGGCATAAGCAAAGCTCTGAGCTCATGATAATTGACAGAGTGCTTATTTTTTTAAAAAGTAGCTAAAAAAATTTTTTATTGGGTTTGCTCATGGTTAGACTGAGAAAGCATGCAGTTCCTTTTCTGATTCTAGTCCACCAGGGCAGATAAGAAGATCCTAAAATCTTCTGGAGAGAGTGGGCTTCTAGAATCCCTTCCTTCTGTAGTGCTATAAGGTCTAGCTCCCCACTGACTCTCATGGTGAGTCTCAGTCTCCTTGTGAGTCAAATGGAGGCATAGTGATGCTAAAGAACTGCAATACCTTTGTCTCCATGACCTCCAAGAACAAGTCCATCGACACAGAGGGAGAGGTAAAATGGCAAAGATTTATTGAAGAAAAAGATGAGGGGCTGGGAAGGTGGCTCAGTAGTAGAGTGCTTGCCTTGCATGCCTGAGACCCTGGGTTCGATTCCTCAGCACCACATAAGCAAAAAGAAAAAAGCTGGAAGTGTCGCTGGGGCTCAAGTGGTAGAGCGCTAGCCTTGAGCTGAAGAGCTGAGGGACAGCACCCAGGCCCAGAGTTCAGGCCCCACAACCGGACCCCCCCCCCAAAAAAAAGATGAGCAGAGCTCTGGCTGCACAGTGTATGTGGGAGTGCATGGCTTGGGGTGCATTGTGTAGGGGTTAATAAAGCATCTCTAGGAGGGAGATATGTGACTCTCAAGATCACTGGGAAATATGTGAACATCTTTTTAGCCCTGCCTATCTAGAGTCATTCTATTGTTTACATGCAAATCTTCCAAGGACAATGGGTCATGAGGTGGTGCTCAGGTGCCTACTTGCACAACTGCTCAAGGCCATGGTGATGAGATGTCTAGGACTAATTATGAGACAGCTCAAGGCTGTGGTGAGGGATATGGAGCCTCTATGAGAGAAAGCCTATGCCCCAATTACCTGGCCAGACTCTTCTTTACCCTCAGTAGTGCCCTTCAGATGAGCAGCATATGGAAGACACAGCAAAGTGTGGTATAGATGGAATCGTCTTGCCAGTGTGAGCAAAGAAGGCAAGGCAGGGCAGTATGTTAGCATGGAACTGGTTAGCCTGCTTTCAACTCAAAAACATAATTGAATTTTATGAATTGGCAGTTGACATACACAATGACCTAGACACAAATTCAGGTTTTAGACAGAGAGTAGAAAGTTTTAGACTGCTGTTCATTGGAAACAAACATTGGAGACTGGCTGCTTATATTTAAATCCAGATTCTTTTACACTTTGGAAAATGCCTTGACCAGTCCAAGCTTCAGTTTACTTGTCTATAAAATGGAGATACAGCCATTTTCTCTCATAATTGTTATGAGGAACAGAGATATTTATGTAAATAAATCATCTATGATCCATGTATCATCTATGTCTGGCATGAAAATCTGATCAATAAACAGTTATCATTTCCTAGTAAGTATTTGTTATTCAGTAAAGAATGAATGGGACTCCTCTTTGAGGCTCCTTTCCAGATAGTCTCCATACTTTCTTTTATGGCTTTCCTTTCACTTTCAAATAAATTTACTCTGCTTAACTTTAAAAAAAAAAACAAAAAGGAAAAGAAAAAACCCAGAACCTGAATTATGACAAGATAATCCCTATGTATAACACCTTAATAATTACAATAAAATTATATTTTAAAAAAGGAATTAATGTGTGATTGAATGAATGGGTGAATAAATGGCTACTGGTCTGGATTTGACTCCTCATGATGATTTCTGTTCCTGATTTTCAGGCTGAACCCACCTGCCCTTGTTTGCACAGATGACAATTTAACTAGGTATGTGGGGAAGGATGCTATGAAATAAAAAGCCTTCAGCTAAGGAGAGGATTGCTGAGTACTGAAGACAGGGAGACCCTGGAACAAAGCCTGGCCACCTGAGATCTGGCAGAGGACCTCCCCCACACTCAGACAAGGTTTCCATACAATTGTTACCTCTCTTTCTATCTCTTCAAGACAGGCCAACTTTGATTTGATATGATTCCCAAACATAGTTTCTGGATTCACCCTGGCAGGACTGTGGCTGTTGTTTTAATTCTGAGTAGTTGGGATAAGTTCTAAAATTTTTACTATGAAAGACAAAGCAACTGGTATTGGTATAGGAGAGTTTTGGCCCTTAGGTCCCCTCCTCGTCTGCACAGAGGATTATCAGAGCCAAGTCTGTGGGACATAGGCCAGACTTAACTGCCTCCTTACACTGCACTCTTCCCAACCTACAGAACAGAGTGTGGAGTTCCAGGCTCTCTCTGAAGGCAACTGCTTTGCAATTAGGTCCTTTTTCTTCCATTGGCATCTGGTATGACCTTCAGAAAGTCCCTTCCCTTCTCTGCTATTCAAATTTTCCATCTGCAAAATAAGGGAGATTACTTTTACAGTCACTCAGATTCCTCTTGTCTGCAAAAGTAGCCGAATTCTGTAAATTATGAATATGGGGTTGGAATTCTGTCCTCATTGTTTTCTGTGTGGACTTGAGTAAACTAATTCAATTCTCTTGATTATAAAGTAGGAATGATTAAAAATCTGCTCCTTAGGACTATCATGAGTTTTAAATCATGTATGGTAGGAAAACTAAGCCATAGGGTATCACCCATGTTTAGACTCAGAAAAATGAGCTAATATCCAATTCTTGCAAGGCATGAACTCTACCGCTGAGCTACCTTCCCAGCCTAATATCCAATTCTTACAACTCTTTTCCTGATTCCAATCAGTCACATTGAGTGAGTTGTGGCCTCAAAGAGATATAATGCCTGTCCATCTGCAAGCCAGTGTGTGTGTGTAGAGCTTGACCTCCTTCAGGAAGGTTTGGACAGAGAATCCTCTCTAGCTCCTCATTGAACAAAAGCCTTCAGTCCAGCCATCTCCTCATTGCAGCATGCCACAGCCCTTGTGGATTCTACCTCTTTGTTGCTTCTTTAGCAATTCTATTTTGAGAGTCAACAGCTGAATACTCCTACCCAGAAGATGATTAATTAGGCTTTCAGAATGCAAGCAGTCTATTGAAGAAATGCAGGCTTCCAGGACTTTCCTTTGACCTGGAGCAAGGATTCCCAATTTCTTTGGGTCCCTGCACCAGGATTCTGGGCTTTGAACTCAGATCATATTTGTTCTGGAGCTCTGCCCCTTCTCTCCTCCCTCCTTGGACACATGGTGTTTGTTTCATAGTTAAACACTCTGCTAAGTGATGCAGGAAGTAGGGCCCTAGGGAGGCAGATACAGCCCAGCAAAGCAGATAACCAAGTGGAGTCTCTGCATGCTTCTGAGGCCTGGTTAAGGGTCAGAGATAATCAGAAATGCCAGGCTTATCTCTACTGCCTGAGTTCTTCCAGAGAAATGCTCTGGGCCAGCCAGCCCACCTCAGTCCCTGATCTCCAGGCAGTTGGTCAGCATCTATCTCCAGGCAGAGTAAACACTGAGCTGGCACAGCTACAGTGGCTGCAGGATGGGAACTCTGTGCCCTACTCCAGCACTGCATGATCCTTGCACCAGAGGCCAGCAGCGAGCATCAGATTACACCCAGATATTTGTGGTAAGGACAGCTCCAAGTTAATATACTTTGAAGTATGAACAATTGCTAAGGTCACAGGAACAAAGGGCCCCTGATGATAATTGTTCCTCAGACCCAAGGTCTTCTTGGACCAAGAAACTCAGCAGAAAGCTTTGGTGGATGGGGTGGTGAGTTTGGACTTTCCCAATGAATGTAGGGCAGAATGGGCAGACAATGCGCAGTGTTTTGTTGGTTGGTTGGTTGGTTGGTTTTTTGAGACAAGTTCTTACCATGTAGTCCATGCTGATTGACCTCTAGTTGCTAATCCTCCTGCCTTAGTCTCTCAAGTTCTGTGATCACATATGTGTCACCATGCTTATTTGTGTCTGTTTTAAATCACAGTGATAGAATTAACCCACTGCTCTTTCAAGCTTACTCTACACCATTCTGCCAATAACACCCAGAAATGCTCCAAGAAATGGTTTAGACTTCTTTCTGGACTACTTGGGGGCTCCTGTCCTCATAAAGGGAGGGCAAGGAGGCTTATGTTTAAGTACATTTACATTGAAAGGATCTAGCACCAATAGGTCACTGATGGCTTAAAATAGTGAAACCATTCAATGGTGCATTTGGATGTCAAATTTCCAGATCAGACCAGGTGCTGGTGGCTCATACCTGGAATCCTAGCTACTCAAGAGGCTGAGATTTCAGGATAATAGTTTGAGACTCTTATCTCTAATTAATGGGCAAAAATCCAGAAGTAGAACTGTGGCTTAAGTGTAGAGTGCTAGCCTTGAGCAAAAATTTTGCTCAGGGACAGTGCCCAGGCCCCAAGTTCAAGCCCTAGGATTGGCACAAAAAAAATTATCATCAGAGTTGTACCTTGATTGCTTTTATTCAGAAGTGAGAGGCACCAGCACCCCAGCCTTTGTGCCTCACTGACCTCAGGTTGTTGACACATTTCCCTCTATGGGTCCTGCTTTCTCCCCATGAGGGCTGGATGAAGAAGGAATCAGACTGCTCTGTGGCATCAATGGAACTCAGAGTGGCCCTTTGTGATGCTTCTCAGTGACAGCCATAACATCTCTTATTATGTCTGCTTTGTATGTTGGTGCTTCCGTGAATATTTCATTCCAACTGAAGGGTTGTTGAGTCTGTGAGACTCTTACCTACAGTTAATCAGCAAAAATCCAAAACAGGAGACACAAACTTTGTTGCTCTCAAGGGCCCTATGCATGGTACCTGATAGCTGTATTGTCATTACTGGGGGATCAGGACGTTACCTACAAATGTCCCCCACAGGCTTTGCAAGGAACATGCATGACCTATGGGGCAGCATTTGGCAACTAGCCTAAGCTGTTGCCTCTCTGTTCTATCTTTAGGTATAAGTGGCTAGTGAGTTGAGGCATGGGGAGGGGGACCTACAGACTTCCCCCACAAGCAGTCTAAACCCATATTTCAGGCATCAGCCAAATGGGACCCCAAAAGTGTTTGTTTTGCAGGAATATCAAAAGTTTCATTATGGTTGAGTAGTCTTATGTTTCTTTCCACTGGTCATGCTTTTCATTGTAAATTAGATTTACATGTGGCAGGTAGGAGCCAATCTTTTCAGTGCTCAGGGTTGCTAAAGCCCCTTGAAGAGTATAGTTCACAGGTATATACCTAAAGGATACTTCCCCACACACACACACCCAACTTTAACATCAGCTACATGAAGTTTGGCCTGCCCTATGAAGATTCTTAAAATACTTAACTATCAGCAGCTCTCAAAGAGGAATGTTGTAAAAGTCCCACCCCTCCCCCCCAAGGGCAGAACTCAGCCTGTCACTCCTGGCCTGTGGTTGAGTAGGAGATAGGCAAACAGAGGCACCAAGAGGACCTGGCTGTCTGGGATCCCAAACAGCCTGGGCAGACTGGATGGGTTGGTGCTGTGGGCAAGGTGGGTAGCTATCAAGGACAATGAACTTCCACACACACCCATCTAAGTGAAACAGCGGGGTCTCATCTTTGCCAAGCCTGAACTGAGATGTCAGGAGCCTCTAAGGAAGATTTGGGACCTCGGCGTCTGCCAGTGTTGGGCAAGGCCTGCTTAACCACCATGGATAAAAAGCTTAATATGTTGAATGAGAAGGTGGACAGACTCTTGAATTTCCAAGAAGATGTCGCAGAGAAACTGCAGTATGTGTACCAAGGGATGGGCCACCTAGAACAAGGTCTGCACCGGCTGGAGTCCTCCCAAGGGGCCAACAGTGTGCCTCCAGCTGATGGCCAGACTGACTGGCCTGAGGTCGTGGAGCTGGTGAGGGGTATACAGCAAGATAGTGCCCAGCATGGCACTAGACTTGAAGCCTTCTTCAAGATGGTGGTGGCTGTAGACAGGGCCATGGCATTCGTGCGGGCCACATTCCAGAACTTGAAGGTGGTGGATTTCGTTATGCAAGGCAATGTCCCCTGGAGAAAAGGCAGCCTGAGTGACGGTCCCGAGGAGGTTGGTGCTTACTTTCCTGCCCTGGTTGGTAAAGAGATCCTGAGCCCTGGTGGGGACACTGCAGGATTGTTCTCCCTTGTGCTTCCTGTGTGTCCCATTAATGGGGAAAAGGAGAGTCTCAACTCTTGTTGGTGTCCTGTGTAGCCCAGTGGATTTCCAGAGAGCACACTGTCTGCTGTTCCCCAAGGAAAGGAAAGGTGTCCTGGCTGAGATTATGGGCCTTGGGCAGCTTCTAGATGTGGAGAATAATACCTGGAGGTTAGGGAGAGAATGTTAAGTTCTTCATTGTCTCCAGAACTTCTTTTCTCTTCTTCTTTTCTGCTTCTCCCTACTTAAGGTGGGAGACAGGTGTCAGTGCTAGTTTCCTTTGATAGCTCCTGTCCAGAAACTCAACCCCCCCTTCCTGTCCTTAATCTTGCCCCAGAGTGGGTGGAATGGGAGACAGGCAAGCTGCAGCTGCCTATGGGGAGAGGAGTGTTGACAGCGACCCATAGAGGACAACCAGCTGGGACCGGAGCCTGGAGGTGGAGGTGGCATTTCTGAGAGAGACTTTCCAAAGGTTGCATAATCCAGCCTGGTGGCTAATGGAAGCTTGGACACTGGTGGGAGTGGGGGAGGTGTATAGAGGGGACACTATGTTTGGGAACAACTGAGACAACACTCAGACAGCCTGGAGCCACCATTCCCTGTTATTGCCGCCAGCCTGTGGCAAGGATGAGCTGGGGTCTAAAGAGATTTGTGCTTGGCCCAGTGCAGCCAGGCTGAATCTAGCCTAGCTGACCCATTCCCCAACCTCACAAGGCAGACCCCTCCCCATACAACTCCTTGCTGTCTGACCTGCAGCTCCAAGTCTAGCCCGCAGGACAAAACGAACCCCTCCCTTGCAGTGGCTCTTGCCTCTTGATACCAACGCAGTCCTTATAAAAAGAAAATTAACTGTGTTAATGTAAAAAAAATCAATAATTTTAGAAGGAAAATTAAATTAAGTTTATGTGTACATAAACTTGTGATACAGGAGGGCAGCACCAAAAAGGAAAGAAACCCAAGTGGGAGCCACATCTGTCTGTTTTATCTAAGGTCCCCAGCAGCACCAGCACCAGTTTCTCTGTTCCCTTTCAGACCTAGGATCTGTGTCTATGAGCCAATTACTATAATGTCACCCTGTTTTCTGCTTTGTTTTCATACAAACATTGTGCCCATTATTCTGGTCTGGGTGATAAGGAACTATTGCTTTGTATTTATATTCAAAAAGCTTCCTCTTCGAGTTTCTTAAAGTTGCAAAGTACTGTATTTGGAAGATGTCTTATTTTGTTAGCTAGTCCTCTTAATATTTTTTCTCACTTTTAGCTCTGATAAATAACAAATCAGTGGATATCCACAGAAGTATGTCTTTGAAACCAAATGTGAGTTTATCTGTATGATATACTCTAAATAGTAAGTGCCAGGCCAAAGGGTAAATTTATATCAATAATGCCTAACTAGCTTTCAAAAAAATAATTCCAGAGGCTAGGAGTTCTTCATAAGGTAAGCCATGGGTTCTGCATGTAAGAACTGAACTAACTCCAGATAGAAAATATTCAAGGGTGCTGGGTAACAGTGGCACAAGCCTGCAATCCTAGCTACTCAAGAGGCTGAGATTCGAGGCTGAGATTTTCCCAAGCAGGAAAGTCTGTGAGAATCTTATCTCCAATTAATCACAAATCTAGAAGTGGAAGTGTGGCTCAAGTGGTAGAATACCACCTTCAGGTGAAAAAAAAAAAGTTGAAAAGACAAGCCTGAGTTCAAGCCCCAGTAATGGCACAAGAAAAAGGAAAGAAGAAATAAAGAAATATTCAGGAGAAAACAATTGCATCTGTGCTTAACATGTGCCCATTTTTTCCCTATGATTCATTCCTAAATAATACAGTATAACACAGCACTTGCATTGTAGAATGGAAAAATAAGAGATAAAGAGATGATTTAGAATATACAGGGGTTACACATTGTTATCCAGTAAGAAAACAGAGAAGCCACATTTTGAGAGGTCAAATTGAGTCTTTATTGGAAAGCTAGTGAATGCAGGCAGACTCCTATCATAAAGGCCTGTAGCCCCTTGATTACACTTAACACTGTCAGAAAACTGAGCCATGAGAGCAAGAGAAGAAAGATAGAGCATAAAAATACCAACAAACCAGATTAGCAACTATGAGGAGCTGAAGTGCGATACCATGTTGACCAGGAGAAGCACCAAGAGACAGGACAGAGAGATAACAGACAGGAGACACATGGCATGGTGTATCCATGCTTGAGCTTGTCCAGGCCTAATGAGGGTCAGGTTAGGGGGCAGGGGCAGAGGGAGCTTGAAAGTTCATGACCCAAGACTGGCAAGTCCAGTAACCTATTGTCCAAGTCCCAGCCCTTACCTCTAGGAATTCAGGCATGCCCATCACCTGGGAGGTAGGGCTTCTCTGCCTCCACCAAGGCAGAGGTGACAAGATGGTGCCAGTTACACTCAATACCTTATCATCCACCACTTGGCCAACATGGCGCTGGTTAGATTCAACATCTCTTCTTCAACATAAGCTATAAATCAAGACTTCATTGTTTCTCATCTGAGACTGGAGCATTTGTAGATTTTGGTAACTGAAGAGCTCCTAGAACTAATCTCAAGTTTTCCAAGTGTTTAAGTTTTTTGTGTTGAAATAGTTAAAAACACAAATGTAAGCTCTCATTTCTTTTTTATTCATCAGACAGGAAAAGAATGAAAATGTTGAATAATATTCTTTCCTTTGTGCCAGTAATGGGGCTTGGACTCAGGACCTTAGACACTTGTCTAGCTTTTTCCACTTAAAGCTGGTACTCTACCGTTAGAACTACATCTCCACTTTTGGCTTTTTGATAGTTTGAGAGACAAGAATCTCTCAAATTTGTCTTCCCAGGCTGGATTTGAAACAGGATCCTTAGATCTCAGCCTCATATATAGGGTTAGAGGCTTTATACAGACACTGAACAGGATAATATGCTTTTTAGTCGATGTAAAGGCAGCAAACATTCACAGATACATTGGAATGACTGCTATGCCCAGGGGTAGAGTAGTTGTTTAGCACATATAATGCCCTGGGTTTGATCTCTAGCACCAATAAACAAAAACAAAAAAGGCCACACCCACCTAACACAACAGCATCAACAACACCAGCAAATAAAAGCATTTAGCATTAATATCTGCAAAATAAACATGTGGGGTTTTTTCCCTCAGTACCTGGGTTTGAACTCAGGGCTAGACAAGTGCTCTGACTACTGAAGCTATACCTACTCTTTTTTGTGTGTGTGCCAGTACTGGGGCCTGATATCAGGGCCTCAAGCTCTTACTTGGATTGCTTGCTCATGGATGGCATGCTATCACTTGAGCCATGCTTCCTGGCATTGTGCTGGTTAGTTGGAGATGGTGTCTCACAGACTTTTCTACTTAGGCTGGCTTCAAATCTTGACCATCTAGGTCTCAGCCTTTTGAGTAGCTATGATACAGATATGAATCATTAGCACCTGGCATATACCTAACCCTTTATTATGTGCTTATTTTTCAGGTAGGGGCCATTCACAGACCTTGATTCTTCTACTTATACCTCTTACTTAGATGAGATAATATCCATGAGCCATGTACTTCAGTAAGAAAGACTATTTAAAATATATAATCAAGCTCTAATTCCAACTACTCAGGAGGCAGAGATCAGGAAAATTGCTATTTAGGTTCCCTGTGACAAAAAAATCCAATCTCAACAAATAAGCCCAGCATGATGGTCCATCTCTGTAATCCAGATTGTGAAGGAGTCTATACATAGGCATACAGATCCAAGGTTGGCCCTTGGAAAAAGTGGGAGATTAGATCTTAAAAAATATTAAAGCCAAGAGGTCTAGGACATGGCTTGAATGCTAGAGCTCTCATACTGGCCCTGAGTTCAAACCACAGTACCCCCACAAAAACCCCATTAACCATAACTAGATCTAGAAATAATGGCAACTTCTAATATTACTTGAAGTTAGTATTCAAATGTCTGTGATCAGCTTATACTTAAAAAAAACAGGGAGGAGAGATGGTGGTACTCAGGGCCTTCCACTTGGTAGGCAAACACTCAATTACTTAAGCTATACTTCCAGCCCTTTTATCCTTTATTTTTTTGCTGGTGGCTGGCCTTGGATGCAATCCTACCCCTGAATCCTTCCTAACTGTGCCACCATACCTGGCTTGTTGTTTGAAATAGTCTTATCAGATTTTGTTCTGACTGGCCTCAAATTATGATCTTCCTATCTCTCTATCTCTGTCTCCTCCATGACTAGCATTGCAGATATTCAGACACTTTTTTTTTTAATTTTATTTTATTTTATTTGTGAACATACTGTACAGAGGAGTTACAATTACATGGGCAGGATAATGCGTACATTTCTTACCAAGCATTGCAGCCTCCTCCTTTGTTTACCCTTCACATCCCTTCCCAGCCTCCCCCCTCCCCCCCATATGCAGACACTTTTTAAATATTTTTTTGTGCTACTACAATTTGAATTCAGCCTTCCACTTAGTAGGAAGTACTTTAAAGTGAGACTTTAAAGTCTACTTTAATTTTTTAAAGTTTATTTATTTAAATATGATCCAAATAAAGCACTTGGTTATATGTCTATTAAAGCTTACTCTGCTATTGAACTAAGTCCTCTATTGATAAAGTATTTAAGCTAGCTTAAATACTGGTGGCTCACACCTATAATCCTAGCTACTCAGGAGGCTGAGATAAGAGAGTCACATTTTTAAGCCAGCCCAGTCAGGAAAGTCTGAATTTTTTTTTTTTTGTCGGTGGTGGGGCATGAACTCTGGGCTTGGGCGCTGTCCCTCAGCTCTTCAGCTCAAGGCAAGCACTCTATACTTGAACCACAGTGCCACTTCAAGTTTTCTGGTGGTTAATTGGAGATAAGAGACTCATGGACTTTCCTGCCTGGGCTGGCTTTGAACCGAGATCCTCAGATCTCAGCCTCCCGAGTAGCTAGAATTATAGGCATGAGCCACCAGTGCTGGTTTCTGTGAGATGCTTATCTTCAATAAATTGCTCAGAAAAAGCCAGCAGTGGCACTGTGGCTCAAGTAATAGAGTGCTAGCCTTGAGCAAAAAGAATCTCAGGGACAGTGCCCAGGCCCAGAATTCAAGCACCAGGACAAGCAAAAAAAGAAAAGAAATGAAATGAATACATATATGCTTTTTTGACCTTTAGTTTTAAGACTTCCATGTTGCCCCAGGATAGCTTTGAACTAACCATCCTCTTGCCTCAGACTACTGAGGCACCACCATATTCAGCTAAAATTTTTAAAATCTTTTTATTAAGGAAAATTATAAACAATAAGAGGTAGACAAATATATATTATAGGCTTTGCTTACATTTTATCTAAAGTTTATACATCATTTATAGGTTTAAAAACTTTTGTTGTTTTTTTTTTTTTTTTTGGGTCCGGTCGTGGGGCCTGAACTCTGGGCCTGGGCGCTGTCCCTCAGCTCTTCAGCTCAAGGCTAGCGCTCTACCACTTGACCACAGCGCCACTTCCGGCTTTTTTCTTTTTTCTTATGTGGTGCTGAGGAATCGAACCCAGGGCCTCATGCATGCAAGGCAAGCACTCTACCACTGAGCCACCTTCCCAGCCCCAAACTTTTGCATTTTTATGAACTATTTATTTATGATCTTGTCCTTGTTTTCTGTCTTTATTGACTTATAAGAGTTCTGTAGAGGGGCTGGGAAGATGGCTCAGTGGTAGAGTGCTTGCCTTGCATGCATGAGGCCCTGGGTTTGATTCCTCAGCACCACATAAAGCAAAATGAAAAAAGCCGGACGTGGTGCTGTGGCTCAAGTGGTAGAGCACTAGCCTTGAGCTGAAGAGCTGAGTGAGTGCCCAGGCCCAGAGTTCAGGCCCCACGACCTGACCCCAAAAAAAAAAAAAAAAAGTTCCATATATTAGTGCAATTAGCTGTCATACAATTTTCAAATATTTAAGCATTCTAGATGGCAGATGGCCCAGAGCTTTCTCTGTCTGAGATCTTGCAATATTTCTTATCTGCATTACTCCAATGCACTGGTACTTGATTGACATCTCTGGTCCTACCTGCTGTACCTATATGCTAGTTTGGGTGTAGATTCCCAGTGCTATTGTTAAACTGCAGCCTTTACTTCCCAGGGCTAGTCTTAGAGAAGAGATTTAGTAAGTGCCCAGTGAATTGAGATACAACTGCAGCTGTTGAACAGTTTTTCAGTTGTGAAAACTGCATTACAGACTTTCTGGAGATACTCTTTCTGTAGTACACTTTCTGGAGATACTCTATGTTCAGTAAAGAGAGTAGAGGTCTAGCTAGGTGCTAGTGGCTATGCCTGTAATCCTAGATATTTAGGAGAGTGAGATATAAGGATGGATAGAGGTTTGAAACCAGCCCAGGAAGAAAAGTCCAAGAGTCTTTTATCTCCAATCAACTAGCAAAAGGTCAGAAGTAGAGGTTGCCTTAAGGCATTCTGCCTTGAAAAAACCAAGTGAGAGAACAAGGCTCTGAGTTTAAGCCTCAGTTATGAGAGAGAGGGAGAGAGAGAGAGACAGAGAGAGAGAGAGAGAGAGAGAGAGAGAGAGAGAGAGAGAGAGAGAGAGAGAGAGAGAATGAGATTTGAAATGTGTGCGCTGACCTTGTGAAGGTTCTGCTTGGACTGGCTCAGTGAACTTGGTTTGGTTGTAACAGTGAATTTGATTATTACTAGAAACCAGGTGCTGTCTTAGAAAAAACAGCTTCAGGCTCAGCCAGGGCTGTGTCTGAGTCACAGTCAAGCTGTTCAGTGCCCCAACCCTTTAGAATGGGATTTGAGGTCTCTTCAGCTTCTACAAGGAAGAGAACAGGAGGTTGCTGAAGACAGAGCCTGGCTGTGGGGCAGTGGAGGCCCATGTGAATGGGAGGCGTGTGATTTCCTACACTAAAATCAGAAAGGGAGAGAACACTCTGAGCCCAATAAGGTCTGCCAAAGGACAGTGTGTACGAATCCCTTCCTACCAGTGGGGGGGTTGGTGATAATGCCTCCAGTTCACCAACTATGCCGTTGGCAAGACAGGGGTGGCAGGACAGGGAGAAAAGGGAGCTATCTGCTAAGCAGAGGGACTAGGCCATACTGATGACATTGATGATATAATAACAGCTGCTAGTATTTTTTAAATGTTTGCATATACCAGGCACTGGGCTGTGCTCTCCATGTATTATCTCCTTACCAAAAAAAGGGCAAAATTTGGTGTCCTGGAATGCCAAGGGGTGAGTAGAACTGAGAGATATGGGCACAGTGGAGGGAACCCCCAGCCTTGGGGCAGGGAAACTGAGGAGGGGTATGGGATGCAGTTAGGGGAAGCTGCTCTAACACTTTACTACTTGGGCCTAGATTTGCCAGCTGTCCCCAATATTGTTTCAAGACAAGCTGGAACTTCAAAGTCCTTTTAGTCAAATGTATTAAGGCATAATAATAAAATAATTATTTTGTTAAAGCATAATTTTTTTATTTTGGGGGGGGTCTCCAGTCATGGGGCCTGAACTCTGAGCCTGGGCACTGTCCCTCAGCTCTTCAGCTCAAGGCTAGCGCTCTACCACTTGAGCCACAGCGCCACTTCCGGCTTTTTTCTTTTTGCTTATGTGGTGCTGAGGAATGGAACCCAGGGCCTCATGTATTGCAAGGCAAGTGCTCTACCACTGAGCTACCTTCCCAGCCCCAAGCATTTTTTTGAACTCTGGGCCTGGGCACTGTCCCAGAGCAATTCAGCTCGAGGTAAGCACTCTACCACTTGAGCCACCACTTCTGGTTTTCTGGTGGTTAATTGGAGATAAGAGTCTCAACGGTGCTTCTGCCTGGGCTGGCTTTGAACTTTGATCCTCACATCTCAGCCTCTTGAGTAGCTAGAATTACAGGCCTGAGCCACCAGTGCCCAGCTCTAAAGCATAATTTATACACACAAACTATAAACAATTTTAAGTATATAGTTCAACAAACATATATACCCCAGTAACAACCACCACAATCAAAATACAGAACAATTCTACCTCCCCTGCCCACCAAAAGGATCATATAATTTTTTTAAAAAAAATCTGGATTTTTAAATGTTGTAAACTAAAAATTTTAAGTGCTATATGAACCAAAGAGATGTGTCCTGATCTGTTTTTGGCCTCTGGATTCCCAGTTAAGAACATCTGTGGCCAAGAGAAGAGAAAGTCCCTTTACTGGTAAGTGTCTTGTGTGTGGGTGCTTGGACCAGAGTGGCTACTGTTAGTCATACCAGGAGCCATATTAGGGACTTCACCAGTGAAAGACTCAGAACCCCTGGAAGCAGCCAGGGGGAGCAGAAGGAGGTTGAGACAGGTAGTTAGATTTGCTTGTAAATTCACTGCTGGATGTGACCAGCATGCTGAGTGCTTGGAATGATGTCAGGCAGAAAGCATGCCACATTAGTGCTGGTCTTGGGCACAGTATTTGAATTTAAGGGATAGATGCTGAGTGCCCCTGTGGGCTGGCACTTACTGAGTACCTACTATGTGCTGCTCATATCTCCTACCCACCCTTTGAAGCAGATATTATCATTCCAATTTTACAGAAGATGGTGTGAGATGCAGAGAAGTAAGAAGTTTGGCCAAGTGGTGAAGATGGGATCCAAATTTAGCAAGGCAGCTGGTTGCCAGTGGCTCAAGTCTGTAATCCTAGCTACTTAGGAAGCTGAGATCTGAGGATCTCATTTCTTTTTTTTTTTTTTTTTTTTTTGGTTGGTCATGGGGCTTGAACTCTGGGCCTGGGTGCTGTCCCTCAGCTCTTCAGCTCAAGGCGAGCGCTCTACCACTTGAGCTACAGCGCCACTTCCAGTTTTCTGGTGGTTTATTGGAGATAGGAGTCTCACAGTCTTTCCTGCCCGGGCTGGCTTTGAACCATGATCCTCAGATCTCAGCCACCTGAGTAGCTAGGATTACAGGCATGAGCCACCAGCACCCCGCCTGAGGATCTCATTTCAAAGCCAGCCCAGGCAGGAAAGTCCATGAGTCTCTTATCTCCAATTAACCACCAGAAAACTGGAAATGGCGCTGTGGCTCAAGTGGTAGAGTGCTTGCCTTGAGCTGAAGAGCTGAGGGACAGTGCCTAAGTCCAGAGTTCAAGCCCTATGACTGACAAAAAAACCAACAACAACAACAACAACAAAAGCAACTAGCAAGACTTTTTGGAATCTATGCTCCTAGCTACACTGCTCCACTGGAAGAGAGTTAGTGGGGGATCCTCCCACTCAGCCTCCAGGCAGACATTACTCATTGATGTGATACACCATTCCTGCAAAGCACAGACATTTTGACTAAAGAATCCTGCATAAACCAACATTGTAGTAACTGTGAATATACACACCTATAAACTGCTATACTGTTAGCTGCATCCTCTACTTTCCAGAGCTGGTACTGTAGGAGATGAGCTGATTGTGTTTGTTTGTTTGCCAGTCCTGGGGCTTTAATTCAGGGCCTGGGCACTGTCCCTGAGCTTCTTTTGCTCAAAACTAGCACTCTACCACTTGAACCACTGTATATGTGGAACTGAGCAATCAAACCCAGGGCTTCATGCATGCTAGGCAAGCACTCTACTACTAAGCCACATTCCCAGCACTGAGCTGATATTTTAAGATGATTTTCCACCACTGGTCTTAGTCTTTGAGGTTAAGTCTATTTAGAAGCGTTGTCAGGGGCTGAGTCTGCCCCTCAACAGCAATATAGCAAAACATTGGAAAGGACCTTGGTTCTGAGTTTGAAGCAGAACTCCTCTTCTTTTGAGTTTTATTTATGGCCTCAAGAAAGCCTCACTGTACATATTCCCCAATATAATAACAAATAATACCTATCTGCTACTCTTACTGTGAATGAATTACATGAAATAACCTATCTTTATGCTAAGTACCTGGTAGTAGGCAACAAATGTCTGTGGCTGGAATGATGGAATTAATGATAATGATCATTGCTTTTATGGTTACTTTAGAACAAAGAACAAGTGGAAGAAAAGGGAGCAAAGCCAAAACACATACTGAACATCAGAGGTGTGCAAGCAGACCTCAAGGGGCCTTGGGAAGGTGAGCAGACCATTTGCTCCTCTATATCATTTTAACAATGGTTTCACACTAAAACCCTAGCAATGTGATTTCTGGAAAACAATTGAAACTGCCTTTTTCTTTTCTCTTTCCTTTCCTTTTCTTTTCTTTCCTTCCTTCCTTCCTTCTTTCCATCCTTCCTTCCTTCCATCCTTTGCTCTTTCTTCTCCTTCTGCTTTTGGCGCTGGAACTGGGGCTTAAACTCAAAGCCTGAGTTTTTGCTCAAAGCTGGTGCAGTACCCCTGAGCATGTCTCCACTTTTGGCTTTTAACTGATTAATTGGAGATAAGCATCTCACAGACTTTTCTACCCAGACTGGCTTTGGACTGCCATCTTCAGATCTCAGTCTCCTGAGTGGCTATGATTACAGGTGTGAGTCACCAGTACCCAGCTCCCAGCTTTATATATATATATTTTTTTTTGGGGGGGGGGGTCTGGTCGTGGGGCCTGAACTCTGGGCCTGGGCGCTGTCCCTCAGCTCTTCAGCTCAAGGCTAGCACTCTACCACTTGAGCCACAGTGCCACTTCCAGCTTTTTTCTTTTTGCTTATGTGGTGCTGAGTAATCAAACCTAGGGCCTCAGGCATTCAAGGCAAGCGCTCTACCCCTAAGCCACCTTCCCAGCCCCAGCTTAATTTTTTTTTTTTTTGTCGGTCATGGGGCTTAAACTCTGGGCCTGGACGCTGTCCCTCAGCTCTTCAACTCAAGGCTAGCACTCTACCACTTGAGCCACAGCTCCTACTTCCAGATTTTCCTGCTTATGTGGTGCTGAGGAATAGAACCCAGGGCCTCATGCATGCGAGGCAAGCACTCTACCACTGAGCCACCTTCCCAGCCCCCCAGCTTAATATTATTAAAATGGCTCGGCAATTGCTTTTTTCTTTATTTTAGTTCTCATATATTTGCTAATTGTCTGTGTGTTTGTGTGCGTGCACGCGCGTGCATGTACGCACGTGCTTTGAACTCACTTGGCTTTCTTGCTTATGACTGGCACTCTACTATCTGAACCATGCCTCCAGTCCAGCATTTTTCTGATTAATTGTAGATGAAGGATCACAGACTTTTCTTTTCAGGCTTGCTTCAAACTGTGATCCTCTGATATCAGCCTCCTGAGAGACTTAAGATTAGAGGCCAGTGCCCAGCTTTCAATTGCTATGTTTTTAAAACACTATACCCTACAAAATATTCAAGTTTGTTTGCTTTAAATGTTTTTTGGGGCTGGGAAGGTGGCTCAGTGGTAGAGCGCTTGCCTTGCATGCCTGAGGCCCTGGGTTCGATTCCTCAGCACCACATAAGCAAAAAGAAAAATACCGGAAGTGGCGCTGTGGCTCAAGTGGTAGAGCGCTAGCCTTGAGCTGAAGAGCTGAGGGACAGTGCCCAGGCCCAGAGTTCAGGCCCCACTACTGGACCAAAAAAAAAAAAAAATTAAATGTTTTTTGGTTGCCTTCAAAGTTCAATTTTCTTTTTAAATTTTGCATAGTATTTATATGGTCTCAAAGTCAAATCAATAAAACAGCTAGTGAAGAAAACTCTAGCTCGCATTGCTTCCTCTTTTTTATTCTCTAGTCTCAACTGTAATTATCTCAAAAGCTTTTGTCTTATCTTTTCTTTGAAGTTCCATCTATTTAGTCCATCTTTGCACCCATTGCATGCATGGGTAAACAAACACATTCTCCCTTAGATAAACTTCCTTATGTACTGTTCTCTACTTTATTTTAGTTTTCAACTTCCAGTATATCTTGAGATCACTTTTTATGGTTGTGCAATACTCCATTGTGTGGCTGTTCCATGGTTCAGAAGATCTCTGGGGGGTCCTTTGGGTCGTTTCCAGTCTTTGGCTATTGTAAACATGTTGCCTTGTGGCTTTGCCTGTTTTCCTGTAGAGAGCCACAAAGCTGACCTGCAAGAAGGGACAGCGGAGAGGCTGACCCTCATCAGCACTCCAGGGACGGGAGCTGACCTCCTCACCCGGGCAGGGCCCTTGCTGGGGCAGGGACATGCAGTGTCTAGCCTGGACCAAGTGTCCCCTGACTGCCTGCTGTTTCCCACCAAAGTGCAAGCCAAAGATCATGATATACCCAGTGAGAACCCTGAGAGTGGCCTGGAATTGTCTATAGCACCTGACTGGGTCAGTGAGGCCTGCATCAGCCAGGAGACGGCACCAAGTACAGGACAAGAAGTATTGTCTGATGAGCCCGACCCTTGGTCCCCAGAGGAGAACATGAAGCTGACTTCAGGGCCCAGCTCTCAGCTCTCAGAGTCACCAAGCCTGGCCAGTGCAGCAACCAGTGGTGGTGAAACACTTCCATGGTAAGGATTGCTCAACAGTGTGGGTCAGGAGAGAAATTAACTGTAGTTCTTCCACTGCATCATGGTTAGCAGGCCAGAGCCATATATTGAGTGACTACTATGGGCATAGCTAGGTTAGGTTCATGAGAAAAGCCTGTTTCGGAGCTCAGTACTGGTTCTCACTCATTACCAATTAGAGTTACCTAGGATGATTTAAAAATTCACCTGATACCTCCAAATTCTAATTTAGTTGACTTGGAAAATCTGGGAGTCTCATCTCCAATTAGCCACCAAAAAGCCAGTAGAGCTATGGCTCAAGTGGTATAACACTAGCCTTGAGCAAAAAAGCTAAGGGACAGCACTGTGGCCCTGAGTTCAAGCTCCAGTACCTGTGTACTCACACACACAAACACATACACATACACACACACACACACACACACACACACACACACACACACAGCTGCCAGATGGGATCACAGAACACTTTCACCGTGCTGGTCAATGGCCTAGCACTGTGCAGGTAGCATCTTGTTTTATCCTCACAGTATGCCCAGCAGATGGATGTGATTGTTGTCCCATTTACTGATGAGGAGATTTAGGCCCAAAATACCAGGCTGCACAGCTAGGTATTCATAGAACTGGAATCTAAGTCTAAAATAATAGACTAAGATAGTCTGAGATAATAGAATCTGTGCCCCTGGCCTGGGAAGGTGGCTCAGTGGTAGAGCGCTTGCCTTGCATGCATGAGGCCCTGGGTTCAATTCCTCAGCACCACATAAGCAAAAAGAAAAAGAGTCGGAAGTGACACTGTGGCTCAAGTGGTAGAGCGCTAGCCTTGAGCTGAAGAGCTGAGGGACAGCGCCCAGGCCCAGAGTTCAGGCCCCATGACCGTACCCCCGCCAAAAAAAATCCTAACCGCTGCACTACCCTGTTTCCTCAGATCAGCATTTAAATTCTTAAATATATGGTTGGCAGAAAAGGACAGGGCCGGGCTGGGAAGGTGGGCTCAGTGGTAGAGTGTTTGCCTCCCATGTATGAGGGCCTGGGTTCTATTCCTCAGCACCACATAAACAGTAAAAGCTGGAAGTGGCTCTGTGGCTCAAGTGGTAGAGCACTAGCCTTGAGCTGAAGAGCTGAGGGACAGTGCCCAGGCCCAAAGTTCAAGCCCCATGACAAAAAAAAAAAAAAAAGACAGGGCAGGTGAAGTCACTCCTGGGTGATATTGAGATATCTGTGCCAGAAGTTCTGGAGGTGGATTTGGGATAGTTGCCATGATATTTAGGACATATTCTCCAGACATGCTCAGCAGACACTGGGGAAGAGTAGAGATCCTGCTGATTGCTCAGGCCCCATCACTAGCCCTATTGGACAGTACATCTTCTGCTCTAGAACAGCCCATAGAAGGACAATTCTTTCAGAAGTCCTCACTTTCCTCTGTACCTGCCCTGATATGTAATTGAAATCTCAATGCCTGGCTCAGTAAGGTAATCTGGTGTCTATTTGTTCTGATGACCTTTGATCTAGAAGGAAATGGGAGCTTCTCAGGAGATCTGACAAGCCTAAGAAAGGGATTCCAGACAGGCAACATGGACCCAGGCCACACCTTTCAATATGAAATCTAGAATTATAGTAAACTATCTCTAAACTTATTTGTGGCACCCAAACATTCTGAGTGAGAATAAAAGATTTTGATCTGAGCCATAAATTGAGTTTCAGGTTCATCAGACCTGCACTGAATCTCAGGAAGGATTGAGGTTCCACTTAACTTTCCTCTCTTACTATGTAAGCATTTTTTGAGGAATAGATTGAGAATCAACTGTCAGCTCTGACTGTCAGGGGCTGTTTATGTGAATGATCCTGAAACCATATCTCAACCTGGGGACATTGCATATTGTAGTTGTTTGGCTGTACCTGCCATAGGTGTGCTAAAAGTGATTACAATGCTAAAAGCAAGGCTCTGGGTTATGTCATGACCCCTTGAGAGGAGCATAGTGGCTTCTCTTTCTGCTGGCCAGATTCTGCACTATTATATAGCTCCTCGTGATAAGGCCTGATTTAGGTTTGGGTGGTTTGGCTTGGCTACTCCTGTCATCATTGATCGAACTATACTTAGTCCCACGGGACACAGTGTTCAAAGAATTTTGTCTGATTGGCTGTGGACAGGATGCTAAGTGTCTCAAATATACAACCAGATATTGGCCTCAGAAATCTAGCAGCTGGGAAAGGAGCTGAAGAAAGATGTCATTCGTGTATTTTTCTTTCTTTTTTTTTGGTGTGTGTGTGTGTGTGTGCGTGTGTGTATGTATGTATGTATGATGCTGTTGTTTGTTTTTGTGCTGGTCCTGGGGTTTGGGTGCTGTTCTTGAGCTTTTTGATCAAGGCTAGTGCTCTACCATTCAAGCCACAGCTTCACTTCTGGCTTCTTGGTAGCTAATTGGAAATCTCATGGACTTTCCTGTGTAGGTTGGCTTTGAACTGAGATCTTCAGATATCATCTTCCTGAGTAGCTAGGAAATGGATGTAATACTATACAGACATGTCTATAATCCTATACAGACATGAGCTACCAGCACCCAGCTCATTTTCTTTTTGTTAAATATAATTTTATTGGTATTATTAAGGTGTTGTACAGAGGGGTTACCATTTCATAAGTCAGTTAAAGAATACATATCTTTTTTGGACAATGTCACTCCTACTTTTGCTTTCTCCCAGTTTCCCTTCCTGCTCCTTCCCACAAGTTGCACAGTTTATTTTCCACATAGTATATATTGAATACTATGCATGCATTCGTTCATACTTCCTCTCTTCCTACCTGTACCCTCCTTTACGCTGCCCACCTAGAAAAGACAAAAAAAAAAAAAAAAAAGCGAACACCTCTACCACCACCAGAAACAAGAACAACAAAAACCCATGTTTCTTATTTCCTGGAATGTATTTTGATAAATAGTATTTTAAATGTTTGGAGGAATTATGCCTTTGGGTTCCTTCCCTAATAGAAACCTCCTTTAGTCTAACTGTTTGAATGCCTAGAGTTTTGTTTAGGTTGTCATGTCCAGTTGTATGTTAGATCTATCTTCCACATATGAGAGAAAACATGGCTTAACTCACTTAATATGATTTGTTCTAGGTCTATCCATTTCCCTGCAGATGACATAATCTTATTCTTTCAAATGGATGAGTAAAATTCCATTATATACATATATATATGTGTGTGTATATATATATATATATATATATATATATATATGCACCATATTCTTTTGATCCACTCATCTATTGATGAGTGGATTTATTGGGGCTATTTCTGTAACTTGACTATTGTGAATAGTGTAGCAATGAACATATATATTCAAGTGTCTATGGTATTCTGACTTGTAATGCTCTGTGTAGATGCCTAAGAGGGGGTATGGCTAGGTCATAGGGAACTTCTATGTTTAGTTTTTGAGGAATCTTCAAACTGCCTTCTACAGGGATTTTGTTTTTGTTTTTGTTTTTGTTTGTTTTGAGGGTGTGACAGTACTGGAACTTGAACTCAGGACTTGGTCTCTTGGCTTTTTTATGCAAAGCCACTTGAACCACAGCTCCCCTTCTCATATTTTGCTGGTTAATAGGAGATAAGAGTCTCACAGAATTTCCTGCCTGGGTTGGCTTGGATCTATGATCCTCAGATCTCAGCCTGAGTAGCTAGGACAAGAGGTGTGGATCACCAACACTAGGTTTCAAAGGGATTCTTGACCTCCAGCTGGGTCACAAACCCCAGTATCACAGCATGTGGTGCCAGAAACAGACCCAGAGAAGGGTAGGCAGAACCCAGGTTTTCCACCTGCAGGCTGCAATCTTCCTGGGTACAAGCAAGTTTCCAGGGACCTTGAGGACATTTGGTCTCCATCTTTGTCCATTACAGGTTGTTTCAAGCTTTCCCTGGATCCTCATACAGTGGAATTCTGAGAGCTGCTGGTCCATCCGTTAATCAAGCTAGCCCTTTTCCTGGATCCTGTCTGGGCAAAGATGTTCTTGGATCCAGAGAGGCAGGGGTTTCGAGCCTTCTAGTTCCCAGTGCACACAAACTCTACTATTGTAAAAACCCTGAGGTCTCCATGTTATAGGTAAAAACTGAGACTATAAAGGCCACTGTCAGAGAATAGCAGCAATATATCTTTGAACCTAGGTCTGTTCTGACTTCAGAGTCCTTGATTTTAACCTTAGGAACATTTTTTTCTCCCTCTCTGCCCAGGATTTCCATTGATATGCAAGAGATGAATACACCTAGGGAGCTGCTTATTACACAAGGGGGCAGCCTCAGATCCACTCCCCCTGTAGGGGCTACCGCAGCTGTCCAATCAGGTGAAAAGGACCTACCTGGGCCCGGGTGCTACTCCAAAGCTCCTGGGGCTGAATTAGAAGAGGAAGTCTCAAAAGGAACTGGAGAGTTTCTCTCATTACAGAAGAGAAACAGTGATGAGAGAGCAAATGTAGAGGAAAAGCAAGGGCATGGGTCTGAGCCTGTCATGGGACCAAGCTTGGCCCAAAGGAACAAGAAAGATGCTGCTGACAAGACCCCAGGCCTGCAGCAAGACAAAGATCCAGGGATAGGACACCACGAGCCTGAAGACTGTGTAGCCAGGGACTCTGTAAGAGCTGAAGCTGGAGGAAAGATGTACCCAGGTGCTAAGGCTGGTGGCATGGTTCTGGGTAAGTAAGGCTGTTGCCAGCTTGGCACAAGCTCTTTGGTGGATGTAACAGATGGCTGTACTTTACTGATGCTTTCGGGATTAGATAGTGTTGGTCTGTAGGTGCCCAGCTTTATTTATTTATTTTTATTGTTATTATAAAGGTGATATACAGAGTGATTACAGTTACATGTGTCCCTTAGCTTTTTCACTCAAAGCTGGTGCTCTACCACTTGAGCCACATCTCCATTTCCTGCTTTTTTGGTGGTTAATTGGAGACAAAAGCTTCATGGACTTTCTCTGCCCAAGTTGGCTTTGAACCATGATTCTCAGATCTCAGCCTCCTGAGTAACTAGGATTACAGAAATGTGCTACCAGTACCCAGCTGTCCTTGTGTTCTTTTGACACAAAAGTCATCAATCTTTTTATTCTGGGTTGATCTTAGTTGAGAGGATTATCTGTGGAATACTCTGGGTGCTCCCTGTAATACAAATGCAGGATGGTTCCATGACAATCCCTCAACTTCTTGCCTCAGCCTCTTCTGGTTTTCTTTACTCACACACTGGCCTATGCCTTTCTGTTTTATTCCTTTACACTATTTTTATGTCTTTTAATATATTCTGTTATTCATATCACCTGATTTAAAGATATCAATTCCAAAACTTGGAAAAAATTATATTAAGTGAAGTAAGCCAGGCCCAAAGAAACATAGGTCCCATGGTTTCCCTTATTTGTAATATCTAGTATATGTATGAGTCAAGCGGAAAAGGTCAGATAATGTGATGTCAGGAAAATGAACCCTTAGATGTGTATTTTAATGTTTTTTTCTTTCATGCATGTATTTCTAACGCATTTATAAGATTATCTCTTTGTTGCTTTGTATGTCCCTCCCCCACAGTATAACCCCTGCTTTCACTATATTTGATGTCAGTATAACTTGTGGAGGAGATGGGGAAAAACCAGTTCTATAAGGATACAGGTGGACCTGTTGCAACAATGAGAAGTACAAGTTGTCATGTCCAAAACGAGCTTTACAACGTTGGTGCGGGGGGGGGGGGGGGGGAGAGGGGGAAGGAGAAGGATTGGGATGGGGGGGAGGGGGGAGGCTGGGAAGGGATGTGAAGGGTAAACAAAGGAGGAGGCTGCAATTCTTGGTAAGAAATGTACGCATTATCCTGCCCATGTAATTGTAACTCCTCTGTACAGTATGTTCACAAATAAAATTAAATTAAATTAAAAATAAAAAAAAAGAATAGAAAAAAAAAGATATCAATTCCAAAACATGTTTTAATCTTTCCAAGGGCTGATTCTCCTTTGTACTCCCTCCAGATCCACTGTCCCTCTCTTTTCCCCATACTGTGCCTGAGAGCTACTCCTGTGGGCCTCATTACTGGTTCTTCCCTTCTGGCATCAGGATTGGGTCAGCTGCCAAAAAGCCAAGGGTAATAGGACAGAAAGTGGTGCATTTGTTTTTCACAACACCCTTGCTGCTTGCTATTGGACTAGTGACCAGGAAACCTAGATTTTAATCCTGTCACTGGCTTGCTGTCTGACCTTGAACTTAGTTACCTCACTTCTCTAAGACTCAATTTTCTCTTGTGCCAAATGGATGGCTGCAACCCTTGTGAAAGGGTCGTAGGCAGGGCAAAAGGCTAATCCATGTGAAGCTGAGTGACTCTCTAATGGGGGCTGTAAGTAGAAAGCTCACAGACCCCTTGTTATTTCCTGACAGATGACAGCTCAGCCCCACCAGCCCCTTTTGAACACCGGGTGGTGAGTGTCAAGGAGACCTCCATCTCAGCAGGCTACACGGTGTGCCAGCATGAAGTCTTGGGAGGGTAGGTGAAGGCTGGGAGTGGGAGCAGCAGGACTGACCCAGCAGGGGAATGAGTGAGATGCTGCTGGGTGGTCCTCAGAAGCAGCCTGACTGAGCCAAAGGCAGGCCTGGGATTTCCTACCCAGCATAGATGAAGAGAGTCCACAGGAATCAGCTGTAGATATCCCTAGAGTATAACCACCAGGTGCAGGGAAGGACAGAAGAGCCAACTCATGTGGGAGCATGGTCTTCTCCAGCGTACAGAGTGTGGAGTGGCATTGGGATTATTTCCCTGGGGGACAGAATAGCCCATATCGTATGGGGGGGGAGGGGTAGTTTTTCCTTACACTTTACAGTAGACTGTATGGTCCAGAAAATTTCTAGATTTCAGAAAAGCCCATATAGTGTGGGGGTGATGCCTAGGACATACTGTGAGGTACAGTGTGGTCTGTGGGGGGGGGGGGAGATGTGGGTAGCCCACCATGTGGAGGTGAGCTTCCTGCTTTCTCAACCTGCTGTGTCTCCCTGTGTCTCTATAGGGGTCGGTTTGGCCAGGTCCACAGGTGCACAGAGAGGTCCACAGGCCTGCCACTGGCAGCCAAGATCATCAAAGTGAAGAGTGCCAAGGACCGGGTGAGATGCCTGCGCTGGGCCAGCCAGGCCCTTCTAGCCAAGCTCAGGGCTCCTTTACTCCTCTACAGCTCTCCTCCCCACTGTTTTGTGCTGTCCCACACTGACTCAGTCCCATCCTCCATGCTGAGTAGGTCCTATGGCCTCTCTTGCCTCTTTTCCATTCTCACCTTTCACTCAGCAAGTTGCTTCATACTCCTCAGTCCACACCCATGTATCACTATGTGTCAGAGTCCTGGCATGGTTCTGCCAAGGTGCTGGCATGACTTTGAGTGACAAGGCCTTTTTCTTCTTGGGCCTCAGGTTTCTCTCTGTGAAATGAGTGGCTTAAAATAAGTCTTTACTGTTAAAGGATTGTGAATTCCTGCTGTGGCAGAGGGATGTTGAAGAAGGATGGTGTGCGTACGTGTGTGTGTGTGTGTGTGTGTGTGTGTGTGTGTGTGTGTATCTGTCTGTCTGTCTCTGTCTTTCTGTCTTGAGAGTGCAGTTGGCTTCTATTTCTAATGTGTTTACTTGGAAACTCCTCTCTCTGGTTCCACAAGGAGGATGTGAAAAATGAGATCAGCATCATGAACCAGCTCAGCCATGTGAACCTGATCCAGCTCTATGACGCCTTTGAGAGCAAGAACAACTTCGCTCTCATCATGGAGTAGTGAGTGTCTCAGAGATGGGGCAGCAGCTATTTCTCAGGTTGGAATAAAGGCTGGGACTTAAAGTCTTTATTCTAGGAAAACTCTTTCTTTCCTCTTCACTCACTGAGAGTGAGAAAGAGTGAGTGAGAGACATCAGTGGCCATGCCATCACCTTTTTCTCTGGCTTGACTGTTGAGTCCCAATAGAGGATATAGGAGAAATCCCTTCTGCCCACAGAGCTGTGGCCCTGGGTCTAATTGTACTGCTGATATTACAATGGTATAGCCTACACAACTTTTACTGTTTGAGTTTTTTTTAACAGCTGAAACTGGGAAATTTAGATAATGAAAATGGGAAAACCTATATATCTGACTTTTAAGAAAATATATAGGGGCTGGGAAGGTGGCTCAGTGGTAGAGCGCTTGCCTTGCATGCCTGAGGCCCTGGGTTCGATTCCTCAGCACCACATAAACAAAAAGAAAAAAGCCGGAAGTGGCGCTGTGGCTCAAGTGGTAGAGCGCTAGCCTTGAGCTGAAGAGCTGAGGGACCAGGCCCAGAGTTCAGGCCCCACGACTGGACACCCCCCCCCAAAAAAAAAGAAAATATATAAAGGATCTAGTGATGCTGGGCCTGGGTTTTTTGGGAGGGCGTGTGTGTGTGTGTGTGTGTGTGTGTGTGTGTGTGTGTGTGTGTGTGTGTGTGTGTGTTGTGTGTCCCAGTCCTGGGGTTTAACCTGGGCACTTGAGCCACAGATTCATTTAGACTTCTTCCTAGATTAAGAGTCTCTTCCTAGAGATAAGAGTCTCGTGGACTTTATTTCCTGGGCTGCCTCAAACTGTGATCCTCAGATCTCAGCCACCTAAATAGTTAGAAATAGAGGCATAAGCCATAGCACCCAACCTGGCCCTGCATTTCTGGCTGGAAAATAGTATATTGGAACTTATAGTAGATGCCTTTTGTAGATAATCCAACCTGTCCACAAATCCCCAACATTCTCAACCAATGGTTGGCATGGTAGCCATGGATGGGCTGTTCATGTTTGCATTTGTATTGCTGTTTTCCTTCTGGAAGGGCTAAAGAAAGCAAAACATTTGCTATGCCTGACTCCATCAAAAGCATAAAAAATAAAAGACTAAGGGCTCTATGTTTACAGAAAATGGTATAATCTGCCCATTTAGGCTTCTTGTTACCTAGGTGCATGTGGTTGGCTTCTATAAGCAGATGATTTTACTACTCTAATTTAGATGATCCAGAGTATGGTTTATCAATATAGAAAACCATCTTAGGAATAGGCCAGAGCAAAAATTCTCACAAAACACCAGTGATCCATCCATAAGATGTAATCAACACTGGGTTGACTCAGACTGGCCTCCTTGGGCCCTGAAAAGAGTGGAGAAGACCTCCAAGAGCTTTGCCCAGTTTGGTGCTTGCTTCTCCCTTTTTATCTGGCAGTGTGGATGGTGGTGAACTCTTTGACAGGATCACAGATGAGAAGTACCACTTGACAGAACTTGATGTGGTCTTGTTCACCAAGCAGATCTGTGAGGGTGTGCATTTTCTCCACCAACACTACATCCTGCATCTGGACCTTAAGGTAAGTTCTGCCCTGGGATGTGGCAGATGGTTCCTGAGCTTCTCAGGCTCACCATTGAGCTTTCTGTCAACAAACAACCCTGACTTCCCTTCCTGGCTCTGCTATTTTCTAGCTCTGGAGGCCAGTCTTGCCACTTTTCTTAGCCTCCACTCTCCCATCTGTAACATGTGGATAATTGTGCCTAATTTAAAGGGTTATTTGAAGATTAACTGGTATAATGCCCTTCCTTTTCTTTAAAAGTAGTTTTTAAATGGCCAGCCAAGTGCCAGCGGTTCATGCCTGTAATACTAACTATTCAGGAGGCTGAGGTCTGAAGATTGCAGTTTGAAACCAGCCTGGGCAAGAACGTCCATGAGACTCTTATCTCTAATTAATCATCAAAAACTTGGAAGTGGAGCTGTGGCTCAAGTGGTAGAGAACTAGGCTGAGCAAAAAGCCTCAGTGAAAGTGCCCAGGTCCTGAGTTCAAGCCCCAGGACTGGCACTCCTCCCCCTCAAAAAAAGTCCAAAAGAAAATATATGCTTATGTGGCAAATATAAACAATATAAAAGTATATAAAATACACAGTGGAAGTTCTTCCCACACAATCTTCATGAAGCATAGTCTATATGAGCAGCTTGACAACACAAACACACACACACACACACACACACACACACACACTCACACTCACACACACACAGGACAATTATACAATGAATGTTTTGTTTTAAATTTTTTAATTAGCTTACATTACTTTTTCCAGAGCAGGGGGCAAGTAGACTATGATTTATAAACAAATAAATGTGGGAGAAGCACGCCTTCTTAGTTCTTTTTTCTGTTGGTCATGGGGCTTGAACTCTGGCCCTGGGTGCTGTCCCTCAGCTCTTCAGCTCAAGGCAAGCACTCTACCAATCAAGCCACAGTACCATTTCCAGTTTTCTGGTGTTTAATTAGAGATAAGAGTCTCACAGACTACTTTCCTGCCTGGGCTGGCTTTGAACTAAGATCCTCAGATCTCAGCCTCCTGAGTAGCTAGGATTACAGGTGTGAGCCACCGGCACCCGGCCCTTCTTAGTTCTTTTTTTTTTTTTTTGGTCGGTCATGGGGCTTGAACTCTGGGCCTGGGCGCTGTCCCTCAGCTCTTCAGCTCAAGGCGAGCGCTCTACCACTTGAGCTACAGCGCCACTTCCTGTTTCCTGGTGGTTTTTATTGAAGATAGGAGTCTCACGGTCTCTCCTGCCCGGGCTGGCTTTGAACCGCGATCCTCAGATCTCAGCCTCCTGAGTAGCTAGGATTACAGGCGTGAGCCACCAGCGCCCGGCTCCTTCTTAGTTCTTAAACCTGGCTAAGCAAACTTTTCTTTCTTTTCTAGCCAGAGAACATTCTGTGTGTCAATCAGACTGGACACCAAATTAAGATCATTGACTTTGGTCTGGCCAGAAGGTAAGGGAGATTTATTCTGATATTTTGACAAAACTGAAAAAGACTCTAGCTCAACAGAGCTAGTTACCTGGTGAATTCTTGAGTTGGGAATGGATGAAGACATTTGGAGGCTGATGGCTTTTGACTTCCAGATAAGCCTTGTTCCCACCCAGGAGGTGGCTTTGTGGAATTCATGGTTCTTTGAGCCAGCTGAAAAGAGGAAGGGATGGTCAAAGAGGACTCAGGATGTGATGCTGGGCAGCTCAGTTCTCTCTCTCTCTCTCTCTCTCTCTCTCTCTCTATATATATATATATATATATATATATTATATGTGTGTATGTATATATATGTATATTATATGTGTGTATGTATATATATGTATGTGTATATGTATATGTATATACAGGGTCTTTCTGACTTGTCCAACCTGTCTTTGAACTATAGATCATTCTGCTCCCACCTCCTGAGTGTTGGGATTACAGGTGTACAAAACCCATGCCTGTCTAAATTTTAAAATGATTCAAAAGACTTAAAACTTAGTGCAGCTGTTTTTTCTGCACAGTCCTGTTCAGCCATTTGTGTGATAAATCCTAAGCTTCTGCAGGGCTCTGGCCATTCCAGACACACTTGGTTCTCAACAATGGATGTTGCAGGTTTCTTGGCATTAGGAAGGTGCTTCCTGTCCTCCAAACCTTCATGTATCCACAATTCATGCTTCCAGCTATAAAGATATTAACTGAAATTGGTTCACAATTGTACCATAATTGTGGCTTTCTCTAGAACTTTGTTCCCTCCAAGAATGACTTTTTTATCTGGAAACCACACATTTTCTGGATAGGTCTTCATATTGTAGCTGAGTCCTCAATTCTTCCTAAAGTTTTTTTTTTCTTTTCTTTTTTGCATGTTCTCTATATGTAGTTGAGCTGGCTTGGAACTTGAGATCATTCAGCCTTTCAAATTCTGGGGTTACAGGTGTGAGTTGCCACACCCATTTTTTTTTTGTCATTTAATGTCTGTTTCCCCCAAAGAAGTAGTCATTGTTATAAGCCATAGGATGTTCTCCACTTCGGGCACAAGTTGGAGACAGTACAGCTTTGTCCCATAGAGGCAGAGCTGCTGGCATGAGCCTAGTTCCTGGTTTCCTACTTCCACATACCATCCCAAACCACAGTGGCCACTCCTGAATAATTTCTCCCCTGGTTGAAGTGGCAAGTGTTCCTGTTAGCAAAATAAGGGCTGCAATTTCACTGCCCCACATGCTATTGGCATACAGCAAAAGGAAGTTTGTATCATCCCTGACACACAGTGTGGGCATTCCTATACACAGTGGCCTCAGTTTTCTCCCAGCCCAAATAGTTAAAAACCACATTCAATCCACAATATAAAAAAAACTTATTTCATGTTTTCTTCAGATAGTGTCTATTAAAATTGAGATTAATCCTATACACTTGCATGTCTTACATACCTGAGCAGTGTTTTGCAATGTTTTCACCATTGCTACCTGTCCCCACATTGGGCACCATTTTTGGCTTTTTTTCCTAGCCTCTTGGTCACCCCATTTCATGAAATTTAATGCCACAGATGTCTGTGCACATGTATCATTGTCCTTTGAAAAGCTATAAACCATCATAATAGATGTTATTTTTCCCTCCTCCTTGGGACAGAGTTGTCTTCACTGAGAATGTATATACTGGAGTGTGCATTATATTCACAAATGCCAGATGACCAATTGCCATATGAGTCCTTACAGTGATATTCTAGGAATTCAGGGCAAAAAAATAATCTGGGGCTGAGTGTTTGTGGCTCATGCCTATAGTCCTAGCTACTCAAAAGGTTGAGATATGAGGAGCACAATTCAAAGAAAGCCTGGGTAAGAGAAATCTGTGAGACTCCAATTAACCATCAAAGAACCAGAAGTGGAATTGTGGCTATGTGTGGAATACTAACCTTGAGCAGAAAAGCTAAAGGACAGTTCCCAGGCCCCAAGATCAAGCCCCAGGACTGGCAAAAAAAAAAAAAAAAAAAAAAGCAATTACTGCTAAGTACTGGTGGTTTACTCCTGTAATCCCATCTGTTCAGGAGGCTGACATCTGAGGATCATGCTTGAAAGTCATAAGACTCTTATCTTCAATTAACTACCAAAAAACCCAGAGGTGGAGCTGTAACTCGAGGGGTATAACACTGGCCTTGAGCAAAAAACTCACGAATACACCCTAACTCTGAGTGCAAGTCCCAGTAGTGACACAAAAAATAATCTAAGCTGGGCACTGGTTGCTCATGCATGTACTCCTAGCTACTCAGGAGGCTGAGATCTGAGGATTGCCATTCAAAGCCAGCCCAGGCAGGAAAGTCTGTGAGACTCTTATTGCCAATGAACCACCAGAAAACCAGAAGTGGCACTGTGGGTCAAGTGGTAGAGTGCTCACCTTGAGCTGAAGAGCTCAGGAACAGCACACAGGCCCAGAGTTCAAGCCCCACGCCCCTCACCCGATCAAAAAAAAAAAAAAGCTAAAAGACAAAAAACACATTGTGGGTTTGGTTTTTTTGTTTTCAGAGGCACTGCAGTTTGAACTCAGGGCCTCAGGCTTGCTCAGGATGGCACTCTAACCATTGAACCATACCTCTAACCTGGCTTTTTTCTAGTTAATTTGGAGATGGAGTCTAGCCAATTTTTCTCCTTGGGCTAGCCTTGAACCTTGATCCTCTGGAATTTAGCCTTTGATAGCTAGGACTGATGTGAAGTACTGGCATTGAGCACAGTATAGATTTTGAATGTAGTTCCCTAATGATCAGTGATGATGAGCATCTTTTCCTCTTTTGCTGGCTTTGTTATTCCTCTAGCCACATTGTACATGCAACAGAGCAGTGGCTGCCCAATATCTTCTACCCCATTTGTTTATATTTTTTCATGTGGGTATGTAGCAAATAAGATGTATTGGTAAGCTGGGGGTGTGTTCAGCAGTAGAGCACCTGCCTAGGAAACAAGAGACCTTTAATTCAAATTTTATACTGTCCCACCTCCCCCCAAAAAGAACAATAAAACCTATTAAAAGAAAAAAAGCAGGACATTAGTAACACATATGTATAATTCTAGCTACTCAAGAAATTGAGATCGAAGGCTCCCGCTGTAAGGTTAGCACAGGCAGAAAAGTCTATGAGATTCTAATTTCCAATTAACTAGCAAAAAGGTGGAAGTGGAGGTGTGGCTCAAGCAGTAGAGTATCAGGTCAGAAAAAGTTAAGGAAGAATGTGAGACCCTGAGTTTAGGTTCCAGAACCATGTGTGTGTGCACACCCACAAACATACATACACACACACACACACACACACACACACACATAAAAGAGAGATATTAGTGTGCTGCCTCTTCAGTCAGGCATGTATGGAGAACTGTAGTTTTCTGATCTAGCTAGGAAAGCCTGAAGTTTGGGGCTTACAGGTTTGATTATTCCCCAGTGGATATGAGACCTAGACATGTCTAACAGGAAAGGTGGGGGACTGTGCCCTCCCACTAGGCCTTAGTTCCATATCCAGATTTATTTTTTATTTTTTATTTTTTGGCTGGTCCTGGGGCTTGAACTCAGAGCTTGGGCTCTGTCCTTGAGCTTCTTTGGCTCAAGGCTAGTGCTCTACCACTTGAGCCACAGCTTTTTCTGAGTAGTTTGTTGGAGATAAGAGTCTCACAACCTTTCCTGCCCAGGCTGGCTTTGAACCAGGATCCTCAGATCTCAGCCTCGTGAGTTATTACTGTTTCTATTGTTATTATTGTTACTATTAAGTTGTTGCATAGAGAGGTTACCATTTTGTAAGTCAGGTAATGAGTACAATTATTTTTCTGGACAATGTCACCCCTTTCTTGGTTCCTCCCCAGTTTCCTCCTGATTTTTTGTGTGTGCTTGTTCTGGGTCTTGAACTCAGGACCTAGGCACTGTCCTTTATGTTGTTTGTTATTGTTGTTGTTGTTTGTTTTTGGCAGTCATGGGGCTTGAACTCTAGGCCTGGGTGCTGTCCCTCAGCTCTTCAGCTCAAGGCTAGTGCTCTACCACTTAAGCCACAGCCCTGCTTCTAGTTTTCTGGTGGTTTAATGGAGATAAAAGTGTCACAGAATAGCTGGGTGCTGGTGGCTCATGCCTGTAATCCTAGCTACTCAGGAGGCTGAGATCTGAGGATCGTGGTTCAAAGCCAGCCCGGGCAGGAGAGACCATGAGACTCTCCAATAAAAACCACCAGGAAACAGGAAGTGGCGCTGTAGCTCAAGTGGTAGAGCGCTCGCCTTGAGCTGAAGAGCTGAGGGACAGCGCCCAGGCCCAGAGTTCAAGTCCCACGACCGACAAAAAAAAAAAAAAAAAAAAAAGTGTCACAGACTTTTCTGCCTGGGCTAGGTTTAAACTGCGATCCTCAGATCTCAGCCCCCTGAGTAACTAGGATTATAGGTATATGCCACTGTTGCCTGTCTTCCCACATCTCCATCTAGTTCAGGTCTTGCTTCTATGGTCTTCTCCATTCCCTCCTCCCCAGGTACAAGCCCCGGGAAAAGCTGAAGGTGAACTTTGGCACTCCTGAGTTCCTGGCCCCAGAAGTCGTCAACTATGAGTTTGTCTCATTCCCCACAGACATGTGGAGTGTGGGCGTCATCACCTATATGCTGTGAGTCCCCAGGGGCCTGGTACTGAGGTGGGCTGGGGCTCTCTATCTTACTCTGGCAGCCTTAGAAGCAGCAGAAACTTGAATATATTTATTTCCCCAGGAACACTAGTAGAAGAGCAGTGTTGGGTATGTTACTGAGCCATCTACCTATCACATGTACAAAGGGATCTTACTTCTAAACTACCACTTCCAATAAGGATGTTGTTGAAAAAAATGTTGAGTTATATGATACTATTCCTCAGAGTAAAGGTCTGAATACTTCATTTCATGGTGAAGCTTTTTTTAGGTTTCAGGAGCCATAGCTAAGTCACAGGCTGAGCCACTGAGTTTAATCTGATAGTCACATATAAAATAAATTAACAAAGATATTAATGACCCAGAAATAAGCAACACCTGTGAACATCTAGAGTTTATTTCCACTGGGAGACTATGGATTCCATTGTGAAATACTCTCTCAAAATTATTTTTATGAGGGGCAAAAGAGCTCATTATTCCCACTCTTTTTTTTTCTTTTCTTTTCTTCTTTTGTCTTTGCTGGTCCTGGGACTTGAACTCTGGGCCTAGGTGCTGTGCCTGAGCTTTTTGTATTCAAGCTAGTGTTGTACCACTTGAGTCACAGCTCCACTTCTGCCTTTTTTTTTTTTTTTGTAGTTTAATGGAGATAGGAATCTAGTGGAATTTCCTGCCTGGGCTGGCTTTAAACTGTAACCCTCAGATATCAGCCTCTTAAGTAGCTAGGATTATGGGCTTGAGCCACTGATACCTGACTCCCACTCTTATTAACTAAATTTTATATGCTTATCCCAGGAGTGTGTGTTGCAGAAATGAAATTAGTTTCCAGGTACTTTGGGTGGCTAAAGCAAATTTTAATCATAGAGAAAGCTATCTGGCAAAGAAATTCAGGTAGTTGGGTACAAGTGTATAGAATGTATAGAGTTAACCAAAGGGTTACAGTAAGGGGATGGGTGAGCCAGGCATCTCTACATAGTGCAACCTGTCACTTCTTTTTTGTTTGTTTTTGTTTTTGTCAGTTGTGGGGCTTGAACTCTGGGCCTGGGTGCTTCCCTGAGCTCTTCAGCTTATGGCAAGCACTCTACCACTTGAGCCATGGAAGCACTACTTCTGGTTTTCTGGTGGTTAATTGGAGATAAGAGTCTCTTGGCCTTTCCTACCCGAGCTGGCTTTGAACCGTGATCCTCAGAGCTCAGCCCCCTGAGTAGTTAGAATTATAGGTGTGAGCCACAAGCACCTCCCTTGTTTGTTTTTGTTTTTGCAAGTCCTGGGCTTTGATCTCAGAGCCTGGTACTATCCTTGAATTTCTATTGCTCAAGTCTAGCATTCTACCACCTAAGCCAAATTTCCTCTTCTGGATTTTTCTGTTTATATGGTACTGAGGAATGGAACCCAGGGCTTCCTGCATGCTAAGCAAGCACTGTATCACTAAGCCACATTTCTAGCCCTGCCTATCACTTCTTATCCTAGCTTTCCTGTTTTTTTTCTGTATGTATATGTGTATGTGCGCGCGCATGCGTGTGCGCACACACACAAACTGCATGCATGCAGGCAGGCAGGCACACACGTGTTAGTATTGGGAATTGAACTCAGGGCCTTATACTCCTGCTTGCCTTTTTTGTTCAAGACTGATGCTCTACCAGTTGAGCCACACCTTTACTTTGTTGTTGTTGGAGGTGGTGGTGGTGGTTAATTGGACATAAGAGTCTAAAGGCCTTTTTGTCTCTCTGGCTGGCTTCAGTCTTCAGATCTCAGCCTCTTGAGTAGCTAAGATAACCACTAGCACCTAGCCCTGGTTTTCTCCTTTCTCTCTGACTTTGAACTTCCCTTGACTAGGTTCTTAGAAGCCACCATAATGTTTTACTTCTTGTCTTTATTTTTATTGTATAATGGCTACCCTATCTGTACTATCCCAGATTGGGGAAGCTTCAACCTTATGGCCAGCCAATAGAACCAATTTCCCTTTGGTGACTAATTGAATCTAGTTGTCTCTGAAATAACCAATAAAAATATTTTAAAATTGAATCATAAACAAATAAGAATTTGATTACCGGATATATTTGTTGGGTCCAACTGCTTCTCTTCTTCATCACAGTTCTGGTTAGATAGGCCTGAGACTTATGTTTCCTCTCTGTTCTATGGAAGAATATTGGCTAAAATGGCTTTGAGATATTGATGATCTTTCCTCTTCTCTGTAGGCTCAGTGGTTTGTCCCCATTTCTAGGGGAAACAGACACAGAGACCATGAATTTCATTGTGAACTGCAGCTGGGATTTTGATGCTGACACCTTTGAAGGGCTGTCAGAGGAAGCCAAGGACTTTGTTTCCAGGTTGCTTGTCAAGGAGAAAAGGTACCTTTATTGTTGATCACTCATGAGTTGTTCTAATGAGATCTTGACCTGGATATTGGGCTGGCCTATTGAAACTAAAGATTTTTCATTTGTTCAGTATTTCTTATCCTGAAACTTGTTTGGAACAAGAAAGGGTCAGAGAAAGGAACAAAGGTAATCAATTCAAAAACAACTAGAAACAAAGTCCAGTCAGAATTTTAAAAATCATATTTATAGATGGACCCTATTTCCAAGGTATTACTTATTAGACACACTTGATAAAAAGTAAAGCTATACAGATGTCATTGCATTTCTTGTGACAAGGACTGCTTCAAGCATCTTCTAAATCATGGATTGAGCCCTTGAGGTGTTTGATACCTAGGTGAAATAGTAACTTTAAATAAAACTTTAAATAACCAAAGGTATTAATCATCCAGAATAAAGCTCTGAGCTTTCTTCCTCCCCCTCTCCTCCTCACCCCTCCTCTTTCCTTCTCCTTCCTCTTCTTCCCTCCTTCCTGCTCCTTCTTCCTTCTTTTTTTTGTTGGTCATGGGGCTTGAACTCTGGGCCTGGTCACTGTCCCTCAGCTCTTCAGCTCAAGGTGACCACTCTACCACTTGAGCCACAGTGCCACTTCCAGTTTTCTGGTGGTTAATTGGAGATAAGAGTCTCATGGACTTTCCTGCCCAGGCTGGCTTTGAATTACCATCCTCAGATCTCAGCCTCCTGAGTAGCTAGGATTATAGGTGTGAGCCACCAGTGCCTGGCTTTTCTTCCTTCTCCCCCTCCCTCCTTCCCTCCCTCCCTTCTTTCTTTCTCTTTCTTTCTTTCTATCTTTCTTTTTCTTTCCCTCTCTCTCTCTTCTTCTTGTTCTTGTTCTTTATTTTATTTTATTTTATTTATTTATTTTTGTCGGTCGTGGGGCTTGAACTCTGGACCTGGGCGCTGTCCCTCAGCTCTTCAGCTCAAGGCGAGCACTCTACCACTTGAGCTACAGCGCCACTTCCGGTTTTCTGGTGGTTTATTGGAGATAGGAGTCTCACGGTCTCTCCTGCCCGGGCTGGCTTTGAACCGCGATCCTCAGATCTCAGCCTCCTGAGTAGCTAAGATTACAGGCGTGAGCCACCAGCGCCCGGCTTGTTCTTTATTATTATTATTATTATTATTGTGAAAATACCATACAGAGGGGTTATAATTACATGGGCAAGATAGTGAGTACATTTCTTCCTCCTTCTTTTCTTGCCAGTCCTGTGGCTTGAACTCCAGGCCTTTATTTGGTACTGAGTAATCAAACCCAGGGCTTCATGTATGCTAGGCAAGCACTCTACCACTAAGCCACATTCTCAGCCCACTTTCTTCTTTTTTTGGTGCCAGTTCTGGATCTTGAATTCAGGGCATGGGTGCTATCCCTGAGGTTTTTTTGCTGAAAGTTAACTCTGTACAACTTGAGCCACAGTTCTACTTCTAGCCTTCTGGTGGCTAATTGGAAATAAGAGTTTCACAGACTTTCCTGTCCAGGCTAGCTTCAAACTGTGGTCCTCAGACATCAGCCTCCTGCATAGTTGAGATTACAGGCAACAGCCACCAGTGCTTGGTTTAAGAAATTAACTTCTTGGGGCTGAGAAGGTGGCTCAGTGGTAGAGCACTTGCCTTGCATACTTGAGGCCCTGGGTTCGATTCTTCAGCACCACATAAGCAAAAAGAAAAGCCAGAAGTGGCGCTGTGGCTCAAGTGGTAGAGCACTAGCCTTGAGCTGAAGAGCTGAGGGACAGCACCCAGGACCAGAGTTCGGGCCCCACGACCGACCCCCCAAAAATTATTTAAAATTTTTAAATTTTTATTATAAAGGTTATATATAGGGGTTACAGTTAAGTCAGATAATGAATACTTTTTTTTTTTTAATATTGTCACCCCTTCCCTCACTCCCTCCCATTCCAACCCACAAGTTGTATAGTTGATTTTTAATATAATGTCTAGGGAGTACCACAGCTGGCATTTGTTTACCCATTGTTCCTCCATTTCTATGTCTCCCTTACCCTCTCAAGTTATTATTATTAGTAAAGTAGTTGTATAAGGAGGTTACAATTCCATGTCAGGTTATGAGTACAATCCCCTTCCATTGTTCTTCCCTATTTCCCACCTCCCATTTCTACCCTTACCTTTTACTTCTTTTCTTTTTTTGGAAGGTTGTGGGCCTTGAACTCTGGGCCTGAATGCTGTCCCTCAGCAGTTCAGCTCAAGGCTAGCACTCTACCACTTGAGCCACAGTGCTATTTCCAGTTTATGAGTGGCTTACTGGAGATAAGAGTCTCAAGACTTTTCTGCCTGGACTGGCTTTGAATTGTGGTCCTTAGATCTCAGCCTCCTGAGTAGCTAGGATTACAGGCATGAACCACCACCACCTGGCATATTTTGCTTCTTAAGCACAATCTTAAGAGGTGTATTGATGTCTCACACTTTTAATTCCACTCAGGAGGCAGACACCTGAGGATCACAGTTTGAAGCCAGCTAGGACAGACAAATCTAAGAGACTCTTCTCTCCAATTAACCAGCAAAAAGGCAGAAGTGGAAGTGTGGTTCATATGTAAAGCACCAACTTAGAGTAAAACAGTCAAGCAAATCTGGGTGCTGATGGCTCACACCTGAAATCCTAAATTCTCAGAGGCTGAGATCTGAGGATCATGGTTCAGAGCCAACCTGGGAAGGAAACTCCATGAGATTCTTATTTCCAAGTAACCACCAGAAAAGTGGTAGAACACTAGCTTTGAGCAAAAGAGCTCAAGATAATGTCTAGGCCCAGAGTTTAAACCCCACTACCAACAAAAATTATTAAAAACTTGGGCTGGGAAGGTGGCTCAGTGGTAGAGTGCTTGCCTTGCATGCCTGAGGCCCTGGGTTCGATTCCCCAGCACCACATAATCAAAAAGAAAAAAAGCCAGAAATGGCGCTGTGGCTCAAGTGGTAGAGTGCTAACCTTGAGCTGAAGAGCTGAGGGACAGCGCGTAGGCCCAGAGTTCAGGCTCCACGACTGGACCCAAAAAAAAAAATTATTGAAAACTTAAATAAAATTTTTTTAAAAAGCTAAGGGACTCCCTGGCCCTGCATTCAAGCCCTACTACTGACAATAAAAAAAAATAAGCCGGGTGCCACTGGATCATGCCTGTAATCCTAGCTACTCAGGAGGCTGAGATCTGAGGATTTCAGATCAAAGCCAGCCTGGGCAGGAAAGTCCATGAAACTCTTATCTCTAATTAACCACCAGAAAACCAGAAGTGGCACCTTGGCTCAAGAGGTAGAGTGCTAGCCTTGAGCTGAAGAGCTGAGGGATAGCAGCCAGGCCCAAAGTTCAAGCTTTGTAACTGACAAATAAAAAATAAAAAATAAGGGCTGGGAAGGTGGCTCAGTGGTAGAGTGCTTGCCTTGCATGCCTGAGGCCCTGGGTTCGATTCCCCAGCACCACATAAGCAAAAAGAAAAAAAGCCAGAAGTGGTGCTGTGGCTCAAGTGGTAGAGTGCTAACCTTGAGCTGAAGAGCTGAGGGACAGCGCGTAGGCCCAGAGTTCAGGCTCCACGACTGGACCAAAAAATAAAAATAAAAAATAAAAAATAAAAATAAAAATAAAAATAAAAAATAAGGTGGACACTGGTGGCTCATGCCTAGCTGCTCAGGAGGCTGAGATCTGAGGATCATGGTTCAAAGCCAGGCAGGGCAGAAAAGTCCAAGAGATTCTTATTTATTTATTTATTTTTGAACTTTTATGTATTTATTAGTAGTAGTAGTAGTAGTTGTTGTTTGTCGGTCATGGGGCCTGAATTCTGGACCTGGGTGCTGTCCCTCAGTTCTTCAGCTCAAGGCTAGCGCTCTACCACTTGAGCTACAGTGGCACTTTCAGCTTTTTCTGTTTATGTGGTGCTGAGGAATCGAACCCAGGGCCTTATGCATGCAAGGCAAGCACTCTACCACTGAGCCACCTTTCCAGCCCCCTCCAAGAGATTCTTATCTCAATTAACCACCTGAAAACCAGAAGTGGCACCATGGCTCAAGTGGTAGAGCACTAGCCTTGAACTGAAGAACAAATGCTATGGGACTCCCTGGCCCTGACTTCAACCCCTAGTACTAGCGTGTGCGCGCAAGCATGCGCGCGTGTGCGCGCGCACACACACACACACACACACACACACAAATCCTCAGAGATAGCTGGAATTTCTACCGCTCTGCCTCAGTATAGGATGGAGAATATCTTAGGCAAGTTCTTCTTGTTGTGCAGCATGAATCTTAATGATTAACCTGTTCCACTGACTCAGGCTTCCTACCCAGTGGAATGATGCTGGATAGCTAGAAAAAGCAAATACAACTAAAAGTTTTAACTGCTGTTTGATTTCATTCACAGCTGCAGAATGAGTGCCACACAGTGCCTGAAACATGAATGGTTGAATAACTTGCCTGCCAAAGCCTCAAAATTCAAAGTTTGTCTCAAATCCCAACTATTGTTGCAGAAATACATGGCCCAGAGAAAATGGAAGGTATTTTGGTTTTCTTTCAGCAAACACAGAATTGAAGCTAAGGTTTTATTTACACTTTTGTCACTAACTACAAAGATTATTTAGGGGAAAAAGTCTTTCCCAAGCCAAAAGCTGTCAGCTTGATCACAAGATACCACACGCTGTCACAAAAGTGCTGTTTAGTTCCAAGTTCTCCGGGCACTTGGTGACAGAATGCAATTGAGCATATGGTCATAGTGATGGTGGGAGGGTCCCTGAGCTTGATTCTTCTTCATTTCAGACACTGGAAATGGGAAAGATTCACTAAGCTTTAAAAGCTTTATAAGTTTGCTTATAACAAAATTCTTTGAACTTTGGCCATAGAGCCTATCTTAATAGGCATTGTCATTTGGGAAAATAACTTTCCAACATTTTAGTACTGACTTGGATGTTCACTAAAAAGCAAAACAGGGCCAGGAAGGTGGGCCATTCCTTTGTGTCTAAAAACAAAAAACCCTTTCCCAAGGAGTCAGAATACAAGTACACATATACATCTATAGACATACACAAGGCAAAATTTTCACTTTTATTCTAACAGAGTGCAATGTATTCTATTGCCTATCCCATTTAATTTCATTTTACCAAAAAAAAAAACCCAAAACAATGTTCATATGATTTCATGACCCTTTTGTAGGTTGTGAATCATAATTTGAAAAACACTATTCTGGGTTGCTTATTTTTTCATGTGAGAAGAGCAAGGTCACTTATTATCTTAACTCACACTTATTCCAAACATTTCCTTTCAGGTTATGTGAGTATTGTACTATAATTATTTCAGATACTTGTTATTTACTTTATCAATTTTAAACAAACTCAGTGGATAGCCATTCAAAGCATCTGTTTCTTTTAAAGTACTTGGTCTAAAATATGCCTTTTCTTTTTTTTTTTTTATCTTGTCTTCTTATCTCAAGAAACATTTCTACGTGGTGACTGCTGCCAACAGGTTAAAGAAATATCCAGCTTGTTCTTAATCTTCTACTCTGCAACTCCAGTGACAGAAATTATTGAGGCCAGTGGTAATGTGAAGAGATGACTCACAAATTTAAATAACCTGGCCCTTTATTATGCTTGACTCCTAAACAAAACAATAATCTCCCTTCTTACAGTTATGTTGCTTTTGTTATAGATGAAAAGTGGCTATAAAAGAACTCTTGAAAGATCACTAAGTTTGAAAAGTTGTTTACTTTTCAAATATCTCTGTTTGGTAATAACTGTAGTCATGGTTAAGGTCATTAGGAAAGGTTCTTTTTGCAAATGTCAAACTCAAATTCTAAGCTTTCTTGATTAAAGAATTCAGTATAATACTACACTAAGTCATTTACTCAGTATTAGTAAAGAATTTCTAGCATTTTGATTTGCCTAAGGTTGAACAAATCATTTCCCACCCTGCTTTAGTGTCTAGCTACAGGGATTTAGGACAGTGATTCTCAAACTAGTTTTAACTATGTTCCCTTTAAAAATTTCCATCAGAAGCCAGGCCTGTAATCCTAGCTACTCAGGAGGCTGAGATCTGAGGATCAAAGTTCAAAGCCAGCCCAGGCAGGAAAGTCTGTGAGACTCTAATCTCCAATAAACCACCAGAAAAGTAGAAGTGGCACTGTGGCTCAAGTGGTTGAGCTGAAGAGCTGAGGGACAGTGCCCAGGCCCAAAGTTCAAGCCCCACAACCACTCCCCCCAAAAAAAGCAAGCAAACAAAAAAGCACCAATATGCGTTCTTGAGTATTGTTTGAAATTTTGAAATATGTCATCTGTCATGGTTAAGGTCTGAGCATTGTAAATGTGTTTTGTAACCCTTTATCTTCTCTCCTAATCCTACCCTATCCTGCCCCTACCCCTTATTTGCTTATGAATTACTAGTCTTGATTTATCAGTTTCTGGCTGTGAAAGTCTGGAAATGATATGTGGAAGACAGGAGAATAATGGTGTCCAGCTGTCAGAGAGGAAAAATGACTGTGAGGACACATTACAAAGCAATAAAGGAAAGCTGCTTTCCTGCTGTATTTGTCATTCTTTTTTTTTCTAATTTATTGTTGTTTTAGAGGAGATATACAGTGAAGTTACCTTTACATATAGTAAGTACATTTCCTTTTGCATAGTGTCATCTGTTCCCTCATTTTCTCCTATTCCCTCTCTCCCATCTCCACCCAGGAATTGCATAGTTCACTTTCATCAATGTCCAGTAAATTCCATTGCTGCACTTTTTCACCCTTTTTCCTCTAATTCTGTGCCCTTCCTTCACCTTGGCACAGGTGTGCATGTGAATACACTGTATATAAGGTAAGAATACACAGTCATCAGAAAAAGAAAAGGCAATTTAAGAAAAAAAATTCTTTGTTTCCATATCTTTGGAGTTCATATCATATTTTATATACATATGAAGAGGAACTTGGGTATTACACCGTTGTGATTTTCTCCTAAGACTATCTGTAAGGTTTTAGGTGAGGAAAGAATGCGCTGAGGAAGTAAAGGTGAATAAAAGTTTATTGCGGTATGCTCCCAGGCGAACTCCCTAGTCGGGATGAGAGAGATTGCAGAGAGTCTGGTTGTAGCAGGGTTTATTTGGCCGGGGTCAGCAGGAACTTTTAGCACGTACCTTGTTTTGCGAGTTTGAGCGGTTTCAGGCTTTTGTCCCCGAAGAACGATTGGGACAGGTGGTTAGTTTCACTGCATGTGAGTATCTAGAATTTGTGTCGTATGGCGAACGCGATAGTCCAGACCTCATTCCAGTCTGGGGGGAAGGGGGAGCTGGGAAGATTAGATTTGGGCCTCCAGGATGGGCTCCATTGGATCTGTCTGCTGGGCGTGGTCGGGTGCATGTGAGGCTTTGGAAGGGGTGGGCTCCTATTGGGTGCTTGAAATCTCTTCGGTGTTGTTTTCAAGCCAGCCCGTTTCTGTGCAGATAGCCAGGGCTGTGGAGGGTGCTGGGTTCCGGTGTGGATATGGGTCCAAGGTGGCCTCCTGCTGGAAGTCAGCAGGTGGGGTGAGGGGAAGTGAGGAAGGGCTCTGGTCTCTGTCCTCTCCAAGTGTGGTGTCCCTTCTTGGGCAGGAGATGTAGTACCAGGCTGTAGACGCGGCCCCCCCTACCCCCCCCCCCCGCGCGCGTACACACACACACACACACACAGACCACCAGGGAAGTGTGCCTGATGTAAATGCGCGAGAGTTGTCCATTAAAACTCCAGGGGAATTCAAACTTCCTGGCGCAGCAGGTTGGAAATTGTGAGGCCCGACCACGGGGTCCAGCAGGGTTTTTATAGGGAGGGAACGTAAAGCAGAGGGAGGGTCATTACAGCATTGGTTGTGTGGGGTTATGTGATTGGTTGAGATTCGCGGGTGAATCTTGTCTTAAACTTATTGGTTGGGGCATGATCATTTCTAGTAAGGGCAGGGGTTTTCCAACTTAGCGGCTACAGGATAGGTTAAAGCATATATAGCAAACATGTCATTGGTAGGAGTAAGCGGGTAAGTAGGGCTAACTACAGGAATGCTGATTCATTTCCCTGTCCTAAATTGCTTCCCGCAGGGTTGGGGTGACCGATCAGGGCGGTCTGACCTCTTGGACTGTGCTGATACTGTTACGTTGTCTTGAAGCAGGCTCTAACATTTATCCTCCAGTAAACGTATGACAGATGTTTTCTTTATAGTTTCGTTACTGCCGAACTTATTTTTGGTCTCTCAGAGGGAGGGGATTGGGCCAAGCTTTGTGGGTCACCACCAGCGCTTGTCTCCCATGTGGAAGAGTCCTCGGCAGGGTGCTCTCTGATCCTGGAGTTGGTTGTGGACTGACCCGAGGTGCTGCTTGGATCCCTGAGACCAGGGCAGCCGGGGAGCTGGAACTTTTCTGGGTCTGGGTGTCACAATGAGTTTCTGCGCTGTCTGGGTCTGGCGCTGTGGGAGTTTTCTGCATCTCTATCTGATCCGTTCTGGAGTCCCACGCTGCAGCCTCGCTGGGACGGGGTCTGGGGGAGGGCTCTTTGAAATTTTCCGTCCTGTGTAGAAGATAGGGGTTAGGTGCTTTTTGTTTTCCTTCAGTTCCTGTGATTCTCTCCTTGTGAATATATTTGTTGTTGTCAATCTCTTGGGGAGAAGTGTATGTTAGGACTCCAAATCTCTGGTTAGAGAGAGCCAGGGTGATTCCCTATTGTTTTGCGGCCATCTTCTTCCCTGTATTTGTCATTCTTTCAACAGACACTTGCACCTGTGTGTTCATTTATGGCTGCCACCTACCTGCATTAGGGCAGCTGAGTTCTCCATTCACTGAAAACACACTGCTCTCCAATTTGTAATTAGCACATTTGTATACTTCTGCTTAGGCATACTTAGACAATTTATCAACTTATAAAGTGATTAAAGGTCTGTGCCAGATAAGCATCCTCAAAGACCACCAAGGAGCAGATTCCCATGCAAGCACAGTTGAGTCGTTTATTGCAAGGTCAAGCCTGGACTCACAACCGTCACCTACGCGGATTGAGAGTCCAGGCCCTTCATCTAGCAGGGTTTTTAAAGGCAAAATCAGTGAGGTCAAGCCTGGTCTTGCATAGGTGACCAATGGGATTGTAACATGCACAAAGGATTGTACAGTCATACCAGACCACACACTGAGTCATACCAGACCACACACCAGTGAGGTTACAGTTTGTAATGGCTGTTTAAACCAGCTATCACCTTGGTTTAAAATGGCACACAAGGGGCTGGGAAGGTGGCTCAGTGGTAGAGTGCTTGCCTTGCATGCTTGAGGCCCTGGGTTTGATTCCTCAGCACCACATAAGCAAAAAGAAAAAACTGGAAGTGGCGCTGTGGCTCAAGTGGTAGAGTGCTAGCCTTGAGCTGAAGAGCTGAGGGACAGCGCCCAGGCCCAGAGTTCAGGTCCACGACCAGACCCCCCCCCCAAAAAAAAGAAAAAGAAAATAAAGAAAATAAAATGGCACACAAATTTAGTGAGTAAGGCGAGGTCTACCTTTTGGTGGGCAAAAGGTGGAGTTTACCATAAGCATCTTTTTTATGGATCAGTCTTTAACTCAACAATCAAGAGTGGGTTAGGTTGTTAAGGGGAGGGGGACAAGATGCATTTTTTTTTTCCATTCCAGAAACGAGGCCCATCAAGTCTAAAATCCCTAAAACAAAGGCAAAGCTCAAAATGAATCATACCAGCTTGGGCCCCATGTCCAGGTCCACTTCAATTAAAGGTAAACAATCTCCTTAATTTTCTCATTTCTCCGGTGCTTTTTGTTTCCTTCCCAATTCTCCTCTAGCCAACAGTTTGGTTCCTGGAGTGACTTTAGTTTTTTGTTTTGTTTTGTTTTAATGAGATACACAGAAGTTTTGCAGCCTTTCTGGATTTTCCTCAAACTTTTTTTTTCCTTTTGCAGAGAAGCTGGGTTTGGAAGTGGAGGCAGGAGTTAGGAGGTTGGATTCTTCTGCAGCCTTCTTCCAGAGCACCGGAGAGCTAAAATTCCAAGGACAAATACCTTTAGGCTGCTCTTAGGTATTTAGTTAAGGTAGGCACTTCATACATGGATGCTGGACACTGCCTTCAATTAGATGGAACAGTAATTTGGTAAATGGTTCATCTCTGTCAGATATCTTTCTGGGAAAGGTTCTGAGGTTTTCTGTTTTTATTTTTACATTTTTCTGCCATTTTGTGTTTATGTTTTAAATCTTTTGTTATTATAAAATGATGTACAGAGGGTGTACAGTTACATAAATCAGGTACATTGCTTTGGACAATGGCATCCCTTCCCTCACTCTCTCCCTGTTTTCCTCTCCCATCTCTATCCATAAGTTGTACAGCTCATTTCAACATATTGTCTAGTAAGTACTACTGCTGCATTTATTCACCCTTTGTCCCTCCATTTCTGGGCCTCCCCCTACACTCTCAAAGACATATAACTGAACAAGCAAGCCATTGAAATTAATTTGAATACAACCCAATGTGAAAATATTATTGGCTATGTAATCAATATAAAATCAAGATATTTTTATATTGTTTTTCATACTTAGTCTCCAAAATGTATACTTAAACAACACATGTCAATTTAAATGCGATTTTCATTTGACATACTTAATCTGTATTTACACTTTGTAAAATTTACTGTAGAAAAATATACTCAACATACTCAATTGAAATATACTTAAAAGTTTTCCCACCTAGGGCTGTTGTGCTAGGCCGCAGACCCCCAAAGACCATCAAGGAGCCAAATCTGATACAAGTACATGAGAGCTATTTATTGCAAGCCCGAACCTGGACTCAGAACCTGGACTCACAATCATCACCGATGCAGCCCATCAGAGTTGTGAGTCCCGGCCGTATGTTCAGCGGGGTTTTTATAGGGTTTCTAGCATGAGGAGGGGGTTTCCATCCTAGCAGTTACATGATTGGCTTCAGGTTCGTGGGCTTCTACATAATTGGTCAGCATTTCGCAGGCAAGTTTCATGGTAGACTCATTGGTTAGGGGCAATCATTTCCAGTAAGGATAGGGGCTTTCCAACTTAGTGATTACAGGATTGTTTAAATCCTACATAGTAAGCAGATCATTGGTTGGGATACATAAGACTAACCATAGGAATGCAGGCAACAATATATTTTTAAACTGTTTATGACCCTACAGCTGCTTTTTCTAGGAACTTGACCAACCTGTTCATTTTCCAGTAACTGGGGTGGTCCCTTCCCATAAGTGGCTAACTTGTGTTTTGCCTCAACAGGGCCAGTGGCTCACAACTATGATCTTAGTTATTCAGGAGGCTGAGATCTAAGGATCATGGTTTGCCTGAGCAGACAAATCTGCAGGACTCTTACCTCTAATTTACCAGCAAAAAGCCAAAAGTTGAGGTGTGGCTCAAGTGGTAGAGCACCAACCATGAGCAGAGAAAGCCACAAAAAAGTTTTATCATAATTGAATGGCATTTTATATATATATATATATATATATATATATATATATATATACATATATATATATATATATATATATATATATATATATATATATATATATACATATATATATCCTGCTGGGGCAGGTAACCAGGTTTTGAACTCTTCAGCTTTGAGCTTCCTAGCTCAAGGTCAGCTGTTAGTTTCAGGGCTACTTTCACTTTAGAAGCTTGGGGCTGGGAAGGTGGCTCAGTGGTAGAGTGCTTGCCTTGCATGCATGAGGCCCTGGGTTCGATTCCTCAGCACCACATAAGCAGAAAAAGCCAGAAGTGGCGCTGTGGCTCAAGTGGTAGAGCACTAGTCTTGAGCTGAAGAGCTGAGGAACAGCGCCCAGACCCAGAGTTCAGGCCCCATGACTGGCAAAAAAAAAAAAAAAAAAGAAGAAGCTTGTATACTGTGAGCCACTGTGGTCCTGTGAGCCAAGCAGTTTATCATTTACTGCAAGCTTCCACCAATTTGTGTCCCCAGGGGCAGCAAGTCAAAGGCTTACCACCAGTTACAGGTTTAGAGTTCTGTTTCTGCTGTGATTCTCAGGTGATCTCTCTCTCTCTCTCTCTCTCTCTCTCTCTCTCTCTCTCTCTCTCTCTCTCTCTCTCTCTCTCTCTCTCCTTTCCTTTCTCTGTCTCTATTTCTCTGCCAGTACTGAAACTTGAACTCAGGGATTGGGTGTTGTCCCTTAGATTTTTCACTTAAAGCTGGTGCTCTACCATTTGAACCACAGCTCTACTTCTACCTTTTTGATGGGTAATTGAAAATATAAGTCTTATAGACTAGTTCATTTTTAAGTGAGACCCTCAGATCTCTGCCTCTGGAGTAGCTAAGCTTATAGTTGTGAGCCACCAGTTTCCACCTGAGAGGGTTTTCTCATTGACAAAGAGTGTGAATCTACCAACCATGACACCCTTCACTGCTCAGGCTCTGCTTAAATTTAGTAGGTCCACATATGACTTTCCTTCACCCACCATCTGCACTATCTCTCACACAGACACAGTTGCAATTGTTCCTGGTTTTCAGGTCCCCAGATTAGCTTAGTTTCAAACAATAGGCCTGGTTTCAAGATGGATTCTTGATAAAGTATCTGCTACTAGGAAAGACAAAATAGATTTCCGTGGCTGCTATACAGGAGGAGTCATTGCCAAATGACTGGATTTAGGGCTATTGAGAACTAGAGGCGTGGAATATGGAGTAGTCTGTCTGCCTTTCTTTTTTTTTTTTTTTTTTTTTGGATCCAGTCATGGGGCCTGAACTCTGGGCCTGGGTGCTGTCCCTCAGCTCTTCAGCTCAAGGCTAGCGCTCTACCACTTGAGCCACAGCGCCACTTCCGGCTTTTTTCTTATGTGGTGCTGAGGAATCGAACCCAGGGCCTCAAGCATGCAAGGCAAGTGCTCTACCACTGAGCCACCTTCCCAGTCCCATGTCTGCCTTTCTTTAGTTGTGATTGTGTCTTCATCTCCCCTCGACCTCAGGGAACATAGAGTTGGTGCAGTTAATGTTTCTCAACTTGTCTTTGCATAGCTTCTGTTTCTTCTTGGTTCACAGCTGTCCTTTTATCTTTTTTTGTGATTCCCAATGATTTCTCTCTTTCTCTGTTTGCATTATCATGTCTCTTTTGTTACCTTACTCTTCTTACTCATAGTCATAGAGAGGAGGCTTCCTACTCATTAACAACCATGTGCTGGTTGTTTCTATTGGACCATAGCAAAGGTGCCTCCGTAAATATTTTGCCCAAGTCTCAGTCCAAATATTGATGGTTTATTTCTAGATGTGAAATAACTAGATGGAAGTTTGGGCATGACCGTAATTTAGATACCTGATATAAAAAATGGGACAATGTAGAAGTAAGCATTATTTGGTCCTCCGCTCCACCCAGACCTGAGTTCCTCCCAGCCCTGGAGTTCCCGTACTGCTGGCCCCTTCCTCTCTCTACCTAGACCCATCTAAGCTCCCACCTATCTCACTTCTGGCTCCCAGACCCTCCTGCTACCTGGATGAGGGAAATATGGCTCCTCTAATAAACCTTGTAATAATCTTTCTCCTGTGCCTGCCTGCCTCCACGTGGTCCCCTTAGATGGATGTGAATGATCCCTTTGTTATGGGGAAAAGGGTCTACAACTCAGAGACAGCCTCATGTAAAAAAATGGCTTTATTGGGGAAGTGGATAGCTGACCAGCCAGGGACACAGCACAGACTCAGAGCTGAAACTGCAACCCTCAACAGCCCACAAGCTAGGGCTTTTAAAAGCAAAAATCCATGTGGTCAAGCTTGGCCACAAACAGGTGGCCAATGGGATTGTAACACATACACATAAAGATTGCATATTCATGTGTTAGTGTTATACCAAAATTCGGGGACCCCCAGAAGACCACCAGAGACCACGATCAATGTAAGCAACAAAGAGCCGGTTTATTGCAAGCTCGAGCTTGGTCCTCTGCGCCCATGGTAACTGGTGATGCTAAGAGGCCCTGAGCATAGAATCAGCACAGTTTTTATAGTATTGAACAAACAACTTTAAGGAACTTTTACATAAGAAATTACATGATTACGAAAGGTGAGCTTAACACTAACATTCCCTGCTCTATTGCTTAATAAAAATAAGGGGTACAGGCAGGGGTGGGGGGAGGGTAATGGGCAGAGGTTGATTCTTCTGGAGCTACTTCCTGCTGTCAAGGGGCAAAGTAGTCAGGGGTCTGCTTTGTTGCTCAGCCAGGTACCGTCCATGAAGTATCTGCTTGACAGTGGTTGGTAAAGGTCCTCCTTTTTCCATGACAATAGTTATCTAAAATGCAAGACACAATTAATAAAAGGCAAAAATTGCTGTTAGCAGCTCAAGAGAGTGGAGTATGCCATGGAGTATAAAGCCCAGTTGCAGCCCTTTACAAGGAAGGTGGAATAATTGGACCTGGGGCAAGGAAGACAGGAAGGGGTGTCTAGGTTTCTTTTGGACAAGTGGGTAGGGGAGAACATCAGAAGCTACTATAAATACAAATAGCAGGTAACAAAGGCAAGACTGTTAACTTTCTGTCCAGTTAGAAGGTAGACAGGTATGGACATTAGGTGGGCAAGCAAGCAACTATTTCTCTTGATCTCCCGGCTCTGATTAATTTGAAAGGGCAAGCATAAAGTGACTCCATTTAGGATGTCATCTCCTTACTCCTCTCCATGGTTTTCCATTGTCAGGACTGACTGATTTTGTCCTGGCTGGTGTCCCAACATCCATTGCTGGGATAGCTTGTCCCAGTTGGCATTTACTGTTTGGACTTAAGGCCTGGGCACTGCCCCTGGGCACTTTTGCTTAAGACTAGTGCTCTACCACTTAAGAGTCACAATGCCACTTTCAGCCTTCAACTTAGAGGTGAGTATGGATTTATGTCTCGAAGGGGTTTTAGAGAGATTTCTTGTACCCAAGATGGCTTTGAACTGTGACAAAAGGAGTCTTTGTTACAAAGGCCCTTTTGTTTCCAATTAAATCAACAAGGAGATCAATGAGATAGCGGTTACCTATAATTTGTTAACAATTGGCTAACAATTACTTGTCAGCTTTTTTTTTTTTTTTTGGTCGGTCATGGGGCTTGAACTCTGGGCCTGAACGTTGTCACTCAGCTCTTCAGCTCAAGGTTAGTGCTCTACCACTTGAGCTACAGCGCCACTTCCGGTTTTCTGGTGGTTTATTGGAGATAAGAGTTTCTCCAGACTTTCCTGCCCGGGCTGGCTTTGAACCGCAATCCTCAGATCTCAGCCTCCTGTGTGAGGCAGTTTTTTTTGTTTGTTTTTAAATAAAACCCAGTAGATGTTTTTAACCTGCAACTGATTGGCATTCTAAGTACTGCCCACTGCCTCTGGGCAACCTGTTTAAGGTGGCTTATATACATTTAACCCTTAAAAAATGTACAGGCCTTTTCTTGGGCTACAGCAGCATAGCCCTTTAACAACCTGGTTTATAAAAGCATTTTCTGGCTGACAGAGGAATCTGATTTGTAGTGGCCCCAACAATACCTACCCATGCAGGCCTTTAGACAGATCTCAATAGGAACATAATCTCAGCTCTACATGCTTTTTAACAGATGAATTTAACAGTCAGGTATATTAAATAGGTAGGTTTCATTAGGTAGCTGATGAAGAGAATACCATGCACTATTCAGGCAGGAAAAGAAGTTTATTTACCAAACTGCTGCCCCCACCATGCATGGTGGAGAGGCATGGCTGAAAAGGAAAGGGGGGACGACCCACCCCAGGACCAGAACTTATCTAGGCCAGGGACTGGAAGAGGTGTGGCCACACTGGATCTGGATGTGACCTCAGGGTCTGGGACCCTCCTAAGGCCAGATGAGAGACATGTGACCAATGGTGGCCCAGGATGTTACCTAGCAGGAGGGGAAGGTGACTGCTTCCAGGTCTGCCAGTTACCGAGGTAACAGATATTGGGTGGAAACTTAGCCAAGAGGTAGGAGGTGTCTGGACACTCACCCCTTCCTTCACTTTCCCCCAGTTTTCCCTTCCTGTCCCTGCTCCCAAATTGCATAATTCATTTTCCATATAGTATCTACTGAATACTGTGATTGCATTTGTTCACCCTTCCTCACTGCCTTGTCCTTCTAAGAAGCAGAAAAAGCACATACAAACACCACTATCCTCAACAAGAGGTAGGAGGTGTCTCTGTTCAGACCTTACATTAACCAGCTCAGAAGTTTTTGCCAGTTAGGCTTTGTGCAGATACAGGAGGTTTAGGATTTACATTTTATAACCTTAGCTTTTACTGCCCACTATTACAGATGACTGGCAAGTTTTGCCCAGTTAGACCAACATAGGCTATAGATATGTTTACAAACTATCTTTTCATGACCTCCTGGCTTGATCAATTTTTTGGAGGGCCAAGCTCAAGTAACTCAGGATCTGATACCATTTTTGTCATCCAAGGAATTGCTTGTAATTGCCTCTGGATGTTTAACATTGCCAGGATCCTCAGAGTGCCTTTTCTTTTTTTGGGGGGGGGGGATCCAGTCGTGGGGCCTGAACTCTGGTCCTGGGCGCTGTCCCTCAGCTCTTTAGCTCAAGGCTAGCACTCTACCACTTGAGCCACAGCTCCACTTCCGGCTTTTTTCTTTTTGCTTATGTGGTGCTGAGGAATCCAACCCAGGGCCTCATGCATGCAAAGCAAGCACTCTACCACTGAGCCACCTTCCCAGCCCCTCGGAGTGCCTTTTCTATGTTGGGATACATGCACCTTTGGCATTTTCCTTGTTCAGTCGCTAGACTTGAACTTAGGCTTTGAGTGCTGTCCCTCAGCTCTCCAGCTCAGGGCTAGCACTTGGTCACTTTAAACTCCAAAACAACTCTGTTTTTGAGCACTCTGCTGGGAGATTAGAGATGACAATATCACAGAGACTTTTGTCTGCCTGGGCTGGCTTTGAACTGCAGTTCCCAGTTTTTTTTTTTTTTTTTTTATACAAATGGCCACTTTTACTCCAATTAAAAGCAACAAAGATGGTCATTGGAAGTAGTTTTTTTTTGGGGGGGGGTCTGGTCGTGGGGCCTGAATTCTGGGCCTGGGCCTCAGCTCTTCAGCCCAAGGCTAGCACTCTACCACTTGAGCCACAGCGCCACTTCGGGCTTTTTTCTTTTTGCTTATGTGGTGCTGAGGAATCAAACCCAGGGCCTCAGGCATGCAAGGCAAGCCCTCTACCACTGAGCCACCTTCCCAGTCCCTGGAAGTAGTTTTATAAGCATGGTTTTACCTGCTTATAGCACTAGCACGGTTGGCCTGCTGGAAACTGTTACAAAATAATGTTAAGGGCAAACTAGAATAATCCTAATTTATCTTTTTACTTTGAAGTAAACCTTTAGGAAAATTTTATCTTTCTGGGATGCCAGCCACTCCCCACAACTTCCCAAATTTTTACCAAGGGGATGTCATTTTAATCCCTTTTTGTAAAGTTACTTTAATTTGCATTTAAATGCCTCACTGTAATGGTGGGCTACACCCTTTACCTCCAGGCTGCCCTGCCAGAGACTCAGTGAATAGAAAGAGTAACATTTTTCTGCAGTCTGTTACCTTTAGGAATTTATCAGTTTTTTCTTAATGTACTAGTGAAGTACCAGGCCGCAGACTTCACCAAAGAATACCAGGGAGCCGTCGCCAATGTAAGTGCACGAGTCATTTATTACAGCTTGAGCCAGACTCACAAATCTTCCCTGACACAGCAGGTCCGAAATGTGAGCCCCAACCCCTTGTCCAGCAGGGTTTTTATTGAGTATGTAGCAAGTGGGGGAAGGCTCATTACAACATTGTCTCAAGCTCATTGGTTAGGGGTAAATCATGTCTAGTAAGGGTAAGGGCTTTCCAGCTTAATGGCTATAGGATAGGTTAAATCATACATAGCAAACATCTCATTGGTGGGCTGACACAGCAATGTTAAACTGAGGGTGCTGTTCCTAAATCATTTCCTGCTCTAAATTGCTTCCCGCTAGGGTAGGGGGGTTAACTGATTCCGGCGGTCTTAAATGCCTGAACTGGTCAGGGTGGCCTGACCTCTTAGTAATTTTTACTGTTACATTGTCTTGGAGCAAGATCTACCACTTATTTTCCAGTATCAGGTGACAGATTTTCCTTATAGTTTAGTTTGAAATTGCTGCTAAACTTATTTTGGTCTCTCACTAGCACTGTAGCATCTCTCTCTCTCTTTTTAGAAATACATCCAATTGTAAAATAGTATAGAAATCAGCTTATATCCTTTGCTCATACACTCCTTATGGTCTAACTTGTGGGGATTAACATTTACAGAACTGAATATCTGAAGTGGCATGTGTTTTACCCCAAATCAACAGGCTTTTGGTCAAGTGTAATGGAGCAAGGCCAGCAAGGTCTGGGCCAGGCTGTGGCAGCTCCCAGCGTGTGTGGACTGTTGTACCTCCCGATGGTTACCTGTAAAATTCTCTATATATATATTGGTTAAAGAACTGGTTTAGGGCTGGGAAGGTGGCTCAGTGGTAGAGCGCTGGCCTTGCATGCATGAGGCCCTGGGTTCGATTCCTCAGCACCACATAAGCAAAAAGAAAAAAGTCGGAAGTGGCGCTGTGGCTCAAGTGATAGAGCGCTAGCCTTGAGCTGAAGAGCTGAGGGACAGCGCCCAGGCCCAGAGTTCAGGCCCCACAACCGAAAAAAATAAATTAAAAAAAAAAAAAAAAGAACTGGTTTACACTGGCTTCACTTTGGTCCCTTGATCTTAAAGGGAGTTGATCAGCACACAGGGGAGAAAACAGAATTAAATTTTAGCCTTAGTTTACTAGCCATGATCAGAGGTACAATATTTAACTCTTAGCATAGATGGACATAGGAAAGACATAAATCACAGCGAACTTAATTACCAATTTTATTTACTTTGCAAAGGAAACCATCTTTTTTTTGTGTGTGCCTCTAGCTGGCTTCAAGCAATGATGCTCAGATCTCACCCTCCTGAGTAGGTAGGATTACAGGTAGGAGCCACTGGCACCTGGTGTTTATAGGTACTTTTTACGGAAACCATCTTTTTTTTTTCACTCCTTTCCCAAGGCCTTAAAAACTGTCCCCTCCCCCCTTTGACTTATAGTTGGGTCACAAAGTTTTAAAATAATTTAGATGAAATCACAGATTTAATTGACAAAGATCTTTTAGTCTGCAGAATACTTGGTAACCTTGAAAGCATAACCACTTACATATAGACAAATAGACACAGACATGTTTGTGCAGATTATAGAGCACGCTTAGATTAAAAAATCAGCTGTTTTAAAGTTTTGAAATTTTAGCGGTATTACTGTAGTGGGGAGGGGCAGTGAGACCACTCAGTCCACAGTGAAAATGTAAAAGATTTTATTGAGCAAAAAGTGCTGACACGCCAGGACCGCACCTGGAGTTGGGATCCCAGGAAATGGCCCCAAGTGCGGCCCATATGGGCTTTTAAGCATTTTGGGCTAGGGCATGGAAAGGGGGAGGCTAGGTGTTGGTTTTAGCCAATTCTTGTAACAACAAGAAATGCACACCTTAAGTTTAAATTTCCCTGCCAAGGTTTTGCTTGTGGGAAGCAGGGGAATAGAACAAAGGTTGGTGATGGTCGGCTGGGTTAGGGCTCCCATTGCTCAGAAAACAGCAGAAGCAGAGTTAGAGTTATGGAGTTAGAGTTACAATTACAGTTACTAGCTAAAGTAATGAGTTACCAGGGAAGTCTTACCCACAGCACACTTACATTTATATCTTAAAATCATTCATTATCCATTTTACACAATCCAAGTCAAATATCATATTCCATCTTTACATCCTCCACCATCTCATTACTTTTCCTAATTATGATGGAACCATGTGGTCAGTTTAACACAAAACTTTGCCAACAACAAGAAACTTAATAAACAGGAGACGAGACATGAACAGATACGTGGCCTAGCATAATGGTGCTGCAGGTAAGGTTGGGGGGAGGGTCACAGAATCAAGTTGAGTAGGAGCAAAACAGCAGCTCCACCACATGCTCAATGCTAGAGAAGATTTAACAGAATTTAATATACTTTTTTTTTTTGTAAAGTATATTAAGTAGGTAGGTTTCATTAGATAGCCGATGAAGAGAACACCATACGCTATTCAGGCAGGAAAATAAGTTTACCTGACTGCTGCCCCCCTCCCCCCCCACGCATGATGGAGAAGCATGGCTGAAAAGGAAAGGGGGGTGGGGCCCACCTCTCTGGGCCAGGACTTATCTAGGCCAGTGACAGGAAGAGGTATGGCCTGGTGGGAGAAAGGTGTGGCCACCTTGGATCTGGATGTGACCTCAGGATCTGGGATCCTCCTAAGGTCAGAGGGGAGGCATGTGACCAGAAATGGCCCAGGTTGTGACCTAGCAGGAGGGGAAGGTGACTGCTTCCAGGTTTGCCAGTTACCTAGGTAACAGATACTGGGTGGAAACTTAGCCAAGAGGGATGGAGGTGTCCCTGTTCAGACCTTACATTCCAGTCTTTTGATAATTATGAAAAAGGGCGAAGATTCTCTCTGGCTACTTCCTGCTTGCAAGGGATGCCAGAGTAGTGGTAAAAGCCTGAGATATGGTCCCCTCTGGGAGAAGGCAGCAGGCAGCAGCTATCACTTGGGTGATGAGTCCTTAGATGAAGTCAGGAGGAGGCAAGTCTCTTGGATGATGTCTGGAGAAGTCTCATGAGGCATTGACGGACTGAAAAAAAAATACTAGAGAGCAAATAAATGGCAAGAGGAAGGACTTGAGGCTGAAAATGTTGATAGAAATGTCCCTACCTACTTCTGACATCTGGCAACTAGGTAGAGGAGAAGTCAGGTAACAAAGGCAAGAATGCAAATTCCTGTCCAGTTAATAGGAAGACAGGTATGGACATTAGATGGGCAAACTTACTTCTATTGACCTCTTGGCTCTGGTTGCTTTTGAAAGGGCAGGCACAAAGTGGCTGATATGATATCAGCTCCTCTCCATGGTCTCTAGTTCCCCAGACTAGCTTAGTCTAGGTGCTCATTGCTGGGATGGCTTGTTTCCAGTTGGTATTCAAGGAGGTTTGAACTCAAGGCCTGGGCACTGTCCCTGAGCACTTCTGCTCAAGGCTAGCACTGAACCACTTTGAGTTATAGTACCACCTCCAGTGTTTGTTGGTTCAAGGTAAGAGTCTTGAGCCATGCTTCCAGCCTGGCTCTCTGCAGGTTAGTTGGGAGATGGAGTCTTAGGAAATTTTCAGCCCGGGCTGGCTTTGCCGCAAATATTGTGGCTAGAGGAGAAGCTGCAGAAGTGAGTGTAGTAGTAAGTTTGGTGGAAGGTTAAGAGTCAGATGAAACTAAACCCTTAACCCACCATGTGGCCAAGATGGAGAATTTCTGAACAAAAAAATCAAAGTGAAAGACCCCTGACTTCGGGTGTCCCCCAAATCAGGACCTCCCTGCCCCAAGCACCAGTCAGATGACACCAGATGCAAGAGGGTTTTATTTGGGCATGCCCAGGTTCCCAGGTGCACGTGACCTCGAGATCCGCAAGGTTCGGGTCAGTGGCTGGGAGCCCCGAGCAGTCCCGGGGATGGTCCTTTTATGGGACCCCTCAGTCCGTTACAGTAGAGCCCGTGCTTTTTCAGCCAGTAAATTTAAAGTGCTACAACCTGGTCTGCACGCAGGCAGCCAATCCTTTTAAAACAAATCATATGTTTTGGCCAATCACTGTTCGAGGGGGTCCCTCGGTGTACATGCTGAGTTGTGTGTCTCCGGCCCTTGGTATGAGGAAGTGACCTTTGTCTGAGTCAGCGCCTGTCGTTCGCTCACACCAGGGGGCTGACTGCGGGGTGGGATTAGTTAGTAGGGTGTGGGCTTATTGATTAACTGGTGAGGTTAGTTATCAAAGGGGGAGTGTGGGGGTAATATAATTTTCTTAGCAAAGCATGTTACAGAAGCCAGAAATAGCTTGGTTAGATACAAAACTGTTCCCCTAAAAAAAAAGGGAGGCTCAGGGCCTGGTTGGTTAGGGAGGGGGTCTTTCAAAAGAAAACCTAAACAAATGGAAACTATGACAATTTTCAAACCTAGAATGGCTAACCTTTGAGAGGGAACCTAGAGGGGGGGGGTCCCTGGGACTCAGCCTCTGTCCCACTCTTCAGGGCACAATCCAAAATGTTGTAGAAAAGAGAAAGGGACAGTTGGACATGATTGGCAGAGAGAGAGAGACAGAGAGAGAGAGAGACAAAGGGAGACAGAGAGAGAGAGCAAAGAGAGCCTGAAAGTAAACAGACTTCTGACCATTTTGCAGTGGCAAAAACTGTCTACATCTGAGAATGGCATTAAAATTAGGTGCTCTGGCTTTCCAGGGAGCACAGGAAGCATTTCAAAGGGGTTTCACAGCTTGGGTGTGATTTGCAGCACCCCATTAAATGCGTAGGAGAGTCAGTCTGGTGAGTGAAAGATAGCTGACCAGGCAGAAGCGGCATCCTGACTTCCCTCTAGAGAGAAATGGCCAACCCCCCCAAAACCAAGTGCCCTCGGCTTTGGAGGTGACCAGCCTTTTGGCTAAAGGCCATAGGAGCTCTCTGGTGTGGTGCCACATCTGAACAGAGACTGAGCAACAGCATCTGAACAGACTGAGCAACAGAGAACCTTAGAAAGTAGTTTCACTCACCAGAGTAGAGAAGTGGTGTGGATGTGGATGTGAAGGCCAGCAATGGTATTGGTGAAAAGTCTCGCCTGGTGTCTCAAGGCAGTTTGGTTCACGGAAAAGGGGTGGTTAGGAAATTCTAACATTTCCAACTCAAAAACCCCATCTGAGTCACGGCACCATGTGTAAGGTATATTAAATAGGTAGGTTTCATTAGGTAACCGATGAAGAGAACACCACGCGAAATTCAGGCAGGAAAAGAAGTTTATTTACCGAACTGCTGCCCGCACTATGCATTGTGGAGAGGCATAGCTGAAAAGGAAAGGCGGGACGAACCACCCCTGGGCCAGAACTAATCTAGGCCAGGGACAGGAAGAGGTGTGGCCACACTGGATCTGGATGTGACCTCAGGGTCTGGGACCCTCCTAAGGTCAGATGGGAGGCTTGTGATCAGAGGTGGCCCAGGATGTGACCTAGCAGGAGGAGAAGAAGACTGTTTCCGGGTCTGCCAGTTACCTAGGTAACAGATTCTGGGCAGAGACTTAGCCAAGAGGGATGGAGGTGTCCCTGTGCAGACCTTACACTTTTGTTAATATCCAAACTTGTTAACCATTTTTTGGAGGAGTGGGAGTGAGTTTAAACTTAAACTCATCCATTCCTTCATCTCAAAGAGTATAAACAAGCTACTTTCTTCCAGGGCTGTACTAAGGCATTTAGCATATCAAATACTTGTGAATACCTTTAGTTGGAAGAAGGGAGAGGTTACCAGAAGCTTGTAAAAAAAAATTTAGTGTCCTTCCCATGCGCCTACAATAGAGCATCCTCTACAGTGCGGGTTGGCTCCTAAAGAGGGGGTCATCCTTCCAGTGGAGAACGTCATCACATTTGTCCACGGAGGGAGGGGGTGTTCCTTGGGCCACAGTAGGCCCACGGGGGTGTGTGGGTGGTTCTTGGGCCATGGTAGGCCCCTTGTGGCTAGATCCAGGCACTTTGCCAAGATTTTGCTGGGGGGGTGGGTGGTAGGTGGTGTTGGGGTGAGGATGGAGGGGGCTCAGCCCACAAAGGCCCAGATGGCTTTACCACTGAGGTATCGGGATCAGAAACCCAGATCTGGGATAAACTGGTCATTTACCTTGGAGTGGGACTTAATTAGCGGTGTTGGATGAGCTGGTAGAGTGCTCCTTCAGGAAAAAGTTACCTTGGTGGTCCTCTGGCGACCAGAGTGTAGGATCTCAGGATGGGTCCCAGGGCAGCTGGTCCAACCCCCTTCCAAAGTAGAAGGGGAGCAAATCCACTGGGGAGCCTAGCTCTGTATAGGGCCACCAATGAAAAAGGAGGATCCCACACATCCATCCCAGGGGACCATGCAGAGGCAGGAGAAAGATTATTAGAAGATTTATTAGAGGAGCCATATTTCCCCCAAGAGGAAACACATGGCCTCCACCACCATCCAGGTAGCAGGAGGGTCTGAGGGATAGGAAGTGAGGTAGATGGGAGTTCAGGTGGGTCTGGTTAGAGAGAGAGAGGGGCCAACTGTATGGAGGGAACTCCAGGATGAGAGGGGGGCCCAGTCTGGGTGGAGCTGAGGACCAAAGGTGAGCATAATACTAACAGGGGTGACCAGGGGTGGCCCAGGATGTGACCTAGCAGCTGGGGAAGGTGACTGCTTCCAGGTGTGCCAGTTACCTAGGTACTGGATAGAAACTTAGCCAAGAGGTAGGGAGGTGTCCCTGTGTAGACCTTACAGTCAGTATGCACTATGTCAGTACTCAATAACACACTATGTCAGTACACACTATGTCAGTATTGTATATCACACTATGTCAGTAATACTATGTCAGTATTCAATAACATGCAATGTCAATATTTCATAATATTCACTACACTTCCCTCCTACTTCCCGCTCCTACCTCTTTTCCTCCCTTCCTTTTTCTTCCCCCTCTTACCCTCTTCCCTTCTTTGCTTCCTCTTTCCTTTTTTTTGGTTTTTCTTTTTTTGGTCGGTGGTGGGGTGTGAACTCTGGGCTTGGGCACTGTCCCTGGGCTCTTCAGCTCAAGGTGAGTGCTCTACCGCTTGAGCCACAGTGCCACTTCGGGTTTTCTAGTGGTTTATTGGAGATAAGAGTCTCACGGACTTTCCTGCCCAAGCTGGCTTTGAACTGTGATCCTCAGATCTCAGCCTCCTGAGTAGCTAGGATTATAGGCATGAGCCACTGGTGCCCAGCTCCTTTTTTTTAAAAACAAACAAACAAACAATGAGCATATGTTGTTTTATAATGGAAAATTAGGAACTCAATGTCAAATGTGGGCCTTGTTCTGACCCTGATTCGAGAAATAGTAGAAGGATAGTTTAGGGATATTCAGGGATTTATAATTATAAATGTTGGGAAAATGGAGAATGGAAAAGGAATATGCCAGACTTGATTGTTAATAGGCAAGGACTGTTTATTGAGGAACATCAAGGGGCACAGACCCTCCCTCTGGTTTGGAGGTTGTGCAAGGGACTAGATTTTGGGGTGGGTTTATATAGATGTTAACAAGGAAACAGGGAATAAAAAATGAGCTATGGTTTCTTGGAGGCCAAGGGTGATGTTGTGTCTGTAAGGTCCACTACTCCTGGATGGTGAGAAGTCTCCACCCAGTACTTGCATTACCTAGGCAACTGGCATACCAGGAAGATGTCACATCTGCTTCCGCTGAGGCTACGTCTGAATTTGATGTGGCCACACCTTTCTCCACCCAATACCCTAGATAAGGCCTAGCCCAGGCCCAGACGTTCTCTCTCAGCTCTTTCCTTCTCAGCTCTTTCGCAGCTCTCTCTCTTTCTCTTTCCCAGCCACGTGGAGGGCCTACATGGCCTGGTGCCAGCTGGAACGATGAATAAACCTATCCCTTACCCGAATACCACGTGCGTGCTGCTGTTCTTACTTGGCTACCTCTTTTTAAAAACCTACCATAAATGGTGCCATGACTCGGATAAAGGGCTTAAAGTCAGGATAGGTGGGATTCCTCTCTGGTTTTTTTTCCTCTTTTTTCTTTTTTTGTTTGTTCTTCCCTTTTTGCTCTGAGGAATACCCACAGTTCTGATGGCTTTTTGCAAACTGGTCTGTCTGCTGCAGACACAGCACATCAATACCATTGCTGGCCTTCACATCCACGTCCACACCACTTCTCCACTGTGGTAAGTGAAACTACTCTCTACGGTTCTCTGTTGCTCAGTCTCTGTCCAGATGTGGCACCATGCCAGAGAGTTCCTACGGCCTTTAGCTGAAAGGCCAGTCACCTCGAAGATGCTTGGTTTTGGGGGGTTGGCCATTTCTCTCTAGAGGGCTCTGGGGGAAGTCAGGATGCCACTTCTGTCTGGTTGGCTCTCCTTCACTCACCAGACTGACTCTCCTACACATCTAATGGGGTGCTGAGAGTCAATTTTTATGCCATTCTCAGTTTTAGCCTCTGCGGTGGTACATGGGCAGAAATCTGTTTACTTCTAGGCTCTCTTTGATCTCTCTGCTAATCATGTCCAACTTTCTCCTTTTTTTCTACAGCTTTTGGCTTGTACCCTGAAGAGTGTGAAACAGGCTGGGTCCTGGGGACCCCTCTCTAAGTTCCCTCTCAAAGGCTAGCCAATGTAGGCTTGATCTATTTGTTCAGGGTTTCTTTGCATTTTTTTCAGAAATTCGCTATCTTTGAGCTCGCCATCTTGGCCACGTGGTGGGTTAAGGGTTTGGCCCCATCTGACCTTTAACTTTCCACCAAGCTTACTACTCCATCTATTCTAAGGTGCCTTGCTAACAAGTTGCTCTTTTCACAGGCCCTGGTGTTAGTGCCTCTAACCTTAGAGGCCGGTGTTGTCCTTTTTCATATTAACTACCAGTTTCCTGTTGCCTGAGGGCTTGATATTGTTGGGTCAAAACTAGGGTCTGTACTACCGATAGGTGGTCTTTTACAAATTGTATCAAGCGGTTCACAATGCAAGGGCCTAAGGTAAGGATTAGCATCAGTAGTATAAGTGGTCCCATCAAGGAGGATAATAGGGTAGTGAACCACGGAGACTTGTTCGTTCCATAATCCTTCATACCAGCTCTGTTGGGACTCAAATTCCCACTTTCTTTTATTTAGCCTCTCTTTGAGTTTGTCTAGGGTCTCGGATTATTACTCCTGTTTTGTTAGCGTAAAAACAACACTCTTCTTCTAAGGCTGCACATAGGCCCCCTTCCTTTAGAAAAAGCAAGTCTAACCCCCTTCGATTTTGGAGGACTACCTCAGCTAAGGAGCTTATGGAGTCTGTCAACGCCCAGACAGACTTTTCTAGGGTCTTTAAGTCTTTATTTACAGCCTGATGTAGGAGCATGTATTGATCTGCCTTCATCAGAGCTGTGGTTCCTGTGGCGATTCTGGCCGTTATTCCTCCAAGGCCCAAAAGAACAGCTAGGGAGAGAGAATTACAGGTTCTCTTTTGTCCCTGTATACAGGGTTCTCGAAATACTGGAGGACAAATTCATCGGGATGGTAGGTGATGCGGGGCCAAATTTGCACTAGTACACAATAATCCCTAGTTGGGTTAAAAACGGCTGCTGACACACACGGGGTAATTCCATCCAGTGTTACAAGCCCAATTTTCCTTTGGCTTGCAGAACCTTTATCTTAGAACAGCCTTAAGGCACCACTGTGATGCAGAAGCTTGCTAGATTTTAAGGCTAAGAGTTTTACCTCCATTGATAACACACTCAGGTTATTACCATACCAGAGCCAAATTAGGCTGTGACCATAGAGTGGATTTCCAGTCACTATGCACTGAAGTGCCTAAGACAAGCAAGCCAGTGATATCCTTGTCCCCAATATCCACTGTGGGAAGAGAGGGTTTCTGGATATCACCCAAAAGAATGTCCCACAAGATCTTAGATTTAGCAGCAGTCAACCAGGAAGCAGACTCAGGTGATGGAATAAAGCAGGAGTTCCTCCAAGTGACTGTCAGGCCGTCGTTGAACTTTACTCATTAAGGTGTACAGCAGCAGCAGCAGCAACCGCAACAGCAGGGTCTCTCAGTGGCTCCAAGGGACTGTCGTCATACCTCAGGCGGGGCTGTAAATTGCATAGGCTTGGCAGGCTTTGATCCTGCTGGTTTTTAAGATCTTTTAAACAATAGCTCAGGACAATTTACCAAAATCACAACTTTTTACTAACCAGATATTTTTGTAAATAGACACAGAAGGCTTAGTCTTGTAACCATCTCTGACAAATGCAGTCTCCACACCTTGCACACCTACAACAGTTAACACTATTTTTTATGCCCTTTTTAAAAAATTATTTTATCTATTTTGCCTCATTTTTCCAAAACTGACTCTGGACCCTTGATCTTAAAATGGGGGTAGAAGGGCGAAGGTCCATCTTCTGTAACTTCTTCAAGCTGACTTTAGGGGCGTTGATCTTACCTAGCCAGGAGCCTATAACCTTAGCCTATTTTACAAAGAGGCCATCAGGGTTAGATGTCATTAAGAACAATATTTAACTTTTGACAACTGCACAGACCTTTTCTCCAGCTATAGCAGTGTAGCTTGTTTAGCACTCTGGTTTGTAAAAGCATCTTCCTAGATGGCTTAGGAATGTGATCTCTAATGATTCCAAACAATGCCTAAGTAACCTTTGCAGGCCTTTAGACAGATATCAATAGAAACACTCTCAGGTTTACAAACTTTTTCCTGAGATGAATTTCACGTAGCTGGTGTCAGCTCAATATTACTGCCAATTGAGCTTTTGGCACATAAAGGGGTTAAGATTTAAACTACCCCCCACATTTTATAACATTAGCTTTTTACTATCACAGAGGACTGGCAAGTTCCTGTCCCTTACAAGGTAGTCATGAACATTAGGCATGCTTCCAAACTATCTTCCTATGACCTCCCGGCTCTGATCAGTTTTGAAGGGCCACGAACAAATGACTCTAGGATCTGACATTTCTGCCATCCAAGCAGTGGCTTACTGCCTCTGGATGCTCCTCCATTGTTTTTATCCCAGGAGTGTCTTCTCTACACTGGATAAATGCCTCATTGGCATTTTCCTTAGCTGGTTGCTGGAGTTGAACTCGGGGCCTGAGCACTGTCCCTCAGCTCTACAGCTCAAGGCTAGCACTCTGCCACTTTGAGTCCCAGACTCGGGGCTTGAATGCTGTCCCTTAACTCTTCAGTCCAGGGCTAGTACTCTGCCACTGTGAGTCCCAAAGCATCTCTGCTTGCTCTTTCAGCACTCTGCTGGCTGAGTAGAGGTGACAGTCTCACAGGGACCTTTTTCTGCCCGGGCTGGCTTTGAACCAGTTTGCAGATCAATGAGTCTTATAAAAGGCCACTTTACTCCAATTGAAAGCAACAAGGTGGTCAACATAGAAGTAGCTTTTAAGCATGCTCTTACCTGAAACTTATTAAGAGTCAAAGTTACATCTGACAAACTGTAGGAATCCTCTGTGCTTTGCTCTGGACTTTGCTGGAAACTCGAAAAACCTATAAGAGCAAACTAGAATAGCAATTATTTTGGTAATCCTAATTTTTCCTTTGTGCACATTGAGGCCAATGTCAAGAACAATTTTAGATTTAAACTTTATATCCAAAAATCCATTCCCTATTTTTTTTAAACCTCTTATTAATCACCTTTAATATTTTATACTTTAGTTATTATTTGCATTTTGAAAAGATCCCTTGAAATCTTGAGGCCAAGTGTCACTCATTGCCTCTTGGCTTCTTGTTTTAAAACAGACATACATTAAGATTTTTAAACTCAGATGACAATTTTTCCTTAATGAGAAAATAACAATCATCATAACTGAACCAAAAAGCTAGACTTAGCGTCTTTATGACTTTTAAAAAATCCTAATTGTAAACATTAAAAGCAAGTCACATTATACAAATAACTTTTTAACCCTCTTTTTAAGGCCTTCCTAATTTTAATGTTAACACATCCAAGGGGAAGTTTTAGCAATACTAATCAGATCATCACATCACTCATTTTAATCATCATGTTTTCAGTGGCTATCCACAGGGAAAAGAGACAGAACAACGATGGGCCACTTGGCCCCTCCTATGGAATAGGCAGGCACACACCCAATCCGACTCTTTAGGGTTAGATGAACTGCGTTTGTGCCAGCTTGCCTCACCATGGGTGGACTCCTCCCAGGGCCTGTCCCACCATGCATGACCAGCTGAACTGCACTTCTGCTTGTTCACCCCTTACCCCTAAAGATAGGTCTTCTGTTGGCTTCTAAGTTTTTCCCCCTGTCTCTTCTCTCGGTTCTTGAATGAAATACATAGTTTTAGACAGACAGAACAGGTAACATCTTTGACAGTGTTAAACTAACCTTTACATTTAAATTTCTAATATTTATCCCCAAATTTTAGCCAAGGGAATTAAATGCCAAACTGCCAATGCATTTTTGTTAAGCCAGATAACTTGATTACAGTATAAACAGTCTTATGCATTTTAAAATATTAGTTTTTAAAATACCAGATTTTCTAATTTGCAAGTTAAAGAATCTTTAAAAAGCCATTTAAAACAATGTGAAGATTCTTTAAAATTTTTGGTAATGACTAAACCTCATAATCTTTTGAATTTTAAATTTAAACTCACCCAATTGTTACAGCATGCTGACAATTCTCATCTTTGAACACGTTCACAGACACACACAAAACACTCACACAGATCTTAAAGTGCGCAAAAATCAAAATCAGTTGTACGTACACTTTCTAAAGGTTTTAAACAAAAATTTAAGACAGTATTTCTTTTAGAACTAGGTACCTTTGTTGGGCTTCATTTTCACAGAGCTTGCTTGTTAGCAAGGCTTTTGAATCTCTTCTGAGTTGGAGGAGGGCTGGGAGAGGGAGTCACCTAAAACTAAACTGGCCTGATTTATTTATTTATTTATTTTACCCAATTTTAGACAGAACTAGCTGAAAAGTCCAAACCAGGCACACAGCCTTCTATGCCCTCGCCTGTCCTCCAGCAGCCTCCACTGGGAAAGGTGCAGCCTGAGGCTTGAAGGGAACCAAACTAGCCCAGTAACCTTCCATGCCTCGCAGGGAGGGTGGGCATAGCAGGTCTGTGACCAAGCCCAGCTGGAACATTTGTTCCCTCAGAGATGTTTAAATAAATAAATAACAAAAACACAGATAAACACAAAAACCAAGGATCCACATTTAAAACTGGTACCAATTTTAAAACAGAACTAGACAAGAACCAAAGGCTGAGTTGGGGACTAATGGGCCCCAGTTTATCCCTACCGGAACTCTGTGCTGTTCTCACTCAGCAAGCTGAATCCAGAGTCTGCTGGGTGAGCCTGCCACACTCACCCAGAACTTTCCTACCCCAGAAAACATAAAACAAACACACTAAAGTTAAAAAGACAAACATGTGGCCACAAAGACAAAATCAAGTCTCAGTGAATGGGGCGACATCTCACCACCATTCACTTACCAGGGGACTCAACCCCCCTACTCACCTCCGGAGGATTTTTCTCTTAGATTCCTGCAGACGTTGACCCAGGGGCCTTCCAAGGCAGAGGAGAATTCCCAGTCATCTTGGGGCAAGGGAAGGAAGTCCCTAGCGGCCGTCCCCTCAGACTGACAGGTTCTCCCCCACGCTCAGACCCCCTAAGCCAAGGCCTGAGGCTGAGATCTAACTGGGGCCACTCGCAGGTGGTCAGTGGCAATTTCATAATTGACAAACAAGCAAGTTCCCAAAACCTGACAATCTCGGCTCAGGCTGTAACTTCCAGTGATCTATAGTCAGACTTAAGGGGGTTGTTAGTTGCTGCCCCATCCCTTTAAGGACAACAAAACAGACAACAGAGACAGTTAACACTAAACAGAAACAGACAAAAACAGACAGGCGCCAAACAGAAAAAGCAACTTCAGATGGGAGTGGCCGACCATGGCTAAACTCCCCGGGAAGGAGAGAGATTTCACGTTCCCTCCTTCCTCCAGGTCACCCTGGAGTAGGACTCCAGGGCGGGGCCAGGAAGAGAGAGATTACTTCTCCAGTGGTCTAGGGTTAAAGACAGGAGTAACAACAGCCTGACCCATGTTAAAAGGAATAAGAGTTAAACCAACACTGAACACAAAAAGAACCAAAAACGGATGGGTTAAGACAAACGCTGCGCGGCTCCGGTCACAAACCAAAAGCAGATTTTCAGACGGGGAAGCAAAATCCCCGGGAAGGAGAGAGATTCCACGTTCCCTCCTTCCTCCAGACATGAGCTCCTAAAAATCGAGCCCCTCTAATCCCTGAGGCGTCCCCCAGGGTGGCGGGGGAGAAGTCCGAGCTCGTCAGCTCCTTCTCAAGCCGCCCAGATACAGAGCTATTACGCGTAATAGTACAGACGCTGCGCGGAGACAAACACCAGACAGACAGAGACAAAGACAAAGGCCGGCTTACCTCCTGGTGGGTCCGAGCTGGAGTGGGTCAGGGGGCGATCCCGGACGAGCCCCCAAGATGAAAGACCCCCGACTTCGGGTGTCCCCCAAATCAGGACCTCCCTGCCCCAAGCACCAGTCAGACAACACCAGATGCAAAAGCAAGAGGGTTTTATTTGGGCATGCCCAGGTTCCCAGGTGCATGTGACCTCGAGATCCGCAAGGTTCAGGTCAGTGGCTGGGAACCCCGAGCAGTCCCGGGGATGGTCCTTTTATGGGACCCCTCTGTCCGTTACAGTAGAGCCCGCGCTTTTTCAGCCAGTAAATTTAAAGTGTTACAACCTGGTCTGCACGCAGGCAGCCAATCCTTTTAAAACAAATCATATGTTTTGGCCAATCACTGTTCGAGGGGGTCCCTCGGTGTACGTGCCGTGCCGAGTTGTGTCTCCAGCCCTTGGTATGAGGAAGTGACCTTTGTCAGAGTCAGCACCTGTCGTTCGCTCATACCAGGGGGCTGACTGCGGGGTGGGATTAGTTAGTAGGGTGTGGGCTTATTGATTAACTGGTGAGGTTAGTTATCAAAGGGGGAGTGTGGGGGTAATATAATTTTCTTAGCAAAGCATGTTACAGAAGCCAGAAATAGCTTGGTTAGATACAAAACTCTGTTCCCCTACAAAGAGGCTCAGGGCCTGGTTGGTTGGGGAGGGGGTCTTTCACTGGTAACTGAGGCCCAACCATCTGATGTGCTTTGTTAGCAAAGATGTCTAAACGTTGTCAAATTTTAGGTTTTGAGTTTGGCCTTTTTTGTTTTGTGCTGTGTATTCTGGTACTGACTATATGACTCTAAAATATTGGGCATATCTGTGCTAAGATTCTCACATCCAATGGGTTTTGTCATTTCAGAATATTTGTTGGCAATTCTTGATAAGAACCAGGTAAACTGTACTTATTCTACTTGATCTCCTTGTTGCTTTAATTGGAAATAATAAAGGGCTTTTGTGGCAAAGATTGCAGTTCAAAGCCAGCCTAGCTGAAAAATCCCTAAGACTCCATCTCCCAACTAACCTGCAAAGAGCCAGGCTGGAAGCATGGCTCAAGACTCTTATCTTGAACCAACAAACACTGGAAGTGGTACTATAACTTAAAGTGGTTCAGTGCTAGCCTTGAGCAGATGCCCAGGCCTTGAGTTCAATCCTCCTTGAATACCAACTGGGACAAGCCATCCCAGCAAGGAGCACCTAGACTCAGCCAGTCTGGGGAACAAGGGAACTTGGAGAAGAGTAAGAGGAGATGAGGTTACATTAGCTACTTTGCACCTGTCCTTTCAAAATTAACCAGAGCCTGGAGGTCACTAGAAGAAGCTGCCCATCAGTGTCCCGACCCGCAGGACTTCAACAAGGGCAGTGAACCTAAGCGAGAAGGAATGAAGGGACAAGAGACACAAAGGACAGCAAGACAAGGATTCTGATCAAGGTGCCAAATTTTATTTTTCACACAGGGGTATTTATATGCCTAGAATAAGGAAGCTTTTTCATTGGGCGTAGCAGCTGCAGGATGCTTGCTTAGGGCAATGTGAAAAGGTGGTCAATAGCAGCTACCTGGTCTTTGTTTGGGGCAGGATGAAAAGACCAGATTCTGTAAATAGCGAGATAGTCAAGCTTATCATGCAGAGAGACTCCCTGCAGGGCTCTCGACACATCAGATGTCCTTACTTGTCTACCTATTAACTGGACAAGAATTTACATTCTTGCCTTTGTTAACTGACTTCTCTACCTAGTAACCAGATGTCAGAAGTAGCTAGGGACATTTCTACCAATATTTTTCAGCCCCAAGTCCTTCCTCTTGCCATTTATTTGCTCTCTAGTATTTTTTTTCCAGCTCCTCAATACCTCATGAGACTTCTCCAGACTTCATCTAAGGGCTAATGCCACCAAGGGACAGCTGCTGCTCACTGCCTTCTCTGGGAAGGGACCAAATTCCAGCCTTTTACACCTATTGTTGATGCCCCTTGTCAGCAGGAAGTAGCCAGAGAGAATCTGTGCCCTATTTCATGATTATTAAAAAGCTAGAATGTAAGGTCGGCTCCTGGATGGTGAGAAGTCTCCACCCTCCTTGCAGCAAAGTCTCCACCCAGTACTTGCTTTACTTAGGCAACTGGCACACCTGGAAGATGTCACATCTGCTTCCGCTGAGGTCATGTCTGAATTTGATGTGGCCACATCTTTCTCCACCCAATACCCTAGATAAGGCCTAGCCCAGGCCCAGACATTCTCTCAGCGCTTTCCTTCTCAGCTCTTTCGCAGCTCTCTCTCTTTCTCTCTTTCCCAGCTTTCTCTTTCCCAGCACTCTCACTCTTTCCCATCTCTCTCTTTCCCAGCCGCGTGGAGGGCCAACATGGCCTGGTGCCAGCTGGAACGATGAATAAACCTACTCCTTACCCAAATACCATGTGCATGGTGCTGTTCTTACTCAGCTACCTCTTTTTAAAAACCTAACAGTGTCCTGGCCCAAAGTGGAAGCTGCGAAGCTGCGTGTGGGAGCTATTGTCTCCTGGGGGCCAAGGTCAGATGGACCTGCCTGCGGACTAGCACCTGAGCACATACCTGGTGCTTTGCTTGACTCTGGGGAATAAGGAAAAAACTGGACCTAGATGGGAAAGGCAGATCCTTCCTTATAGGGTCTTTTGGGTACTTGAAAAAATGGGCCGAAGGGAGACGGGTGGGGAGGTGAGGGGGTAGGGAGGGGCAGGGAGGAGGAAGGGGTCCTTGGTTGTCCTGGCTACTTGCTGTTGCTGACATAGGGGCATGGAGTCACCAAGGCTGGGGTCTTCAGGATCCAGGTATGTGCTGGGTAGGGCAGGAAGGTGTAAGAGAAATCTCTGCCTACAGTAATAGGATGTCCTTGACTTGCTCACAGGTCCTGAGTGAAGGCTGTAATTCTATTAAAGAGAAACTTGAAAAAGATGATATGCAAAAAGGCTAACAAGGTGGCAGGACCAGGTACTATTGAATGGCAAAGGCAAAACATACTCTGGCCACAAGCCAGAGAAGTTCCATTTGGAGCATACGTCCAGTTGTGTCACATTACAGGGGAGGGAGAAATTTCATGTAACTGGACTATAGTGTCTGGATTATATAGAATGAATGGGATATAGAAAAAGCTGGTAACAAAGGCAAGAATGTAAGTTCCTCTCTGTGGTCTGCCCTAGGCCAAGTTGACCCTGTGCAGACACCTCCCCACCTCTAGGCTGTTTCCACCCAGTAACTGTTGCCTAGGTAACTGGTCCACCTGGAAGCAGTCACCTCCCCCTTCTGTTACAATACATCCAGTGTCTGGCCACCCATCTGACCTTAGGAGGGTCCTAGGCCCTGAGGTCACATCCAGATTCCAGTGTGGCCACACCTTCCCTTACTTGGCCTAGATAAATTCTGGCCCAAGGGTGGATTGCCCTTTTCAGCCATGCCTCTCTACCATGCTAGGTGAGGCAGCAGTTCAGTAAGTACACTTCTGCCTGAATACCACTTGGTGTTCTCTTCATCAGTTACCTAATGAAACCTACCTATTTAACATGCCTTACAGAAACCATGCTTTTTCATTTGTATTTTGGATTAACTCAAAACTTGAAAACTGCTTGCTTTTTTCCTTCAGAACTGCCTCAAGGTGAACTGTGACTCCACTCAGCAGGTTGTAAGGTCAGAGCAGTTTGTTAGATTTTAGGCATATATCACAGCTGGTTAAGAGCAGGGCTTGGTCTCCTTCCTTATACCGCTTCCATTGATAAAGATTTTTCCTTTTAACAATTGCAGTTTTTTTTAACAATGGCAGTTTTCATCTATTACAATGAGATAACTTTGAACATATTCACACACACTCTTCCGTACAAAAGTTTTTTTTTTTTTTTTTTGTTTTTTTTTGTTGTTTTTTGGTCCGGTCGTGGGTCCTGAACTCTGGGCCTGAGCACTGTCCCTCAGCTCTTCAGGTCAAGGCTAGCGCTTTACCACTTGAGCCACAGCGCCACTTCTGGCTTTTTTCTTTTTCCTTATGTGGTGCTGAGAAATCGAACCCAGGGCCTCATGCTTGCAAGGCAAACGCTCTACCACTGAGCTACCTTCCTAGCCCCTGTACAAAAGTTTTTTTTTTTTTTTTTGCCGGTCATGGGGCCTGAACTCTGGGTCTGGGCGCTGTCCCTCAGCTCTTCAGCTCAAGGCTAGCGCTCTACCACTGGAGCCACAGTACCACTTCCGGCTTTTTCTGTTTATGTGGTGCTGAGGAATCGAACCCAGGGCCTCATGCTTGCAAGGAATGCACTCTACAGCTGAGCTACCTTCTCAGCCCCTGTACAAAAGTTTTAAGGCATTTTTTAAAAATGAAAATCGGCTGTAAGTTTCTTTTTGGAGTTCTAATGGCGAAAGACATTTTATGATAGAACCACATGGTCAATGCTAGAAAAATAAGCAAGACTTAAGGTTTAGCCAACAAACAGAATTTAATAGAATCTCCATGCTTAGATAAGCAAACATTGGTAACAAGAACAGAAAACCTTTAGAATAATTTTGGCAAAGCTTGGAGAGAGAGTAGAGGTCACATGAAATCCCACCATGTGGCCTTTGTCTCTTCCTAGGTGGGTATCACTCTCTAGGGCCTGCAGGAAATGAGGGGGGGAAGGTTAGGGGGTGGTAATAGCAACCTCATAGAGGCGTTTTGCCTTAAGGGAGAAATTAAGAATCCAGATTTTGAAGTGAGTAGACTCAGGAAAGAGAAAAGTAATGGATTATTGTCCAAATCCTGAAGGCCAAAAGGATATGTTTGCTTGGAGTATGCTATCTGTCTAACTGCTCTCAGGCTTGGTGCAGTCAGACAGTTTTCACTTAGAGAATCCAGACTGGCTACAGACAGGAGGAATGTACTTACAACAGCAAGGATGGAGAAAAGACTTAGGCTCATGAAACACTGATCCAGGTCAGCTAGCCTTTAAGAGGGAACCTAGAGGGGTCCCTGGGACCCTGCTTGCATCTCACTCTCAAGGGTACAAGTCCAAGAGCTATCAGAGGGAATGGAGGTGTTGTAATGGTAAATGATCTCTGGTCTAGATGTCGTCAGAGAGAGAGAGAGAAAGGGGAGGGGGATATGGAGATTGCTACAAGACAAGGAAAGTTCCCTTTCTAGTGGAAATAGCTGGGAGGTTTATGGCAGAGGACTTGGAGTGGAGGTAGAGGAGAACTTGGTGGGCAGAACAGAACAAGCAGTGGTTGGGGAGGTGGTTTCTCAGTGGAGGTAGAGGAGGGTTTGGGTGTAGGGGACTTCGGACTCCTTGCCGTTTCCTTGGCAATGAGCGGGAAGGCAAATGAATGGGCCCCAATAATTAGGAGAAGGCATCCCCAAAGACCTAATTAAATGGGGTGGGAGAGAGGAGAGAGAGACTGACTCTTGGTGTCTCTAGGGCACCCCATAGACACGAAGGAAGGGAGGTATAAGGTCACCCTCCTCTTGGCTAAGTCTCTACCCAGTACCTGTGGTCACCTAGGAAACTGGCACACCTGGTTAGTCACCTCCCCCTTTGAGGTCACATCTGGGCTGCCCCTGGTCACGCCTCCCATCTGACTGGAGGAAGATCACAGGCCCTGAGGTCACAGTGCATATAGTGCGGCCACACATTCTCCAGGCCCTTATCCTACTTAAACCCTTGTCAGATCTCAGCCTGCCTTTTCCAGCCATGTGGTCTCCACCTTGCATTGCTGGGGCAAGCAGTTTGGTAAAATAAACTTCTCTACCTGCCTGAATATATGTGTTCTCTTTACTGGAATTAAACCTACCCATTTAGTTACCTAAAGAAGGGACTCCTGGAGTCCCAGGGTCTGGGTCCAGAAGCATCCGCCATGGATGGGGCTGGTTACTTTGTCCTGAAGGCTTGTAGGTGGTGGGTGGAGTCAGTCAACTGGCAAAGAGCCTGGAGCCCTTAATGCCTTAAGCCACAAGGGGTGGTATCCAGGAGGCATGCACTGCTTACTCAGGCAAAGATACTGAGGTCTAATCTTGATCAGCTTTTTCCTTGTTGCTAGTTCTCTACCAGCCTTAAGGGAGAAATTAAGAATATTTTGCCTTGTTAACTGGAGATAAAGCCTTACAAGGCTGGGAATGTGGCTTAGATAGAGGTAAAGAGCTTGGCTAGCATGCAGTACAACATAAGAAGGAAAAGCCAGAAGTGGCGCTGTGGCTCAAGTGGTAGAGTACTAGTCTTGAGCTAAAGAAGCTCAGAGACACTACTCAGGCCCTGAGTTCAAGCTCCAGGACTGGCAAGAAGAAGAAAAAAGCGTCTTACAGACTTTTCTACCTGGGCTGGATACTCAGATCTCAACCTCTTGAGTAGCTAGGATTATAGGTGTTAGCCACAAGCTACTAGCACAGTACATTTTATGTTTATTCTAATATATAAACAATGAAATTTCAAATTTATCAGACTCTCAATGTGTAATTTCAAAATCAATGTGTTTAATTTAAACTTGATGAGAAACCTAAATAAAAACATTAAAACTATAAAACTCTTAAAGGCACAGATAAGAAAAGCAAAAATCGGGGCTGGGAAGTTGGCTCAGTGGTAGAGCGCTTGCTTTGCATGCATGAGGCCCTGGGTTCGATTCCTCAGCACCACATAAGCAAAAAAGAAAAAAGCCGGAAGTGGTGCTGCAGCTCAAGTGGTAGAGTGCTAGCCTTGAGCTGAAGAGCTGAGGGACCGCTCAGGCCCAGAGTTCAGGCCCCACGATCGGACCCAAAAAAAAAAAAAAAAAAAAAAAGAAAAGAAAAGAAAAGAAAAGCAAAAATAAACTATCAAAATGAAAAACGACACAAGAAAAGACTCACAGTACTAAGGAACAGAGGAGACATTTTCCAATAGTATATCTGAATGGCTTAATATCTAGAACACATAAAGAACTACAAGAACTTGAAAAGACATTTCTGCAAAGAAAATATACAACTGCCAGGAATGGCAATGTGGCTTAGTGGTAGAGAGCTTGCCTAACATGCATGAAGCTGTGGGTTCAATTCCTCAGTACCACATAAACAGAAAAATCCAGAAGTTGTACTGTGGCTCAAGTGGCAGAACACTAGTCTTGAGCACAGAGAGGCTTAGGGACAAAGCCCAGACACTGAGTTCAATCCCCAGGACAGGCAAAAATTAAATAAAAAAGGAATTATACAACAGCCAATAAATGACTTGGGCGCTGGTGGCTCACGCCTGTAATCCTAGCTACTCAGGAGGCTGAGATCTGAGGATCGCGGTTCAAAGCCAGCCCGGGCAGGAGAGACCGTGAGACTCCTATCTCCAATAAACCACCAGAAAACCGGAAGTGGCGCTGCAGCTCAAGTGGTAGAACGCTCGCCTTGAGCTGAAGAGCTGAAGGACAGCGCCCAGGCCCAGAGTTCAAGCCCCACGACTGACAAAAAAAAAAAAAAAACTTGATATAATAAGGGAAATGCAAAAAAAACCCACCATGAGGTAACACATATCCATTAGGATGTCTACTATTTTAACAATCCAAACCTTAAACTAAGCAAAAGGAAGCAAGAAAAGAACTGGACAGGATATGGAGAAACTAATCTTGGGAACTACTGGTGGGAATGTAATATTGTGTGGCTAATATGGACAAAGGGATCACTCCTCCAGATTACTGACTCAGTAATCCCACTTCTAGGGATCTCCCCCCCAAAAAACTGAAAATAGGATCTCTAAGATATATTTGTATAACTATATTTACAGCAGCATTATTCATACCAGCCAAGAGGAAGCAATCCAAGTGTCCCATCAATGGCATGACACAGGATACACAATACCAAGTTACTCAACCTTGAAAACACTACAAGATGAATGAACCCTGAGAACATTAGGCCAAGTGACATAAATCAGCCACAGAATACTGCATAATTCCTCTTATAAGAGTACTAGTCAAGCCGGGTGCTGGTGGCTCACGCCTGTAATCCTAGCTACTCAGGAGGCTGAGATCTGAGGATCATGGTTGAAAGCCAGCCCAGGCAGGAATGTCTGAGATTCTTATCTATAACCACTAGAAAACCAGAAGTGGCACTTTGGCTCAAGCGGTAGAGTGTTTGCCTTGAGCTGAAGAGCACAGGGACAGTGCCCAAGCCCAGAGTTCAAGCCCCTCAACTGACAAAAAAAAAAAAAGTGTACCAGTCAAATTCAGAGGCAAAAGAACTAGGTTACCAGGTACCCTGGAGAGGGAAGATTAGGGAATGATTTAATGGCTATTCAGTTTTGCAAGATAAAAATGTTCTGGAGATTGGTTGCAAGGTAATGTGAATATATGGTACTGAGTGGTTCACTTCCAAAAAATTGAGTTGGCATTGTTAGTTTGCATCTGTAATCCTATCTTTGTGTTTTGTTTTTGCTAGTCCTGGGGCTTGAGGTCAGGGCCTGGGCACTGTCCCTAAGCTTCTTTTGCCACAGCGCCACTTCTGGCCTTTTCTGTTTATGTGGTACTGAGGAATCAAACCCAGGGGTTCATGAGTGCTAGGCAAGCACTCTACCACTAAGTCACTTTCCCAACTCATCTTACTCAGGATCTCACCCTTTGTTATCTCTACTTTTAGGAGTTTTGTAATATTAACATGTATAGTTAGGTGCCTCATCATTTCAAGTTAATTTGAAGCTATCCTGGGCAGAAAAGTCTTTGAGGTTCTTTCTCCAATTAACTAGCAAAATGCTGGACTAGCAGCATGGCTCAAGTGGTAGAACTACTGTGAGTAAACAAACTGAGAATGTGAGGCCCTGAGTTTAAGCCAACACACACACACTCACACTCACACACAGAGATGTTGAGAGTCACATTTATCTATGTGCTGTCATCTTTTTTTTTTTTTTTTGTCGGTCGTGGGGCTTGAACTCTGGGCCTGGGCGTTGTCCCTCAGCTCTTCAGCTCAAGGCGAGCGCTCTACCACTTGAGCTACAGCGCCACTTCCGGTTTTCTGGTGGTTTATTGGAGATAGGAGTCTCACGGTCTTTCTTGCCCGGGCTGGCTTTGAACCGCGATCCTCAGATCTCAGCCTCCTGAGTAGCTAGGATTACAGGCGTGAGCCACCAGCGCCCGGCTATGTGCTGTCATCTTATGTACTTGGGAGGCTGAGAATGGGAGGATCATGATCCCAAGCCAGCCAGGAAAGTTCTCAAGACTTTATTTCAATGGAACAAGCTGGTTGTGATGGCATGAGCCTGTCATGTTAGCTATGATGGGAAGCCATGAAGATTGTGGCTCAAGCATTCACCTGGGCAGGAAGTGAGACACTATCTAATGCATAACCAAAAGATCTAAATATATGGCTCACCAGAATGCCTACCTAGCACGCATGAGACCCACAGAAACAGAAAAAAAAAATTAAACATGATGATGAATACATTGCTTTGGGCTCAAAGCTAGAAATTTAAATCTTGGCACTAGATTAAAATAAATATTTCTACTCATTATCTTGCCCATGTAATTGTAACCACTCTGTTCAGTATTTTCATAATAAAAAAATTTCTTAAAATAGATGAGGAATACTGACTTATCCTATTGATTGATTGTGCTGAGGATTGAACCCAGTGTTTTGTGTATTCTAGTAAGGCATATAACCAGTGAACTCCCTCCCCAGCCCCCATTTATTACAATGTTACAATTTAGCAAATGCTTTCAATTTTTTAATTTTTATTTAATTTTATTTTTTTGGGGGGCCTGGTTGTGGGGCCTGAACTCTGGGCCTGGGCGCTGTCCCTCATCTCTTCAGCTCATGGCTAGCGCTCTACCACTTGAGCCACAGCACCACTTCCGGCTTTTTTTTCTTTTTGCTTATGTGGTACTGAGGAATCGAACCTAGGGCTTCATGCATGCAAGACAAGCACTCTACCACTGAGCCACCTTCCCAGCCCCCAGCAAATGCTTTCTAAATGTACTTCAGAAGTAGTAAAATTCATAAGGCAGATATTTACTTTATAAATGAGAAAACTGAAGCTGATTGAAGCTTTAAGCTTTTCTTAGGGGACAAGTGGCAGAATTTAAGTCTAAGTTTGTATGGTTCCAAAGCTCAACTTCATTTTTCAATAACACAGGGCTTTTCAGGTATTATGCCCACATTGAGATCACTGTGGTACACCTTTAGCTTTATTCTGAGAAACTTTTAGAATTAAAAGGGTGGAAGGACAAAAAAAAATCATTTTTAGTCATTCTAGGTATATGCAATAGGGATGAATCACAACTTTCTTGTAGCACTTATTACTAAGGCCATTCAAAATAGATCTTAAACATTTGGACACATTTAATTCATTATGAGAACACTGAATTACATCAGGTTTCTGTTGCTGTGACAAAAGAATAAATACATTTTGAAGGAGGGAAGATTTTGGCTCAATCTTAATTCATGTTCATTTGGTTGGGGACAGGATAAGATGTAATTCCCAAGGTGATTCCCCCAAGGAATGCCTCCCCTCAAGACCTCACCTTCTAAATTTCTTTTACTTTACTTGTCAAATTATGAACCTATCAATAGAATAATCTTGTGCTGCAGAGCCCTCAGAACCCAAATACTTTTCAAAAGTTTCACCTCTGAACGTTGTTGCATTGGGGACCGAGACTTCAACAAATTAAGGTTTGGGAATATTTCCTACATAAATCTTCTTAATTTTAGTTCAGATGTCTGGTTTGATACCTCTAACAACTGCTTCATTGATTATAATTCTATATGAGGACATATATTTTTTCTCTAAATTCTCAATTAGTATCAACATATAAAGGTGTTTCATTATTACATATTCAAATATGATATTAACTCCTTTTTCATCTCCCCTTCCCAAACCCATCTCAACAAGCTTCACGTTCCATTTTAACACATGGACATAAAGTATTTTGCTCATATTTATGTTCTCCATTCACCTTTCCCCTTCTACTTAGTACCCACCAGCCTGAACAAGACTTTTATGTTCCAATACTGAGGCTTGAACTCAGGGTCCCAAGACTGCCCTTAGTTTTTTCATTCAAGGCTAGTGCTCTATTACTTGAGCAACAGCTCCACTTGTTGTTCTTTAAAAATATATTGCATTGGGCACTAGTGGCTCATGTCTATAATCCTAGCTACTCAGGAGGCTGAGATCTAAGGACCATGGTTCAAAGCAATCCCAGGCAGGAATGTCAGTGAGATTCTTATCTCCAATTAACCACCAGAAAATCGGGTATTGTGGCTCAAGTGGTAGAGCGCTAGTCTTGAGCTAATTTGCTCAGGGACACCACCTAGGCCCAGAGTTCAAGCCCCACAACTCACCAAAATAAATAAATAAAAATAACAAAAGAAATAACTATATATACGTAGTTATTATTATGTTTATTTCTGGGTTTTTTGTAGTTAATTGGAGATAAGAGTCTCATGGGTTTTCCTGCCTGGGCTGGCTTTGAACTGCAATCCTCAGATCTCACCTTCCTAGGTAGATAGGATTACAGGTGAGCTGCCAGCACATGGGTTAGATAAGACTTATTTTACATTCCTATATATGTTAAAAAGTGTTTAAAGAATCTTGAAAAAGGAAATCAACACAGAACTTAAAAAATGGCAAAACCTCCCATGCTCCTGGATTGGCAAGATTAACATCGTGAAAATGGCAATACTTCCCAAGGCTATCTACAAATTCAACGCGATACCTATCAAAATTCCACCCTCACTCTTCAAGGAAATAGAAGAGGCAATCCAAAAATTCATATGGAACAATAAAAGACCCCGAATAGCAAAAACGCTCCTCAACGGAAAGAACACTGCTGGAGGAATATCAATACCAAATTTCAAACTCTACTATAAAGCCATAGTAATCAAAACAGCTTGGTATTGGCATAAGAACAGACCTCAGGACCAATGGAATAGAATTGAAAACCCAGAAATGAACCTACAGACCTATAGCCATCTAATCTTCGATAAGGGAGCTAAAACAATAGAATGGAAGAAAGACAGCCTCTTCAGTAAATGGTGCTGGGAAAATTGGTTAACTACATGTAGAAAACTAAAGCTAGATCCTTATATATCACCCTGCACCAGAATCAACTCCAAATGGATCAAAGACCTTGAACTCAAAGCAGACACTCTGAAAACATTACAGGATGGAATAGGAGAAACCCTAGGTCTCCTTGGCTCAGGCCGAAATTTTCTGAATAGAGACCCGGAAACACAACAAATCAAAGAAAGGTTGGACAAATGGGATTGCATAAGGTTGCAGAGCTTCTGCAGGGCAAATGACATAGCTAGCAAGATCAATAGAAAGCCCACCCATTGGGAGAAGATCTTTACTAGCCATACAACGGACAAGAGTCTCATATCTAAAATATACTTGGAACTCAAAAAATTAAACCACCCAACAACAAATCCTCAAAGAAACAACTGTCCAATAAATAAGTGGGCGAAAGACTTAAAGAGAAGCTTCTCTGAAGAAGGATGGCCAATAGACAAATGAAGAAATGTTCAACATCCCTAGCCATAAAAGAAATGCAAATCAAAACAACATTGAGATATCACCTCACTCCAGTTAGAACAGTAAAAATCAAGAACTCTAACAACAACAGATGCTGGAGGGGATGTGGACAGAAAGGAACCTTACTTCATTGTTGGTGGGAATGTAAACTTGTTCAACCACTTTGGAAAGCAGTACGGAGGTTCCTCAAAAGACTTCACATAGATCTCCCCTATGATCCAGCAATCCTACTTTTGGGCATTTACCCAAATGTTTACAAACAAGACCACACTAAAGCTACCAGCACAACTATGTTTATTGCAGCATTATTTACCATAGCTGAGATATGGAACCAACCCAGATGCCCCTCAGTAGATGAATGGATCAAGAAAATGTGGTATATATACACAATGGAATTCTATGCCTCCATCAGAAAGAATGACATTTCCCCATTTGTTAGGAAATGGAAAGGTTTGGAAAAAATTATATTAAGTAAGCCAGGCCCAAAGAAACATAGGTCCCATGGTTTCCCTTATTTGCAATATCTAGTATAGGGATGAGTCAAGCGGAAAAGGTCAGATAATGTGATGTTAGGAAAATGAACCCTTAAATATGTATTTTAATGTTTTCGTTTCTTTCATGCATGTGTTTCTAACGCATTTATAAGATTATTTCTTTGTTGCTTTGTATGTCCCTCCCCCACAGTGTAACCCCTGCTTTCACTATATTTGATGTCAGTATAACATGTGGAGGAGATGGGGACAAACAAGTCGTTTAAGGATTCAGGTGGACCTGTTGCAACAATGAGGAGTACAAAATGTCATGTCAAAACCAGCTTTACAATGTCGGTGTGTGGGGGGGAGGGGGGTATGATTGGGTGGGAGGGAGGGGGAGGCTGGGAAGGGAGGTGAAGGGTAAACAAAGGAGGAGGCTGCAATGCTTGGTAAGAAATGTATGCATTATCCTGCCCATGTAATTGTAACCCCTCTGTACAGTATGTTCTCAAATAAAATAAAATAAAATAAAATAAAAAAAAAGTGTTTAAAGGGATTTTACTGCCATATTTCACAAATAACATTTCTATACTTTAATGTTTACTCAGTATTTACTTTCACAGGAAATGGTTTTCATGTATTGGCTTTTACACTCCTTAAAATTATACTGAGGTAATAATCATTGTTACTATTTCACAGATGAATCATAAAGTGAATTGCTTTGATCAGTGTTTCACATGTGGTGAGTGGCTGAGTATGGTCTTCAACCCAGAAAGTATGATTTGAATTGTCGTATAGTGAGCATTGAAGCTCAATGTACAGAAACCTGGTTTTTTTTTTTCTGCTGGTGAAGACACAGATTTTGACCCAACGATTCCTTGAAGCTGACAGAAAATGCATTTTTAATTTAAAAAAAATTACTAGGTTCGACCGCAATATATTGAGGTAAACCAAAAAAGTTTACTGAAAAAAAGTAAGTAAAACCTGTAAGATTCCATTCAGCCTAAAATATATATTCAGGATAAAACCAGATTGTCATTAGTTTAAAACAGAAAATATGACTTGCAATTCCAGCATAGACTTCTGGAGTCAAGAGTATGTAAGACACTGTGATTGATGTAATGTTCTCATGTCAAAAGCCAGTCCACTGTCCAGAATTCGTCTGTGTTCTGGTTTCTTTGCTACTAAGGCAATGGTGAGCAACCTTGTTCTGAAAGTTCAAACCAATTTCATCAAAGCCCTCAAATCTTTCTGGAGAATGGTTTACTATCTAACAGAAGCAGATACCAATCTGGAAGCAGAAGTCACTCTGCTGTTGTCTTTTGAGCCTTGGCAGCATTTTCTAAAATTTTCCTTTTCCATTCTTCATAATCTTGTGTCAGATCTTCATCTTTTTGTAGTTTACGTTGGATGTCTTCTACCTTCTCTATTTCTATGAGAAAATTATAAAAAGTAATTTCAAAATTCTTATGTTTACAAATGAAGTTTAAAAAAAGTAAGCTTAGGGGTTGGGAAGGTGGCTCAGTGGTAGAGCGCTTGCCTCGCATGTATGAGGCCCTGGGTTCGATTCCTCAGCACCACATAAGCAAAAAGAAAAAAAAGCCAGAAGTGGCGCTGTGGCTCAAGTAGTAGAGCGCCAGCCTTGAGTTGAAGAGATGATGGACAGCGCCCAGGCCCAGAGTTCAAGCCCCACGACCAGACCCCCCCCCAAAAAAAAAGTAAGCTTATTTAAAGTATCAATTTCAGTTGTAAAGGTAATAGAGAACACAATGCTGAAATGTAGAAATATCGGTTTTCATTTTCTTTTCCCAGCATACTCCAAGTATATTTTTTTCATGCTGAACTTTAAACAGTATTTACTTAACTCTCACCACAATCTTATGAAGTGTCGTGTATTTACCACATTTTGTAGATTAGCAAATTGGGGCTCACAGAAATTGTTATTTTCTTTTTGTTTTTTGTTTTTGTCAGTCATGGGGCTTGAACTCTGGGCCCGAATGCTGTCCCTCAGCTCTTCAGCTCAAGGCTAGTGCTCTACCACTTGAGCTACAACACCACTTCCGGTTTTCTGGTGGTTTATTGGAGATAAAGAATTTCACGGACGGGCTGGGAAGGTGGCTCAGTGGTAGAGCGCTTGCCTTGCATGCCTGAGGCCCTGGGTTCGATTCCTCAGCACCACATAAGCAAAAAGAAAAAAGCCGGAAGTGGCACTGTGGCTCAAGTGGTAGAACGCTAGACTTGAGCTGAAGAGTTGAGGGACAGTGCTCAGGCCCCACGACCGGACCCAAAAAAAAAAAAAAAAGAATTTCACGGACTTTCCTGCCCTGGCTGGCTTTGAACCTCGATCCTCAGATCTCAGCTTCCTGAGTAGCTAGGATTACAGGTGTGAGCCACCAGCACCCGGCAATTTTTTTTTTGGTCGTGGCCCTGAACTCTGGGCCTGGGTGCTATCCCTCAGCTCTTTAATTCAGAGCTAGCACTCTACCACTTGAGCCACAGCGCCACTTACGACTTTTTCTGCTTATGTGATGCTGAGGAATGGAACCCAGGGCTTCATGCATGCAAGGCAAGCACTCTACCACTGAGCCAACTTCCCAGCCCGTTACTTTCTTAAAATCACACAATCAGTAGATTTTTTTTTTTTGGCTGGTTGTGGGGCTTGAACTCTGAGCTTGGGTGCTGTCCCTCAGTTCTTCAACTCAAGGCGAGCTCTCTATCAGTTGATTTACATTGCCACTTCTGGTTATCTGGTGGTTTAATGGAGATAAGAGTCTCATGGACTTTCCTGCCCAGGCTGGCTTTGAACTGAGATCCTCAGATCTCAGCCTCCCAAGTAGCTAGGATTATAGGTGTGAGCCACCAGTGACCAGCTAAAACGTCTGGGATTTTTTTTTGGTCAGTCATGGGTCCTGAACTCTGGGCCTGGGCCTTGTCCCTTAGCTCTTCAGCTCAAGGCTAGTGATCTACCACTTAAACCATAGCACCCCTCCCAGCCTTTTCTGTTTATGTGGTGCTGAGGAATCGAACCCAGGGCCTCATGCATACAAGGCAAGCATTCTACCATTGAGCCACCTTCCCAGCCCCTAGGTCTTGTTAAAATCAATAAAAAGTAGTTAGGTTGGGGCAACACTGGTTGCTCATGCCTGTAATCCTAGCTACTCAGAAAGTTGAGATCTGAAGACTGAAGTCTGAAGCCAGCCCGGGTAGGAAAAATCCATGACTCTTGTTGCCAGTTAACCACCAGAAAATCCAAAGTGGCATTGTGGCTCAAAGGGTAGAGTGCTAGCCTTGGTAGAAAAATCTTAGAGACAATACCCAGGCCCTGAGTTCAAGGCCCATGGCCTGAGACTGTCTTTATAACTAGACCTTTTTTTTTTTTTTAAACAAACTGGAATTTTAGATATTTCTTAATAACTGATAAAAAAACCACCAGCCAGTCACAATCAGCCATCTAGCCAACTGGTTACAATTAGTGATCTACCTGCAAGAATGCCTAAGTAAGGCAAATAACAAGACATTAGCCAGGTTTGTTTCCAGGTTTATATATTAGCTAGGTTTATTTCCAAATTTAATCTATGAAAGCACCCATTTAAAACGCCTGGGATGAGTTCTGTAAATTTGAATGCTGTGTAATTTTGTGTGTACGCGCATGCATGCATGCATGTGAGACTGTGAGAGGCAAGGGAAGAGAAGTGAAGTGAAGAGGAAGACAGAGAGAGGGAGGGAGAGAAAATACTGGATTGAATTTAGAGCTGGGTGCTTTCCTTCTTTTCTTTCTGTCAGTCATGGAGCTTGAACTGGGGGCTTAGGCATGTGCCTGAGCTTTTTCTTTCAAGGCTAATTCTCTAGAGTTTTGAGCTGTAGCCCAACATTTTTTTTTGGTGGTTAACTGAAGACTCTCATAGACTTTCCTGCCTGGGTTGGTGTCAAACCATGATCCTTCAGATCTCAGCCTCCTGAGTAGGTAGGATTATGAGTGTGAGCCAGGGACACTGGGCTTCCTTTAGCTTTTTCACTTAAGGTCACACTTCTACTTCTGGCTTTTTGGTGGTTAACTGAAGATAAAGAGTCTCATATACTTACCTACCCAGGCTGATTTTGAACTGTGAACCTCAGATCTTCTGAGTTGTTCCTTGCTCCAAAACACTCTGTTAAATTTGTCTAAAGCCTTTATTTGGTGCCAGTACTAGGGCTTGAATTCAGGGCCTTAAACTCTCAAGATTTTTCACTCAAGGCTAATACTCTGCCACCTGCGACAAACTTCCACATTTGGCTTTTGCCACTTAATTGGAAATCAGTCTCCAAGATGTGTTTGCTTGGACTAGCTTAAGAGCTTTCATCCTCAGAATAGCTTCTGAGTAGCTAGGACTAGCTAGGCATTAGCTAACAGCACTCAGCTTGTCTGAAGCTTTTAACAGTGTCAAATCATGATTTGAACCCTGGCAGTTTGGCTTCAGACATATTCTTTTTTTTTTTTTCTTTCCCTGAGCTTTTTCACTCAAGGCTGGGATTCTGCCACTTTGAGCCACAGTACCACTTCAACTTTTCTAGTGGTTAACTGGAGATAAAGGTTTAATGGACTTTCCTGCTGGGCTGGATTTGAACCATGATCCTCAAATCTCAGCCTCTAGAGTAGCTAGGTTACAAGTGTAAGCCACCAGCACCTGGCTTTAGACATATTCTTTTTTTTTGGGGGGGGGTGTCCGGTCCTGGGGCCTGAACTCTGGGCCTGGGCACTGTCCCTCAACTCTTCAGCTCAAGTCTAGCGTTCTACCACTTGAGCCACAGTGCCACTTCCGGCTTTTTTCTTTTTGCTTATGTGGTGCTGAGGAATCGAACCCAGGGCCTCATGAATGCAAGGCAAGCACTCTACCACTGAGCCACCTTCCCAACCCCTGGCTTTAGGACATATTCTTAATCACAGTTCTGTTACTTCCATTAATAATTGTTTATAAAGTGAATAATGATCAGGATTTACTCTAAATCTGGCTCTTATGAGAAGAGTTACTCGAACAATACAGGAATATTCATTAATTACACTACATTAATCTCAATATCTGTATATTATAAGTCTTACCCGTAGCTGGTGGTTCAACCATCTTCTTTTTCTTCCTTGGTGGACTACCTAAGTCTCCAGGTGCCTCTTTAAAAAAAGAAGTGTTGTCAATTTTTTTTCTCCTGTTCACAATTCCAATATTTGGGCGTATTTTGGATCACAAAAGTTATGGACCAATGACTAAGAGAAGATAAATGTGCCCTTCTCTTTTCTTGCTGTTTCTTTTGTCAGTCTTAGAATCAGTTCTAGCTTAGCTTATGTATGTATGTGAATATTGGAGTATATTAACAGAGAATCCATTTTTCTGGGTATGAACTCATGGAACCACAGGCATTTTAAGTTATTAAACTACTTTACTTGAAAAAAAAAGAAAGCATTTTTCTAACTAAAGCAGCATTTTCCAGCTTGAAAATACTTTTGTTGGGTGTCAGTTGCTTATGCCTTTTTTATTTTTTTTGCTGGTCCTGGGATTTGAACTCTGAACCTGGGTGCTGTCTCTGAGCAGCTTTCTTTTTTTTGGAGGGTCTGGTTGTGGGGCCTGACTCTAGGCCTGGGCACTGTCCCTCAGCTCTTCAGCTCAAGGCTAGTGCTCTACCAATTGAGCCACAGCGCCACTTCCGGCTCCTTTCTTTTTGCTTATGTGGTGCTGAGGAATTGAACCCAGGGCCTCAGGCATGCAAGGCAAGCGCTCTACCACTGAGCCACCTTCCCAGCCAGCATCTTTTGTTCAAGGAAAGCCCTCCCTTCACCACTTAAGCCACATCATCACTTCTGGCAGTTTCGAGTAGTTGATTGGAGATAAGAGTCTCACCAACTTTCCTGTGTGGGGGGCTGGCTTTGAATCTCAATCTTCAGGTCTCAGCCTCCGGAGTAGCTAGGCTAATAAACCAAACTTGTAATCCTAGCTACTCAGGAGGCTAAGATTTGAACACTGAAGTTCAAAGCCAGCTCTCCCAATCAGGAAAGTCCATGAGACTTTTATTTCCAATTAACCATTAAAAGGCTGGAAGTAGTAGAGCACTAGCCTTGAGCAAAAATCTTAGGGATACGCTAGGAATGTGGCTTAGTGGTAGAGTGTTTGCCTGGCATGCATGAATCCCTGGGTTCAATTCCTTATTACAACATAAACAAAGAAAAGCCAGAAGAGATGCTGTAGTTCTAGTGGTAAGAGTGCTAGCCTTGAGCAAAAAGAAGCTTAGGGACAGTGCCTAGGCCCTGAGTTCAAGCTCCAGGACTGGTTAAAAAAAAAATCTTAGGGACAGCACCTATGCCTTTAGTTCAAGCCCCAAGACCACACACACACACACATACACACAAAAGTATGACTTACCAATAAATTCACATTTTCTAATAAGACATTAATGAACTACAGAATACTCACTGTCCATCTGCTGTCCAATCTTCTCTAACTGTTTACACAGTCGATCAAATATAGCTTTCTTTACACCCGAAGTGGCTGCCATTTTGTTTTTATCCACTTTCAGCTTTAGAATCCTACAAAAGAATTTCACACAATACTTTGTTCAGGATCAGTATAGTTTTTTTGTTTTGTTTTGTTGTTGTTGTTTTTTTTTTTTTTGCAAACCAGATGATAAACTTAGTTTCTTTTGCCTATGATTTGTTAGCACCCTCAACTTTTCACCATGTCATTAGCTAGACCCATGGGAATTTATCTTCTAAAGCTTTATTTAGTAAACTGAGAGTTAAAATGCACATAGAATCTACTTTGTAACAAATGGGGTACATAGATATTTGCTGTAGCAGGGGTGGGGAGTGTTTGGCCTATTGTTCACACACCCTGCCCCCCAACCCCCAATCATTCAGTAAATGGCAAGACAGACATATGTTTCTTGTTGGTGGCCTGTGGCAGCCTGCCTGTATTAATTATTTTGTATGGCCTGTGAATGATGTTATAATTATCCACATGGTCCTTGGAGCATAAAAGTTCCTCATCCCTATTGGAGCTTCATGCCCCCTCAACTACTTAATAAACTTCTGATGTAATTTGTAGAATGAAAATCATAGTATCTTTAAAACAACTTAATACATGATGCTTGTATTTATATTACAGGAGAATAACAACCTCTTACCCCTCCCACTAATAATCCTCTACAGCAACTACTAATAAAAAAAAAAGAGATTTCTCATTCAGGATAATAGACATGTTCAGACCTTTCTTGCTTGGTATACTATAGTTTCAAAAGTGGGGCTATTTAAACTATTTTCACTGATTTCTGTAGTAACAGCCACATTAAACTATATGTATGTATCTTCATTGAATTCAAGGGATTTTTTTTTCCCCAGTCCTGGGGCTTGAACTGAGGGTCTAGGCACTGTCCCTGAGTTTCTTTTGCTCAAGGGTAGCACTCTACCACTTAAGCCACAGAGCCACTTTTGGCCTTTTCTGTTTATGTGGTATTGAGCAACTGAACCCAGGGCTTCATGTGTGCTTAGGCAAGCATTCTACAACTAAGCCACATTCCCAGCCCTAAAGGGACATTTTCTTTTTTTGTCAGTCATGGGGCCTAAACTCTGGACCTGGGCGCTGTCCCTCAGCTCTTCAGCTCAAGGCTAGTGCTCTACCACTTGAGCCATAGTTCCACTTCTGGCTTTTTCTGCTTATGTGGTGTTGAAGAATGGAACCCAGGGCTTCATGCATGTAAAGCAAGCACTCTGCCACTGAGCCATCTTCCCATCCCCTAAAGGGACATTTTCTATAAATGACAATCACTCCTAGGTTTGTAGCTAGCAGAACCAAACACCCTTAAATTAGCAGATAGGTAGTGAGAAACCTATTCTTAAAATAACCAAGTATATTCTCCAACCCCCAGGAAGGTATCTGGCAAAATTAAACAAGACAACTTAGGCAAAGATATCAACAATTACTAATATTTCCAGGACAATAACTCAGCATAGACACAGATATTACAGAATGGTTGATAAACTCAAGAGCAGTTGTAATTATTATTATTATTTTTTTTTTTTTGGGGGGGGGTGTCCGGTCGTGGGCCTGAACTCTGGGCCTGGGCGCTGTCCCTCAGCTCTTCAGCTCAAGGCTAGCACTCTACCACTTGAGCCACAATGCCACTTCAGGCTTTTTTTCCTGCTTATGTGGTGCTGAGGAATCGAACCCAGGGCCTCATGCATGCAAGGCAAGCGCTCTACCACTGAGCCACTTTCCCAGCCCCAATTGTAATCATTTAAAAAATAATTAAAAATCGCTGGGTGCCAGTGGCTCATGCCTATAATCTTAGCTACTCAGGAGGCCGAGATTTGAGGATTGTGGTTCAAAGCTAGCCTGGGGCAGGAAAGTCTGTGAGACTCTCATCTCCAATTAACCACCAGAAAACCAGAAGTGATGATCTGACTCAAGTGGTAGAACACTAGCCTTGAGCTGAAGAGCTGAGGGACAGTGCCCCAGGCCCAGAGTTCAAGCCCCATGACTGACTAAAAAAATAAATAAATAAATAAAAATAAAAAAAATAAAAATCACATATGACCACAGTTCTGAGAGACTTTATCACTCATGAAAAGCAAACTTTGAAATTAGAAACCCAGCTTACATATATGGCCTACCACTTAGCAAATGAATTTCTGGCAACACTAGTTCCAACTGTCAGCTACACTGTGGGATAAACAGAGAATCTGGCCACTTGGCTACTATTCCTTGTGTTATCTGTAAGGGAAAATATGCTCTGTATTGAAATCAACTAAATTAGCATGTTCTTTGAGAATGAAAGAACCACTTAAAAATTGAGAACTTAGGGCTGGGAAGTGCTTGCCTTGCATGCAAGAGGCCCTGGGTTCAATTCCTCAGCACCACATAAGCAGAAAAAAAAGCCAGAAGTGGCACTGTGGCTCAAGTGGTAGAGTGCTAGCCTTGAGCTAAAGAGCTGAGGGACAGCACCCAGGCCCAGAGCTCAGGCCCCATGACTGGCAAAAAAACAACAACAACAACAACAAAAATTGAGAACTTACTTGCATGCTGAAAGTAGTGCAGCAGTGGTGAACAGAGGCCTGGATAAGTCAAGATCTACTTGCTGTGTCTGGGGAAGACTGGCTTCATAGCTAGAGCAGATTAGTGTTTGGAAAATTATTTGTAAGAAAACATTTCAAACGTGGCTGAAAATACAAAACAGAACTAACAATGTTTATGACATGTCTTTTTGTCACTTTAGCATCCTAATTATTTATTTGTTGCATTAGTGGAGTTGCTAAGCAGGTTGAGCCATGCCTCCAGATCTTTTTGTTCTAGTTATATTTTGCTAAAGGGCTTTTTGTCCAGCCAACCTAGGTTTAAAACGTGCCCATTCATATTTCCTGTTATAAATGGAATATAAATGACCACCTTTTTCTGTTGAGATGGAGTCTCTCCAATTGTTTGCCTGGGATGGTCTAGAAACACAATCCTCCCAAATAGCAAGGATTAATGGAAGTTCCTCAGAATTGATCACTGGGTAGTTGTGCTTATTTATCAATATGGTCTTTGTTTTAAGTTTCAGTATGCTCATACCTTTGTAGAATCTTTGAAGCCATGTTCACTGCTTCTGTACAGCTAAACTGTACACTGAGGTCTCTTATTCCAATATTTGAGTTCAGGCCCAGTAAACACTCAAAAGATTTAAGATAGCTCTGGTACATCTTCTTGTTCAAACCAGAAAGTTTAATTAAATAAGCCTTTGAAAGAAAAAGCACATATAAGTTCTATATATTACATAGAATATATATAAATAGCATCAGGTATTCAAAATTAATTCTGTGATAAATGACTCTATACACAAAGGCTTAGCTTCATTTAAGAAAAAAACCTAGAGCTGGGTGCTGGTGGCTCACGCCTGTAATCCTAGCTACTCAGGAGGCTGAGATCTGAGGATCACGGTTCAAATCCAGCCTGGGCAGGAGAGACGGTGAGACTCCTATCTCCAATAAACCACCAGAAAACCGGAAGTGGCGCTGTAGCTCAAGTGGTAGAGTGCTCGCCTTGAGCTGAAGAGCTGAGGGACAGCGCCCAGGCCGAGTTCAAGCCCCAGGACCGACAAAAAAAAAAAACCCTAGGCTGGGAATGTGGCTTAGTAGTAGAGTGCTTGTGTAGAATGCATGAAGCCATGGGTTCAATTCCTCAGTACCACATAAACAGAAAAAGGCTGGAAGTGGTGCTGTTCTCAAGTGGTAGAGTACTAGCCTTGAGCACAGAGAGGCTCAGGGACAGTGCCCAGGCCCTGCGAGTTCAAGCCCCAGGACTGGCAAAAACAAACCAACAACTCCCCCCCCCCAATCAGTAATCATATCAAGAAGACTTTTGCTTTCTAGGAGCTCATACTTTAGAGACAGGTATATGTATACAAAGATAATTTTAGTATTAACATGTCCAAGCTGTTAGAATAAAAACAATAGGAAAGATACACATATGATTACTTGTTTTTCAGTAGTGTCAATGTGAAAATTATTGAGAAAACAATGAGGGAGGTAATGGGAATAAAGTGAGGGTGAAGTAGAGATAGCAAAGGGAGAGGAGGATTAATCAAGGAGACAAACATAAGGATCCACCATGTGGGAAATGAATCCTAACTAGAAGAGTTAAAATAGAAAGCTTCAAAATCAATGGATACTAAGGATGATGTAAGACAACTTGCAGAACATTCTAGGAAAAAAATGGGAAGTTATTACATTAGCAAAGCCATAAGTTATTAAAGTACAGAAATGTGTTGACCAAGCATCATAGTTTGAAGTCAGAGTTGAAGAGAAGCTGGAGAGAGTATTTTTTTAAAGAAAAAAACCATTCAGACCATTTAAGAGTATATTCATTATGACAAAAATACTGTGCTGTGTCATGTCCATTTCATAGACTAAAGGCTCATAGAGCTATCAATGGTGATAAGAATTGGTTTCTCAACATGTGGAACTTCCTAACTCCAAAGCAGTTTTTCTCAACTATTTTGCAACCAGGATAAAAGAAACATGAAAACTGGGTGCTGATGACTAACACCTGTAATCCTAGCTGTTCAGGAGGCTGAGATCTGAGGACTGAGGTTTGAAGCCAGCTCAGGCAGAAAAGTCCCCATGAAACTCTTTTCTTCAATTAACCACTCAAAAACCGGAAGTGGAGCTGTAGCTCAAAGTGGTAGAGCATGAGCCTTGAGCAGGGACAGTGCCCAGGCCCTGAGTTCAAGCCCCACAACTGACGAAAAACAAAAACTAAAAATATGCACACATTTTAAAATATGTGCTTTAGAAGTATAATGCTATAACCAGGGGCTGATCATGCTAGTAGCTCCGTAGCTACTTGGGAGGCTCAGATTTGAGGACTATATTTAAAGCCAGCCCAGGCAGGAAAGTCCATGAGACTCTCATCTCCAACTAACCAGCAAAAAGCTGAAGTGGAACTGTGGCTAAAGTGGTAGAATGGAAGCCTTGAGTGGAAAAAGCTAATTCAAGCCCCAGTACTGATACCCTTCATCCTCCCCACAAAAGTATATAATAGCAGCATGGAAGATGAGCTTCATTAAGAAAGAGAATCAGAGTAACTAAATAAACACACTGCATTTTTTCCCTAACTGGATAAAATGACTCTGAAATTTATTTAGAATAACTTAGGGTGTATAGGAAAAGCTTAAAAACTAAGAGTTTTGACCAAGTCTTGTCCAACTAAAAATTAAAATGCAATTGTTAAGCTTTAGTGTTGCATAAGATTATTTGGACACTAAATGGGATATACTTACCCTGTCCAAGGGGTACTTCATATAGGAAGCTGCAAGGTCTAGGCACATGACTGCATTGCTGGTTTCTGTAGTATGTGCAGACAGACTGATACATTTCACCTGGGATAGTCGCAGGTACTCTTCTGCTTTCCTGGTTTATAAGGGCAATGCATTCACTAACACTGTTTCAAAAGTTTGTCTTTGTCTGACCTAGGTCAGACAAACATTGGTGGACTTCATCCTGGAACCAATTACTGTGCAAGTTTATTTGGGGCTGGGAAAGTAACTCATATTCTTTGGGGAGAGGAAATCCTCAAAGACAGGACCACAACTCTGACACAGACATCCATATACCTAACAGAGTGCTTTCTGGCAAAAGTAAGTTCAGTACCTCCAAAAACCAAGCCCCTCAGCCAGGGTTCCGTGGCTCACGGCTGGAATCCTAGCTACTCAGGAGGCTGCGATTTGAGGATCACAGGGGAGTTTTTTTCCTCGAAGTAGGCCCCAAGTTTCCCTCATCCCGGCGCTCCTTGTTCAGCACCACCAGTGGCGCGGGAAGGACTCCTGAGAAGGACCCGGACCGTAAGGCATGGGTCTCTCTCTCTCTCGGCGAGAACACCCGGACTCACCTCAGCACCTCAGGTTCCGAAAGTCCTAGGCGCGGGGCTAAGCACAGGATCAGTCCCGATCCCATGGCGCCAACCAAAACGACTCCCGCGCACAGTTACCTTGGGACGAAACCCAACGCGGAAGCAGCGCTGGCCAGTGAGCGTCAGGGCCAATCCCTGGCGCTATTAGATTGGTTGAAACGCGACAAAGAGGCTGTCCCTTACACCAAGCGTAGTCTTTCCTACGCGCACGCGCATGCACCAGTGCGGTATCCTGGGTGAATACCGTGGACCTTGTAGACAGCTTCTCTTTTTATTCCTTCCTTCATAACTAACTCGCTAAACACCATTTTCTCAGCCTTTCTGCTCGGCAGAAGAATAGCAATCGCGGCCCTGCATCCCTCCGGCTCACACCCACATTCTATGAACAGACTAACTGGCGCCTCGGCCCGTCAGCCTAGCGTGAAGGGGCAAGAGCCAATAAACACGCGAGATTTGGATTCCTAGAAACGGTCCAATCCACGAATCACGTGCAGAGCCTGGAGGCGGGCCTAGGAGGGGCGGGGCTTGGAGGGGCCGCAGCGTCACCTGACCGGGCGAGGCTCTACGCGGCGTTCGGTGCTGCTCGCTGCTGGCTCAGTGGAGTCGCCATGGTGAGTGATGTGGGGGTGGTGGGCTCCAGGCCGACCCTTCTCGCAATCCTTGCTTTTTCCCACCGGCCCAAAGACCCGCGGGCTGAGTATAGGGGGCCCGCAGCCTGATCGGGGCTAGAACCACCCTGGTTGGCCTGCAGGGTAGGAGTCGGAACGAAGAAGGCCGCAAGCTGGCTGATCCGGGCCCGGGTGGGCGGCGGCTCCTGGCTGCGGCGATTGATCAGGCGGCTTCTCTGAAGGGGGTGGCTGAGCCAGGAGGTTCTGGGTGCCTATGAAGGCCTCTTAAGTGGAATCGGCCACCTGGGAGCCTGTGTCAGGTCTGAGCGAATGGCCAGGTTGGGGGCGAACGGAGTGCCTGAGTCTGCGAGGTGGTGGCGCTGGGACCCGCCCAAATGTTGCATTTTCACCTTTGTGCTTAGCTGTGTTCGTCCGGCCCCACGGGCTTTTCCCCTTCAGTAAACATATTCCACGGGGTCCGCCGTGGTTTCCTTGTCTTTAGTGGCCGTATGGCCCTTGTTTGCAGTGGTTGCCAGAGAATTCTAGGAACTTGCTTAGGGATTTCCTGAAAGCATTCTTTCTGTCTTCCACTAATCCTAACAGCTGGAAAGGCTGGTGCTTGTTTCTTCTGACATTTGTTCATTGCGGACTGACCCTGTCTCACTAGTCTCCTCACTGATGATATCCAAGTACTTTACGTGGATTTTACGCCCACAAGTAGTCATGCTCCTTAGGACCTCTCTGTCATGGCAGCAAATAGTGGTGTGTGTGGCTTTGGCCTACTAAACTTGAACTTCCTCAAAATATGAACCTAGTGTTTGATGTAGTTTCCACCGTATAAATTTTTGGTGGTATTGGTATGCTGTGAGTGTTAATATCTCATTCACAGATTTTACTTTGAATATATAAATAGGAGATAACAAGAATAAATCTTTGACATATACAACTTTCCTAATATAGTATCTTACAGAATCATGTTTCTTATTTCTTAGATTTTTTTTTCTTGCAATTGGAAATTGATACATGATTAGTGTAAAGTTTTAACTTTTGTCTGGATTCTCAACATTAATTAGTTGTCATTTATAGTGTTTAATAAAGGAAACACTTGAGGAATTACTATGTACTCCATTTCCATGCTGAGTAAACCAAATAGGAATAGTGAATCACACATAGTCCAGTTCTTATAAATATTATTGGGAAAAGAAATCTGTCACAGCCACTATCTCTATGCCTTGATTAAGTAAGTCTTTGAGTGTCACTGTTGCATCTGGAAAGAAATCTTGATTTCCTTGGTCCTTCCCAGTCCTAAAAATGTAGAATGGTTCAGTTAATCAAATATTTGTGTCCTTTAGTGCCATGACTTTGCTAGTCAGTGAGTCCAAATAAATGGAGGGGACCTGCTTGTGGAACTTCCTGTAATGCAGTGTGAGGGCTGCTTTATGTCAGTGTCAACTCCGTGCTTTCAATTCTTGGAAGAGAGTTTTGCCTGGGAAATTTGGGAAAAACTACAGGAGATAGCATGTGGGTTAATTTTGAGGAAGATAAACAGAAATTCTTCATGTGGACAAGAAAGATTATTTCCAATAGATGAAGCTGAGAATAGTTAAAATTTCATGGTGTGGGGCTGGGAAGGTGGCTCAGTGGTAGAGCGCTTGCCTTGCATGCATGAGGCCCTGGGTTCGATTCCTCAGCACCACATAAGCAAAAAAGAAAAAAACTGGAAGTGGCGCTGTGGCTCAAGTGGTAGAGTGCTAGCCTTGAGCTGAAGAGCTGAGGGACAGTGCCCAGGCCTAGAGTTCAGGCCCCACAACCGGACCAAAAAAAAAAAAATTCATGGTGTGTTTCATCGTAGGATTCCTTCAGTACTAGTACATTAGTACAAATCTGTTATTCAGATTATGGGGTTCTTTGTTTTGGACCTTGAACCTGCTTGAGCCTAAAGGTAATCATTGTAAGAGAGCTACATTCCCTTGCCCAAACAACAACAACAATAATAATAATTTGTGCCAGTACTAAGGCTTGAACTTGGCCTTGTTCTGTCTCTGAGCTTTTTTGCCCAAGATGAGTGCTCTACCTCTAATGGAGCCACAGATTCATTGAATTTTTTTGGTTGTTAATTGATTGGAGATGAGAGTCTCATCAAATTTCTTGCCAGGTCTAGTTTTGAACCTTGATCCTCAAATCTCCTCCTGAGTAGCTAGGATTATAGGTATTAGCCACCCGTGGCCCACTTCCCAAATCATCATCTTCTTCCCCCTTCCTTCTCTTCCCCTTCCCTCCTTTCTTCATTGGATTTGCACTGTGGGTCTGGGTACTGTCCCTGGATTCATACTTAGAGTTCCGTTTCTGCTGTGATCCTCAGGTGATCTTCAGGTGATCTCTCTCTCTCTCTCTCTCTCTCTCTCTCTCTCTCTTTCTCTCTCTCTCCCCTCCTTTCCCCTCTCCCTCTCCCTCCCCCTCTCTCATCTAGCATTCTTATCAGTTGAGCCATAGCTCCACTACTTCTTTCTTCCTCCTCTTCCTCCTCCTCTTCCCTCTCCTCTCTTCCTCCTCCTCCTCCTCTTCCTCCTCCTCTTCCTCCTCTTCCTCCTCCTCCTCCTCTTCCTTCTTCTTCTCCTTTTTCTTCTTCGTTTTATTGGAAATGAGTCTCACAAACTTTTCTGCCTGGGCTGGCTTTCAACCTGGAATCTAAAGATCTCAGCTTCCTGAATTGCTTGAATTCCAGGTGTGAGCCACTGGTACCTGTCTTCCATCCCCTTGCTATTCTTAATTCTCTCTATAAATTGTTGATTTGTGTATTTCATCATTTTAAAAATAGTATTTTTATTACCATGATAGAATTTGGTGTGGGATTTCCTTCTTTTTACAGTTGATTTGATTGTCAGATTACATTTGTAGCATATATGAGGGAATTGGCTAACAAATAAGGTGCTATAGTAGATGGAGGTATTTGCTTGCATCTAAAGAGATAGGATACTAATGTCATTCTTACTGCTCACTACAAAGCTCTAGGCATATTTTGAGCCTGATTGATTCAAGTGTACTTACTTATTTCCATTTTATAGAGGAGGGAACAAAAGCACATTGCTTAAATAGAGTGTAGTTCTTTAAGTGATCTGTTTATGGTGACCTTTGCACTTTGGGGCAGTTTGTCAGTTTCAGTCTACAATGGGCCTGATCATAAATGTTAATTTGGGGCTGGGATGGTGGCTCATGGGCTGGGAAGGTGGCTCAGTAGTAGAGTGCTTGCCTTGCATGCAAGAGGCCCTGGGTTCGATTCCTCAGCACCATATAAGAAAAAGCCAGAAGTGACGCAGTGGCTCAAGTGGTAGAGCACTAGCCTTGAGCTGAAGAGCTGAGGGACAGCACCCAGACCCAGAGATCAGGCCCCATGACTGACAAAAATAAATAAATAAATAAATAAATGTTAATTTGATCTCAATTCATTGGTGTTTCCATTTTTCTCTGACCTACAAGCAATTACATACAGTCACAAATGAAAACTACTTCCAAGAGCAAGGAAGCATTGTATATGTTTAATGAAAAGATGGATATTCATGGTATGAGTATCTGTATGACTTTTTCAGGAAGGGAATCAAGAATAGTCATCTGTATTGTAATTACATTGTCTTACTAATTTGTAAAAAGATTTTTCTTTATTAGAATTTTTAAATTTACAGCCTACTTTGTAATTTGTCTTCTGTAATCTTACGTTTTTCTATCTACAATTGAAAACTTTCTACTCCATTGATACAAAATAGAATTAAAAATATTTTTTTGCCAGTTGTGGGGCTTTAATTTAAGGACTGGGCAATGTCCCTGAGCTTCTTTTGCTCAAGGCTAGCACTCAACCACGTGAGCCACAGTGCCACTCTGGCTTCTGTTTATCTGGTATTGAGGAATCGAACCCAGGGCTTTCTACATGCTAGGCAATCACTCTACCATTAAGCTACATTCCCAGCCCACAAAATAGAATTTTGCCAAGGTTTTATTCATTTGTTTATAGATCACTGAATCTTTTTAATCATTCTATACAGATACTTTGTAATCTATAGCTCTGGTTTAATTTGTAGTATAATAAGAATTATTATATATATAGTAGCCAAAAGGTGAGAACAACCCACTGTCCATAGATGGAAGAATGAATAAATACAATGTGGTATATGCCTATAATGGAATATTATTTAGTGTTTGAAATAGAGAAATTCTAACTTGCTACAATATGAATGAATCTTGAAGAGATTAAGCTAAGTAAAATAAATCAAGCACAAAAGGGCAAAGAGTCTTATGATTTCATGAACGTGAGGTAACTTGAGTAGTAAAAACAGAGAAAGTAGAACTGCTTGAGACAGGACAGAAAGTTATTGTTTAAAAGATAGAGAGTCCTTCCATCTGGAAAGATTTAAATAACCTGTTGGAGATAAAGGTGGTAATAACTGTACTAATTGGATATGTCAATTTTATTGTTATAAAATGTCATGTATCAAAGTTTATTGTTTGAATGTAATGAAATCCATTGCTTTTCATAATTGCTATCTATTACATGCATAGGTAAGGAGCCAAAAATAAAAATCAAACCAAAGGCAAAGATAGGGTGGCTTTACTAAAGTTCTCCGAGGACTAGCACATGAGGAGTAATAACTTCCAAATCTTTAAATGCTTAAATGCTGTCATTCTCCTTACCACTGAAACCAGCATTTTATGTAACAGCTCTGCCATATAAATTAATGTTAACATTAAAAGTTTTAAGTTAAACATTTTTAAGTTAACTTTAAGTTAACATTAACTTTAAGTTAACTTTAAGTTAACATTAAAAGGTACTTTTTCCTTTTTGTTTTTGTTTTTATTCAATCTTGGGGCTTGAACTCAGGACCTGGGCACTATCCTTGTGTTCTTTTGCTTGAGGGTAGTGCTCTGCCACTTTGAGCCACAGATGCACTTTTGGTTTTCTGGTGGCTAATTGGAAATAAGAGTCTTATGGACTTTCCTGCCCAGGCTGGCTTCAAACTGCAGTCCTCAGATCTCAAGCTTTCTGAATAGCTAGGATTACAGGCATGAGCCACCAGCATTTGGCAGCACTTTTTTCTTTTTTCATATATATTTTTTATTGTAAAAATACTGTATAGAGGGGTTACAGTAGGGTAATGAGTACATTTCCTATGGAGCATTGTTATCTCCTCCTTTGTTTTTCCCCTACCATCCCTTTTCTCCCCACCTCCCAAACTCCGCCCTCCCCATCCTGCCCCCCAATTTTTTTTTAATATTATTTTATTTGAGAACATACTGTACAGAGGGGCTACAATTACATGGGCAGGATAATGCATACATTTCTTACCAAGCATTGCAGCCTCCTCCTTTGTTTACCCTTCACCTCCCTTCCCAGCCTCCCCCCTCCCCCCACCCAATTATACCCCCCTCCCCCCCCCACTGACATTGTAAAGCTGGTTTTGACATGACATTTTGTACTTCTCATTGTTGCAACAGGTCCACCTGAATCCTTAAACGACTTGTTTGCCCCCATCTCCTCCACATGTTATACTGACATCAAATATAGTGAAAGCGGCTTGCCCCCAAATTTTAAAGTTCGTTTTCAACATAGTGTCTTGTACATCTCATTGTTACAATGGGTCAGCCTGTGTCCTTATTTAAACATTTTGTTATATCCCTCTCCCTCCCCAAATTATAAAAATGTATATACAAGATGCAGGATATGAGAATCAGATACAATGAAAACAGAGGTGGAATCAGATTCACTGAAAACAGGGGTTATACTGTGGGGGAAGAACATACAAAAGAAAAGAATCACTAGTGCATTATAAGTACATTAAAAACAATAGCAAGAAAGAAAAAAAACCACTTGTGTCCCTTTCTTGGGGTCCATTTCGCTTAACATCATCTTATATGGTCATACGTACATAGCTTTTGACCTTTTTTGCTTGTCCTAGACATGTACTAGTTATTGCAAATAAGGGAAACCATGAGACCTATGTTTCTTTGGGCTTGGCTTACTTGACTTAATATAATTTTTTCCAGGAAGTGACGCTGTAGCTCAAGTGGTAGAGCGGTCGCCTTGAGCTGAAGAGCTGAGGGACAGTGCCTAGGCCCAGAGTTCAAGCCCCACGACCAAGAAAAAAAAAATATATATATAATTTTTTCCAAGTCCTTCTATTTCCTAATGAATGGGGTGATGTCATTCTTTCTGATGGAGGCATGCAATTCCATATTGTGTGTGTGTGTGTGTGTGTGTGTGTGTGTGTGTGTATAAAATGTGGTATATATGTGTATGTGTATATATGTGGTATATATGTGTATATATACATATATATGTATATATACATATATATATATATACACACATATATATATATGCATACCACATTTTCTGTGTTTTTTTTTTTTGTTGGTCATGGGCCTGAACTCTGGGCCTGGGTGCTGTCTCTCAGCTCCTCAGCTCAAGGCTAGCGCTCTACCACTTGGCCGCAGCACCACTTCCAACTTTTTCTGCTTCTGTGGTACTGAGGAATGGAACCCAAGGCCTCATGCCTGCAAGGCAAGCACTTTACCACTGAGCCACTTTCCCAGCCCTTTTAGAATACATTTCTTTTTCTTTTTTTTTTTTTTTGGTTGGTCCTGGGGCCTGAACTCTAGGCCGGGGCACTGTCCCTCAGCTCTTGGTGAGTGCTCTACCACTTGAGCCACAGCACCACTTCCGGCTTTTTCTGCTTATGTGGTGCTGAGGAATGGAACCCACAGGCTCATGCATACAAGGCAAGCAGTCTACCACCGGGCCACCTTTCCAGCCCCACATACCATATTTTTTTTAACCCATTCATCTACTAAGGGGCATCTGGTTTGGCTCTATATCTTAGCTATGGTGAATAATGGGCAGCACTTTTTTCTTTGAAAATGAAGAGTAGTTGCAGTAGTACTCGGTTATTTATTCAGCTCTTACTCTCTTTCTAAAATCAAAAGCTTTTTTTTTTTTTTTTTTAGCCGTGCTGTCCTTCAGCTTTTCAAGACTAGCACTGTACCACTTGAGCCACAGTTCTACTTCTGGCTTTTTCTGTGTATGTGGTGCTGAGGAATTGAACCCAGGGCCTCATGTATGCAAGGCAAGCACTCTACCACTGAGCCACCTTCCCAGCCCCAGAGTTTTCAATTTTTATAAACTACTAGTGTTCAGAAGTAGTTTATATGGTTTGTATTTCTTTGTTAATCTCAAAATGAAATGTTTTTTGTTTGCTTGTTTTGTATGAAACAGACTAGATTTTGCTTTCATGGTTAGGTATAGGTCTTTGCCTTTCATATTTTTTAACTCATTGTATAAGAGACATTTTATCTTTTTATTTTTTTTTTGGGGGGGGGGTCTGGTCGAGAAGCCTGAACTCTGGGCCTGGGTGCTGTCCTTCAGCTCTTCAGCTCTTCAGCTCAAGGCTAGCGCTCTACCACTTCAGCCACAGCACCACTTCTGGCTTTTTTTCTTTTTGCTTATGTGGTGCTGAGGAATCGAACCCAGGGCCTCATGCATGCAAGGCAAGCACTCTAACACTGAGCCCCGAGACATTTTATCTTTAGTCAAAAAATTTTTTTTGGTTGGTCATGGTGCTTGAACTCTGTGCCTGGGTGCTATCCCTCAGCACTTTCACTCAAAGCCAACACGCTACCAACTTGAGCCACAGCCACAGCACCATTTCTGGTTTTCTAAGTGGCTTATTTAGAGATAAGAATTTCATGGACTTTTCTGCCTGGGCTGGCTTTGAACCTCTCAGGAGGCTGAGATTGGACGATCATGGTTTGAAGCCAGCCCAGGCAGGAAAGTCCATGAGACTCTTACCTTCAAGTAACCACCAAAAGCCAGAAGTGGAACTGTAGCTCAAGTGATAAGAGTGCCATCCTTGAGCAAATAATCTAAAAGACAGCACCCAGGTCCTCAGGACTGGCATACACACACACACACACACACACACACACACACACACACACGCACGCACGCACGCACGCACGCACGCACGCACGCACGCACGCACACATGCACACACACACTATACAGTCTACGGGCTGGGAATGTGTCTCAGTGGTCAAGTGCTTGCCTAGCATGCTGGTTTAGTTCCTCAGTACCACATAATAATAAAAATTTTATAAATAAATATATAATCTAAACATTTAGAACCAGCTTATTCATATGAATGTTTATGAAGCACACAATATATGTATTTTAGATATCAAAGACATAAAATGAGCATTATTTGTGATTATAATGGATGCCCTCTGTGGTAGAGGTGTTTATATGATATGAAGGAATGGATAATTCTACTTGATAAGAGCTAATTATTGTGCAAGCAGATTTTTGCTGATGATAGAGAAGAGTATATATCCTGAATAGCTGTATATTTGTGTTTCTGAAATATGAGCTAGGTGTTTGAGGAGAGTATTCTTTATCATTTCCTACCATAAATGATTAACAATAAATTTAGCTATTTTATTTCCAAGTTGTTTAGTTTCTAAGGTTAGTGTTCTATAATTATTTGGCCTGAAAAGAGTGTCAGATTTGGATTGGACTGCACCTATCACAAGTAGCTTGGTTTGAGAGCTAAATTCTGGTTAGATTCAGAGTGTATTAGCAGAACATACCCCTTACGTGTGTTCTTATGAACATACCTCTTTCTTTGAGGGCAGTCTTCCTCAAGAATGTTGAGTCACCTTAATAGTTGTCAGAATTGATTAGTTAGTTTGAGATCAGGGCTGGAATGAACCATATGTGAAAGTCTTGAAGGAGGACTGTGATTTAAACCATAGAAATAAAAATTGTGCTAAAGTACTTATGAAACACTAGTGAAAGTTTTGTGTTTTACATTTTTATTGCAGCCTACAACACAGCAGTCACCTCAGGATGAGCAGGAAAAGCTCCTGGATGAAGCCATACAGGCTGTGAAGGTACAGTCCTTTCAGATGAAGAGATGCCTGGTAAGAATGAAAATCTGAGAGACACAATTATAGATTTTAGGTTCCTAAGGAAGCATGTGCAATGTTTTCTAAAGTGAAATAGCCTGCAGCTCTTGTCAATCCAATCTTCAGCATCCACCAACATCTGTTATTAGATTCACTTCTGTCTAGCAGTGTATCAAGCATATTTATCAGTATTACATATATGAATAGATTGTATGTTTGCATGTTAGAATATAATCTCATGAAAACTAGAGAACTTGCCTTTTATTTTACACATCACTCTTAACATCACCACACTAATAGCTGACCTGAATTTCTTTCTTTCTTTCTTTTTTTTTTTTTTTTTGGCGGTCCTGGGGCTTGAACTCTGGGTCTGGGCACTGTTCTCAGCTCTTTAGCTCAAGGTGAGCTCTCTACCACTAGCTGCTCTAGCCACAGAACCACTTCTGGCTTTCAGATAGTTAATTGGAAATAGGAATCTTAAGGACTTTTCCTGCCAGGGCTGGCTCTGAACCATGATCCTCAGATCTCAGCGTCCTGAGTAGCTAGGATTACAGGTGTGAACCACAGGCACCGGGCTTTGAGGATCAAAGTTTTAAGTCAGCCTAGCAGACAAATCTCTGAGACTCTTATCTTCAATTAACAATGCAAAAAAGCTGAAACTCAAGTCAAGCCCCGGTGGCTTACACCTGTAATCCTGGCTACTCATGAGGTTGAGATCTGAGGATTGTGGTTCAAAGCTAGCTCTGGAAGACAAACCCATATGAGACTTTATCTCCAATTAACCAGTCAAAAACTGGAAGTGGTGCTAAAGAGCGCAGGGACAGTGCCCAGGCCCTGAGTTCAAGCCCCATGACCGACAAAAAGAAAAAGAAAAAGCTGCAACTGGTCAGGTGCCCATGGCTCAGACCTATAATCCTAGCAACTCAGGAGGCTGAGATCTGAGGATCACTGTTCAAAGATAGCTCAGTTAGAAAATTCCCCACGAGACTCTTTTTTTTTTTTGGGGGGGGGGGTTCAGTCGTAGGGCCTGAGCTCTCTCTGGGCCTGGGCACTGTCCCTCAGCTCTTCAGCTCAAGGCGAGTGCTCTACCACTTGAGCCATAGCGCCACTTCCGGCTTTTTTCTTTTTGCTTATGTGGTGCTGAGGAATCGAACCCAGGGCCTCAGGCATGCAAGGCAAGCACTCTACCACTGAGCCACCTTCCCAGCCCTGCCCCATGGGACTCTTATCTCCAGTTAACCACCAAAAAATCAGAAGTGGTGCTGTGACTCAAGTGGTAGAGCACTAGCGCTGAGCACAAAAGGTCTGTGACAGCACCCAGGCTGTGAATTTAATCATTGTGGCTGGAGGGGAAAAAGTCAGAACTGGAGGTGTGCCTCAGTGATTGAATGCCATCTGTGGTAGAAAATTTTGTTGGGGGGGGGGGGGGTCCGGTTGTGTGGCCTGAACTCTGGGCCTGGGTGTTGTCCCTCAGCTCTTTAGCTCAAGGCGAGTGCTCTACCACTTGAGCCATAGCGCCACTTCTGGCTTTTTTCTTTTTGCTTATGTGGTGCTGAGGAATCAAACCCAGGGCCTTATGCATGCAAGGCAAGCGCTCTACCACTGAGCCACCTTCCCACCCCAGTGGTAGAAAATTTTGAAAGCATGAAACTCTTGAGTTCAAGCCCAATTACAGGCACAAAATAATAATTGTTGCATAAATGGTTTTAATTCGTTTCAATTTGAATTATTCAGCTTTTCTTTCCTCCCTGGATCTTAGAAAGACTTTTAATTTTTATTCTAAATAGATACATTTATTATAGAAACTAGCTTAAAAATTACACACTGATGCTATTTAATATATTTTAATATTCGAAGAGATAGAAATAATCTGTAAGGTCTGGGATGGTGGCTCAGTGGTAGAGCGCTTGCCTTGCATGCATGAGGCTCTGGGTTCGATTCCTGAGCACCACATAAGCAAAAAGAAAAAAAGCCAAAAGTGGTGCTGTGGCTAAGGTGGTAGAGCATTAGCCTTGAGCTGAAGAGCTGAGGGACAGCGCCCAAGCCCAGAGTTCAAGCCCCACAACTGGACCCAAAAACAACAACAACAACAACAACAACAAAAACCAAAACAAAACAAAGAAATAATCTGTAAATACTGTAGACTGGATGAAAATGGAAGGAATCAAAACAAGTAGGCTAGTTTAAGTAGGCCTTCTTGCTGTAGTGTTAACAATTACACTTTAGTAACAGTCTTACGTTTTCTTTTTCTTTTTTTTAAAAATAATTTTATTTTAATTTAATTTTTTTTTAATTGTAAAAATACAGTTACATGAGCAAGGTAATGAGTACATTTCCTATCAAACATTGTTACCTTCTCCTTTTGTTTTTCCCGTACCCTCCTTTCCCTCCCACTTCTACAACTACACTCCCCTCCTTTCCTTCTCTCCTCCTCCTGCCAAAATGGTAAAGTTTGTGTTTCATATATGTTCATTTTCCATATTGATTTCTTTAATTTAACTTTTGTCAGCAGTGATCTTGCAAGTCCTTTTTGATAAGATCATCATTCCTATCAAAGTACATATTGTAACCCCTCTGTACAGTATTTTCACAATAAAAAATATTCTAATAATAAAAAAATCACATGGTAAATTATAAATACATTAAAAACAACAGCAAGAAAGATTAAAAAAATGAAAATGAGATATTTTCAGCTACAGATTTGTAAACACCAAAATGCTTAACTATATAACTTGGTTTAAGAGAATATTAGAAAACAGGTACTTTGACAGTCTTACATTTTCTAAGCTTAGTATTATGCTTTCTTATTTTATTGTATTTTTTGGTTACCTAATTTGGAAAGAAAACTGAGGGTCTTGGAATGGAGAAAATTAGTTTTGCACTTGCTTGTATCTTTTGTCTGTAAATGGATAGGATTTCTTATATTTTAAAGAATTGTTTGTATCTCTGAGTTAAGTGGGGCATATGGACATTTCGAGGGTATAAAGAACTCAGGAGAAAAACAGAGTTTCATGGATAGTTTTTCCAAATAGTTCTATAGGGTCTAGTCTATGATAAAGCCATGGACAAGATAAAGTTACCTTACTTCAAAACAGTTTACCATTTTAATACTTGGTCACAGTAAAATAGAAAATAATGGGATGCGTTTGGTGGTTCATGCTGTAATTCTAGCCTCATGGGAGACAGAGACAAAAGTGTGGAAGTTCAAGGCCAGACTGGGCAAAAAGATAGGGAAACTGTCTCAAAAAAGAAGCCAGGTGTGGTTTCAGGACTGTAATTCTAGCTGGGTAGAAGCAGAGGTCTAGGAGAATTGTAGTGTGAGTGCAACCTTAGGCAAAAAGCACAAGATAGTATCTCAAAAATAACTAAAGCTGGCTGGGAATGTGGCTTAGTGGTAGAGTGCTTGCCTAGCAAACATGAAGCCCTGGGTGATTCTTCAGTACCACAGAAACAGAAAAAGCTGCAAGTGGCTCTGTGGCTCAAGTGCTAGAGTGCTAGCCTTGAGCAAAAGAAGCTCAGGGACAGTGCCCAGGCCCTGGGTTCAAGCCCCATGACTGACAAAATAAAAACAAAAACAGAAAACTAAAGCAGATCAGGCACCAGTGGCTAATGCTTATAATTCTAGCTATTCAGGAGGCTGAGATCTGAGGATTGAGGTTCTAAGCAGCCCAGGCAGGAAAAGTCTATAAGACTGTTATCTCTAGTTAACCATGAAAAAGCCAGAAGTGGAGTTGTGGCTCAAGTGGTAGAGTGCTAGATGTGAGCAAAAGTCCCCTCAGGACAACATCCAGGCCCTCAGTTCAAGCCCCAGAATCACAACAAAATGTTTACAACAAAATGAGTTGGAGTGTGGATCAAACAGAGCATTTACCTAGCCAGAAGATCCTCAGATACTTTTCCCCACCCACAAAAAACGTAGTGAATTAATAGAGCAATTTCCTAGTCTCTAGCTGTTGAAAACTTGAAGTCCAGAGAAGGAACACAAAAGAGAAACAGCATGAAGTTTATTTTCTTTTAATTTTTAAAAAATTATTATTATTAGGGGAGGGGGAGGCTGGGAAGGAATGTGAAGGGTAAACAAAGGAGGAGGCTGCAATGCTTGATAAGAAATGTACTCATTATTTTGCCCATGTAATTGTAACCCCTCTGTACAGTATGTTCACAAAAAATAAAAAAAATAAAAATAAATTATTATTTTGTTGGTGGTGGGGCTTGGACTCTGGGCCTGTGCTCTACACCTGCCCTCTTCAGCTCAAAGAAAGTGCTCTACCACTTAAGCCAAAGCACCACTTCTGGTTTTCTGGTGGTTTATTGGAGATAAGAATCTCACAGAGAGGGCTGGGAAGGTGGCTCAGTGGTAGAGCACTTGCCTTGCATGCTCAAGGCCCTCGGTTCGATTCCTCAGCACCACATAAGAAAAAAGCTGGAAGTGGTGCTGTGGCTCAAGTGGTAGAGCGCTAGCCTTGAGCTGAAGAGCTGAGGGACAGCGCCTAGGCCCAGAGCTCAGGCCCCACCACCAGACCAAAAAAAAAAAAAAAAAAAGAATCTCACAGAGGGGCTTGTAAGGTGGCTCACTGGTAGAGTGCTTGCCTTGCATGTATGAGGCCCTGGGTTCGATTCCTCAGCACCACATAAGCAGAAAAAGCCAGAAATGGTGCTGTGGTTCAAATGATAGAGCTCTAGCCTTGAGCTGAACAGCTGAAGGACAGAGCTCAGGTCCAGAGTTCAGGCCCCATGACCAACCAAAAAAAAAAAAAAAGAATCTCACAGACTTTCCTGCTTTCAACCGTGATCCTTATCTGCAGATCTCAGCCTCCTGAGTAGCTAGGATTACAGGCATGAGCCACTGGTGCCTGGCATGAAGTTTGTTTTTATGTCACAAAAATAATTTCTGTTGTATACTCTTGAATTGTGTTATAATAAATTCATGATAGAAGGAAGTTGTATAATCAAGGTAAATATATTAAGCATTCTCATCAGTTCTCTTGGTATTTCTGTAGGACAAAAACAAACTTATGGATGCTCTGAAACATGCTTCTAACATGCTTGGTGAACTCCGGACGTCTATGTTATCACCAAAAAGCTACTATGAACTTTGTATCTTTTCAATGTTGAAATATAAGCATATGGGCCATACTGTTTTTTTTTTTAATTTTTAATTTTTATTATGATATACAGAGGAGTTACAATTACATAAGTCAGGTAAAGAGTATAATACTTTTTGGACAATGTTACCCTTTCTCTTGCTTCTCCTAGTTTTCCCCTCCCATCCCCATCTACAATACACTTATTTCTTGATAAGACCAATTCTGTTACTTATTAAATTTTTCTGGAATTATACCGTTCTTCATTATCTTAAAAAGTATTCAACTTCCTTGCAGATGTACTAAAAAAAAAAAAAAAAAACTTGCTTTCTGTGCTTAAACTTTTTTTTTCTTTGGTGTCCCTTCTGGAGTTTGAACTCAAGACTTGGGCACTGTCCTTGAGCTTTATTGCTCAAGAGTATTTATTGCTTTACTATTTTGGCATTTTGAGTGGTTAATTGGAGATCAGAGTCTCAGGGACTTTCCTGCTGGGCTGGCTTTGAACTGCAATCCTCAGATCTCAGCCTCCTGAGTAGCTGGGATTATAGCTATGAGTTAACCATGACACCTGCCTCTGTGCTAAACTTTTGTGTTTTGCAGATTGGGGATTGAACTGGTTCACTGTCATTCTAGACTTGCATTCTGCCACTAAACTAAACCCTCTACTCTATGTAAATGGGTTGTTACTATATTTCAATTTTCAGGTATTTCTCAAAAGCTATTAGGCAGTTTAAAGATGGGCAGGGGGGGTGGGAGGGGGTGTCTGACTGTGTTTTCCAGTCTGGTCCTCCTGCCTCAGCCTCCTGAGTGCTGGGATTTATATGCTTACACTGTACCTAGCTTTCTCCATCGTTTCTAATCTTGTGTAGATTGAGCTCAAAGCTTTATACATGCTGGGCCAAGTGTCTTACCTCTCAGCTGCATCCCTGTCCCTGCCCAATAGTTTCAATGACTTCAATAAGTTTTAGCGTTTTGGTTGGAGTATCTTTGAGTCCTTAATCATAATGAAAAGATATGGCTATTTCTGATGAGCTACACTACTTGGAGGTCTACCTGACAGATGAATTTGCTAAAGGACGAAAAGTAGCAGATCTCTATGAGCTTGTACAATATGCTGGAAACATAATCCCAAGGCTGTAAGTAATTAGAATCTGAACACTTTTATATCTATATTTCTTACCTTATTCTTTTTTTTATAAAAATGAACTTTGAGTATCTGATTTCTTAACAACTTGAGTCTAACATTGTGGCGAATACTTATTATTTGAGTAAATTTCCTTTTTATTAGAATTTGAAAATAGAAAAAAAAATGGACATGTTATTTTAAGGTCTTTTAAATATTAGAAAAATTAACTATCTTTTCCTGTATGTTTAAAGGTGAGACGGACCGACAGATACATATAGATGGTAATTTAATACTCTTCCCTTATCTAGCTATATTTGGTAACATAGTGAGACACCTCCCCCCACCATCTTATCTGGCTATACTTGGTAATCATAGTCCAGAAATTTTAAATGGAAAGTGCCAGACGTGATAAAGTTTTAAATTGTAAACTGTTCTAAGTAGCATGATGAAATCTTGCATTGCCCCTACTAGGGATGATTTGTCAAGCATGTCCACATTGTATATGCTGTTTACCTTTAGTTACTTAGTGACCATTGTAGCTATCAACTGTTATGCTATTTTGGTAGTGTAAAGCTATCTCAGTGTCACTTATCTTACTTCATCTTACCACACAGGTTTTATATCATCTCACATCATCACAAGGGTATACCTAATAAAATAGGATATGAAAGCAAGAAAAAGAAAGACGGGCTGGGAAGATGGCTAAGTGGTAGAGCACTTGCCTTGCATATGCAGCCTGAGGCCCTGGGTTCGATTCCTCAGCACCACATAAGCAAAGAGAAAAAAGCTGGAAGTGGTGCTGTGGCTCAAGTGGTAGAGCACTAGCCTTGCACTAGCCTTGAGCTGAAGAGCTGAGGGACAGTGCCCAGACCCAGAATTCAGGCCCCATGACTGAACCCCCCCCCCCCCAAAAAAAAAAAAGAAAGCCGGGCGCTGGTGGCTCACGCCTGTAATCCTAGCTACTCAGGAGGCTGAGATCTGAGGATCGCGGTTCAAAGCCAGCCCGGGCAGGAGAGACCGTGAGACTCCTATCTCCAATAAACCACCAGAAAACCGGAAGTGGCGCTGTAGCTCAAGTGGTAGAGCGCTCGCCTTGAGCTGAAGAGCTGAGGGACAGCGCTCAGGCCCAGAGTTCAAGCCCCATGACCGACAAAAAAAAAAACAAAAAAAAAAGAAAGACATAACTTTTTAATTTTAATCATATAACTTTTTGTTACAGTATATTGTCATAATTATTTTATTATTATTCATTTAATGTCCCTAATTTATAAAAGGGCAAGTATGTATATACAGGAAAAGTCAATGCTATCTGAAGTTTCAGTCATTGAATGGGGATCTTGGAACATATCTGAACATAGTTCAGAGAGGACTGAGTAGTGTGTATGTTCTTTTTGTTCTTTGGTCTATACTGGAATTTAAAATCAGAGCCTTGCACTTGTTAGGTGGATTCGAACAAGGTTAGGGGATATTTGCTATCCCTCCATCTCTACCTCCCAAGCCTAGGATTACAGACTTGAGCCATCATGCCCATCTCTGTATATGTATTTTTTTTTTTTTTTTTTTTTGGGTCCGGTTGTGGAGCCTGAACTCTGGGCCTGGGCACTGTCCCTCAGCTCTTCAGCTCAAGGCTAGCGCTCTACCACTTGAGCCACAGCGCCACTTCTGGCTTTTTTCGTTTTGCTTATGTGGTGCTGAGGAATCGAACCCAGGGCCTCAGGCATGCAAGGCAAGCGCTCTACCACTGAGCCACCTTCCCAGCCCTGTATATGTATTTTTAGAAATCAGTCAGTCAACCAGACTTGGTTCACCTATGATCCCAGTACTCCAGAGGCTGAGGGAAGAGGATCTTGAGTTTAAAATTAGCATGTGCAATATAGGAAACCCTGTCAAAAAAAAGTCGGTGATATTTGTTTATTTTTGCTTTCTTATGTTTTTAGTGTATTAAATCAAGTGATGTTTTCCTCATAATTTAGGAGAAGATAAGATTGTTCCTATCTTATTTAATGTATATAATATGTTTGGACATTACCAAATTCTTGATTTGAATATTGTATTTCTAATTAACTGTCTCCTCATAATTTTCCTAGCTATCTGTTGATTACAGTTGGAGTTGTATATGTCAAGTCATTTCCTCAGTCCAGGAAAGATATTTTGAAAGATTTGGTAGAAATGTGCCGTGGTGTACAGCATCCATTGAGGGGTTTATTTCTTCGGAATTATCTTCTTCAGTGTACCAGAAACATTTTACCTGATGAAGGAGAGCCAACAGAGTAAGTAGTCATCTTGGTTTATTTACGTATTTTTCATTATAGAACACTTACAAACAGTATATATCAAAATAAGAAAATTTCAATCCTTATAACCAATTAGTTTCTAGTAGCATTTTGTGTATAGATTTCCATTGTGATATAGAACTCCTCAGTATGTGTAGTATGATCTAAAATGTGTTATTATGCAGATTATGTTTTTGCTTTTTTTCATTTGACACAATTTAGAACATCCCTCCCCCCCCCAATATGAGAACAAATTTTCTCCCTCCAGTTTGGCTTTCTTACTCATAGCACATGCTCAACCACTTGAACCAGGCCTCCATTCTAGCTCTTTTGCTGCCTATTGGAGATGAAGTCTCTTGGACTTCTGCTACTTCCTGAGTTAGGATTACATGTGTGAGCCATTGGTATCTGGCTCTTTTTTGTTGTTACTGTTGTTAGTATAAATTAGTTGTACAAAAGATTTTCATTGTGATATTTATGTATATGCTATAATGCACTTTGGTAAATTTCAATCTATATTCTTAAACCTGTTTTTCCTCCTACCTTTAATTTTTTTAAAGAAAACAGTTTTTAGTGGATTTTATTATACTATTTTCATATGAGTATATGTACATATGCATGTATATATAAGGACTTTAATCATACACCATATCACCTTATTTCCTACTTCCCTCATTTTAAAATATTTAATATTGGTACATTCTGAAAATTGTATTTGATGTAATGAAATATGCTTAACTTTCTCCATTAGCCAGTTTTTCTTATTTATTATTTCTTGAATATCTGCCAGTTTTTATAATTTATAGACTGTTAATTACCCTAGAATATGTGATTTTAGTGATCTGTGAGCATAATTACTCTTAAACAGAAAAATACCAAAACCTTCCATCATTCATAGAGACTTCCATGTATGAGACCCAGAGACCTTTTCTTTTGGGGGGGGGGCAGTCTGGTTGTGGGGCCTGAACTCTGGGCCTGGGCGCTGTCCCTCAGCTCTTCAGCTCAAGGCTAGCGTAGAGACCTTTTCTGTAACTACCATTCTTTCGTCTGTGACTGTTCTCTGACAGCAATGTGAGATGGTCTACTATAGTTTTCAAACAACTAGGTGAGCTTGAAGTCAGGGCTTGGGCACTGTCCCTGAGCTCTTTTGCTCAATGCTAGAGCTCTACCACTTTGAGCCACAGCACCACTTATGGTTTTCTGGTGATTAATACGGACTTCTCTGCCTGGGTTGGCTTTGAACCATGACCCTCAGATCTCAGCCTCCTGAGTAACTAGGATTACAGGTGTGCCACCAGCATTGTGCTTAATTAGTGGCATTTAGTATTTGCATCAATTCCTCTTTTTTTCCTCACCCTTTTATTTTGTATGTTTTGTGGTACTAGGGTTTGAGCACTTGAACTACATACATCTTTTGCCCTTATTTGCTTTTGTTATATTTTTGCTCGGGGCTGGCTTCAGCCTGACTTACTGTCTCTACAAGTTCTCATGTAATACCATGCCTGGTCCTATCAATTTCTTCTCATCTTTCTTTTCCTTTCTTTCCTTCTTTTTTTTGCCAGTTATGGGGCCTGAACTCTGGGCCTGGGTGCTGTCCCTCAGCTCTTCAGCTCAAGTCTAGTGCTCTACCACTTGAGCCACAGTGCCACTTCCAGATTTCTGAGTGGCTTATTGGTGACAAGAGTTTCACGGACATTCTTGCTGGGCTGGCTTTGAACCGTGATCCTCAGATCTTAGCCTCCTGAGTAGCTAGGATTACAGGTGTGAGCCACTGGTGCCCAGCCTAATTTGACTCAATTTTAAGCACTTAATTAGGCAACCAACTTAAAAACTGGAACCCTGGTACTGGTAGTTCATGCCTGCAGTCCTAGCTGCGCAAGAAGCTGAGATCTGAGGTTTTGGTTCGAATCAAGCCTGGAAGTGGAGCTGTGACTTAGAGTAGTAAAGCACTTCACAAAAGCACAGGAACAGTGCCCCACCCCAAGTTCAAGCCACATGACTGACAAAAAATTAATTAATTAAAAGAAAAATTGGAAACTAAGTTTCTGTCTTAAGAGGTATAACAACTTAAAGGGCTGGGAAGGTGGCTCAGTGGTAGAGCGCTTGCCTTGCATGCCTGAGGCCCTGGGTTCGATTCCTCAGCACCACATAAGCAAAAAGAAAAAAGCCGGAAGTGGCACTGTGGCTCAAGTGGTAGAGCGCTAGCCTTGAGCTGAAGAGCTGAGGGACAGCGCCCAGGCCCATAGTTCAGGCCCTACGACCGGACCCTCCCCCCGCCACCCAAAAAAAAAAAAGAGATATAACAAAGTAGGCCTGGTGTTGTTGACACATGCCTGTAGTCCTAGGCCCACAAGAGACTGAGATCCCAAAGATGATTACAGTTGGAGGACATGTTGGGCAGAAAGAGTCACTAGATTGCATGTCCAAAATAACAAGCAAACAGAAGTTGGTCAATCATAAGGCCTTGAGTTCAACCTCTAATCCAGAAAGAAAGAAAGAAAAAAAACAGTTCTCCAAATGCTCACATTTCAACTGAAAACAAATTACAACAATAAAATGTAACAGGCTTATCATAAGTATCAGTTTATTTTAAACTTTTTGAATTGAAGGAGTTGCTAGCAAGTTAAGGTAGAGTTGGGGAAAGAATTTGTTTCCTTAAATTTGTATTGTGTCCTCTTCTTTTGTTTTTTTCTGATAGACTCTGTCCTTAAAATAACTATGCTAAGCCAATGAAGTTGTTTTTTTTTTTTTTTACAAAGCACGAATATATTATGAAGATTAGAAGAAAATGAGGGAAGGGTTAACAAGTTTGACAAGAAATGTACATATTACCTTATTTATGTAACTGTAACCCCTCTGTACATCACCTTGACATTAAAAGTAAATGAAGAAGGAAATGCATAGAACAGAGAAAAGCTAAGTTGTTCCTATAATTTAAATCCTGTATAAAGTTGTTTCTGACTTTTTTGTTTTGCAGTGAAGAAACAACTGGTGATATTAGTGACTCCATGGATTTTGTATTGCTCAACTTTGCAGAAATGAACAAGCTCTGGGTGCGAATGCAACATCAAGGACATAGCCGAGATAGAGAAAAAAGGGAACGAGAAAGACAAGAACTGAGAATTTTAGTGGGAACAAATTTGGTGCGCCTCAGTCAGTTGGAAGGTGTAAATGTGGAACGTTACAAACAGGTTTATATCTCTTTGCCTGTCATCTTGTTGTAATATATAAACTGAAATCTAATTGTTAAACATTAGATTGAAAAACCTTTTTTCAGTATCTTTTATCCAGACCTAATATAACTGAAAGACACACTATGTTTGTAGGTTGAAAGACTTGGTATTGTGAAGAAAGAGTTTTCCTTAAATTTATCTACAGATTCGGTATAATTTCAATCAAATACTAGCAGGCTTTAAAAAAAATTGAAATCTAAAATTGTATATAAAAAAGGTCAACATAGCATAAACATTTTTAGAGAGGATAAAGTTGGAGTACACAGCCTAAATTCTAGGCCAGCACCTAAAGTGTATATAGTGTGTATTAACATCTATAAATATGGATAGACACATAAAGGGATAGTGAAGAAAGACACAAATCTATGAAAAAAAATGAAGTGGGGAATAGGTGTACTTTCACTGTAAATCACTAGATATGATATATTTTAACATTATAAACTGTCTGGTATACAATTAGTAAACTCAGCAGTTGTAGGGCAAAAACAGCTAAAAGAAAAGAAAATGAGTAGGTAGGGCTTTATTTTAAAAAATAAGAAGGGAGAATTGGGTGTAGGCCAGCATTTGTCTATCATGCATAAGGCCTTGGGTTCCACTGTCAGCATTTCAAAACCAAAACCAGAGAGTTAGATTTGCCAATCCCTAGATTAGAGAATCCATTCTTAGTTTATGAGTTTGTATGTGACCCAATTTTGGGGGGTGGGGGCTGGTCTTGGGCCTTAAACTCAGGGCCTGGATGCTCACAGTTAGCATTTTACCACTTAGTCATAGCTCCATTTCTGGCTTTTTTGATGGCTAATTGGAGATAAGAGTGTAATAGATTTTCCTGCTTAGGTAGGTTTCTAACCACAGTCCTCAGATCCCAGCCTCATGAGTAGCTATAATTATAGGACTGGGCTAGCAGTGCCCAGCCCAGTTATTTATTTATTTATTTATTTATTTATTTTTGCCAGACCTGGATCTTAAACTCAAGGCCTGGGTACTGTCCCTGAACTTTTTGTCTCAAGGCTATTACTCTACCACTTGAGCCACAGTACCACTTCTGGCCTTTCCTGAGTAGTTTACAGGAGATAAATTGTCTGACCTGGGCTGACTTTAAACCATGATCCTCAGATCTTAGCCTTCTGGATTACAGGCATGAGCCACCAGCACCAGGTTCCCCAATTCTATTCTTTTCTTTTCCTTTTTTGTCAGTTGTGGGACTTGAACTCTGGGCCTGGGTACTGTCGCTCAGCCCTTTAGCTCAAGGGTAGCACTCTACCATTTGAGTCACAGCGCCACTTCCGGTTTTCTGGTGGTTAATTGAAGATCAGAGTCTCTCAGATTTTCCTGCCCAGGCTGGCTTTGAACAGCGATCCTCATATCTCAGCCTCCTGAATAGCTAGGATTACAGGTGTGAGCCACTAGCATCTAGCCCCAATTATTTTCTCATAAATGTTCAAGGGCAACATCAACAGATCCTTCTGGAACAATTAAAAATTTGTATGCAAACAACAATAACAACAACAAAAATTTCTAAGTCTTTTCCCCTCATTCAAAATAGAAAAACTCCAAAACTCCAACAGAAGACATAAATATAAAGCCTAAAACTCCTAGAGGAAATCTCTTATCACCTTAGAGTACATTAAAATTTCTAGCTGGTTGTTCTGGTACCCACTTGTAATCCCAGCAAGCTGAGGCAGGAGTATAGAGAATCAAGACAAGTTTAGGCTTCATAATGAGACCCTGTCTCAAAACAAAAAGATATAAGAGATTTCTTAGAATACATACATACACAAACAAACACACAAATGCAAACCATAAGAAGAATTAGCTTTATTTTATATGAATTTTATGCTAAATAAGAACTCATTTTGTATTTAAAATGTCTGAAAAATTTTAAAGTTTAAAAAAATGAAGTATACATGGGAATATGTTCAATATGTTGTGAAAGGATAGTTTAGAATTTTGAAAATGATCTTTTCACCATTATTGTTTTTCTTTCATTTTAGATTGTTTTGACAGGTATACTGGAGCAAGTTGTGAATTGTAGGGATGCTTTGGCTCAAGAATATCTCATGGAATGTATTATTCAGGTAAGTAGGGAGATTTATTTCATTCTCAAAAGGACTCATCTTTTATTTATTTTTACTTTTTTTTTGGAGGGGGGGGTCCGGTTGTTGGGCCTGAACTCTGGGCCTGGGCGCTGTCCCTTAGCTCTTCAGCTCAAGGCTAGCGCTCTACCACTTGAGCCACAGCGCCACTTCCGGCTTTTTTCTTTTTGCTTATGTGGTGCTGGGGAATCGAACCCAGGGCCTCAGGCATGCAAGGCAAGCGCTGTACCACTGAGCCACCTTCCCAGCCCAATTATTTATTTTTACTGGCTTGAAAAAATCTTGGGCATGTGCCTATAACTGTAGCCCTAGCCACTAAAGTGACTGACGCAGAAAAATCTCTTAGTAATTCAAGGCCACCCTTTCGCTTACTAAAAGCTGGTACTCTCCAACTTGAAACATCTCCACTTATGGCATTTAGATGCTTAATTGGAAATAATAGTCTCATAGACTTACTTGCTGGCCCAGTGGTAATTGGAACCATGATTCTCAGATCTCAGCCCCCTGTGTAGGTAGCTAGGATTACACTCAGGGTGAGACACTGGTGCCTAACATTTCTTTGTATTAATACGCTTTTCCCCCCCCAAAATTAGGAGTTTTCATTAATTTTGGTTTAATTGTAGATATACTTTTGTTTATGGACCAGTTTTGTCTGGGCTTATGTTTAGTGAGTTTAAATAATATATTTGGGAAAAATAAAAGTCTCGAGCTGGGAAGGTGGCTCGGTGGTAGAGTGCTTGCCTTGCATGCATGAGGCCTTGGGTTCGATCCCTCAGCACCACAAAAGCAGAAAAAGCCAGAAGTGGCGCTGTGGCTCAAGTGGTAGAGTGCTAGCCTTGAGCTGAAGAGCTGAGGGACAGTGCCCAGGCCCAGAGTTCAGCCCCAACGACTGACAAAACTAATAATAATAATGTATTTGAGTGTAATTGTATGAAATTTAAATGATTTTTTTCACAAATAAGAACTTTAAATATTATATATGAGTTCAGAATATTAAATGAAATACTTTTATTTGTATTAATTAATTTTGATTTTTAGGTTTTTCCTGATGAATTTCATCTCCAGACATTGAATCCTTTTCTTCGGGCCTGTGCAGAGTTACACCAAAATGTAAATGTAAAAAATATAATCATTGCTTTAATTGACAGGTAAGATCTTCTAAAACTTGAAGGTAAATGCTTTAACATAGGAATGATGAATTTAAAGTATTTTGTGAATTGTTTCTGTGGCATCTTTATTATGTCAGTAGTTTTGAAGAAATTATACTATAACTAGTATAACTGTGAATGAGCATCTAGTAGATATTTCTCTGACTTAGGCATGAAAGAAATTTAACTTTTAATGGTAAAGGTCTAGAGGTAATAATTCTTCCTCCTCCCCCCCCCCCCCCGCCCTGTTTTTTTTTTTTGTGCCAGGGGCTTGCTCAGGGCCTGGGCATTGTCCCTGAGCTTCTTTTGCTTGAAGCTAGTGCTTTACCACTTGAGCCACAGTGCCACTTCGAGCTTTTTCTGTTTATGTGGTCCTGAGGAATCAAACCCAAGGCTTCATGCATTCTACACAAGCACTCTACCACTAAGTCACATTCCGACCCCCCCCTCCCAGTTTTTGTTTTTTTTTGTTCGTTTTTTTGTTTTAGTTTTAGGGGGTTTTTTGGTGCCAGTTTTGGGGCTGGAACTCAGGACCTGAGTTCCTGAGCTATTTTGCTCAAGTATGGTGCTCTCCTACTTGAGCTCCATTTCTGCTTTTTTGTAGTTAATTGCAGGTAAGAGTCTCATGGACTTTTCTGCCCAGGCTTACTTTGAACCATAATCCTCACTTGAACCACCAGCATGTGAGACCCTGTGTTCCAATTCTAGTACTGCTAAAACAGAACAACAAAAAAGTGCAATTAAACCATTCTACTGTCACTTTTTCTTAAAAATTTTTTTTTGTGTGTGTGTCAGTCGTGAGGCTTGAACTCTGGCCCTGAGCACTGTCCCTCAGCTCTTCAGCTCAAGGCAAGCACTCTACCACTTGAGCTACAGCGCCACTTCCGGTTTTCTGGTGGTTAATTGGAGTTAAGAGTTTCATGGACTTTCTTGCCTGGGCTGGCTTTGAACTCAATCCTCAGATCTCAGCCTCCTGAGTAGCTAGGATTACAGGCGTGAGCCAACGGCGCCTGGCTTCTTAAAAATTTTTAAAAGTGTCTTATGTCTTTAGTAAATACCGTTTAGTAAAAACCGTTTGTGTTTCAGCCATTTGTCTTGGTTAAAAAAAAATAAAACTGGGCATTTCATAATGGCTTTTTTTTTTTTTTTTTTTTTTTTTTGTTGTTGGTCGTGGGGCTTGAACTCTGGGCCTGGGCGCTGTCCCTCAGCTCTTCAGCTCAAGGCGAGCGCTCTACCACTTGAGCTACAGCGCCACTTCCAGTTTTCTGGTGGTTTATTGGAGATAGGAGTCTCACGGTCTCTCCTGCCCGGGCTGGCTTTGAACCGCGATCCTCAGATCTCAGCCTCCTGAGTAGCTAGGATTACAGGCGTGAGCCACCAGCGCCCGGCTTCATAATGGCTTTTTAAAAATATCAAACTTGAGGGCGCCTGTGGCTCATGCCTGTAATCCTAGCTACTTAGGAGGCCAAGATTGAAGATCGAGGTTCACAGCCAGCCCAGGCAGGAAAGTCATGAAACTCTTATCTCCAAATTACCCACCTGAAAACTGGAAGTGGCATTGTGGCTCAAGTGGAAGAAAGCTCATCTTGAGCTGAAGAGCTCAGGGACAGCACCCAGGCCCAGAGTTCAAGCCCCACAACCAACCAAAAAAAAAAAAAAAAATCAAACTTGGCCTTCCATATAATAAGTGACTGCTTTGCAAATATGCTGTATGAAAGATAGCTCATGCCGATGGCTCATGCCTGTAATCCTAGCTACTCAGGAGGCTGAGATTTGAGGATTGCAGTTCAAAGCCAGCCCAGGCAGGAAAGGCCATGAGACTCTTTTATCTCCAAAAAAAAACACTCAGAAAACCAGAAGTGGCACTGTGACTCAAGTGGTAGAGTACTAGTCTATATTAATATTCTAGAAGAAATTGACTTATAGAAAGTAACAGCAAAGCAGCAAGTAATAAAATGTCATCTATAGTCCTACTATCCAGATTCCTATATCTTTTAAAATAAAAGTTGTTTTCTTTTTTAGATTAGCTTTATTTGCTCATCGTGAAGATGGACCTGGAATCCCAGCTGATATTAAACTTTTTGACATATTTTCACAACAGGTGGCTACAGTGATACAGGTTTGTATAGCATTTCTCCTAAGTTCTCAAAACTTTTAAATATCTCTGCTGCAAATTAATAAAATGTATGGTTTTCTCAAATTTTCAGTCTAGACAGGATATGCCATCAGAGGATGTTGTGTCTTTACAAGTCTCTCTAATTAATCTTGCAATGAAATGTTACCCAGATCGTGTGGACTATGTTGATAAAGTTCTAGAAACAACAGTGGAGATATTCAATAAGCTCAACCTTGAACAGTAAGTTAGGTGACATTCTCGTGAAAATCTTTATAAAGTAATTTTTTTGTCCTGGATTTGTTTTTCTTAATTGCTCTTTTTCTTTTTATAGTATTGCTACCAGTAGTGCAGTTTCAAAGGAGCTCACCAGACTTTTGAAGATACCTGTTGATACTTATAACAATATCTTAACAGTCTTAAAATTAAAACATTTTCACCCACTCTTTGAGTATTTTGACTATGAGTCCAGAAAGAGCATGAGTTGTTATGTGCTGAGTAATGTTCTAGATTATAACACAGAAATTGTCTCTCAAGACCAGGTAAGATAATACCAGTATTTTATTTTAGAGAAACAGAAAATGTAATTACTATCTTAGACCTTGATATTTAGACATGTGAGAAAGCAGGAAGTGTTATTTAATCTAAAAGATGTTTCAGATAGCTTATTCATTATATAAATTAGAAAATTTGAAATATATGCACATATATCACCTCTGATTCCACCACAAAGAGTTTTTATTAACCGGGGTTGATTACTGTTAGGAGCATCTCTTTCCACATATCACCATATATGTGTGTCTTGACAATCAAGTAGCAACATTTTTACAAATTATTTTACTGATACTTCTTTGTAACTTTACACAGAAACAATTTTAAGTTTTGACAGCTGTTATATGCTGATGGTTTTACTTTAGTGGATTTCTTGTTTTTCTCATAATGCAGGTGGACTCTATAATGAATTTGGTATCCACATTGATACAAGATCAGCCAGATCAACCTATAGAAGATCCTGATCCAGAAGACTTTGCTGATGAGCAGAGCCTTGTGGGCCGATTCATTCATCTTCTGCGGTCTGATGACCCTGATCAGCAGTATTTGGTATGTGTTAACTCACTGTAACCCTTTGCCAGGTCCTAACAATTAATTTAATTAACAATTAATTTAATTAACAATTTAATTTAATTTCAACTGAATTAAATATTCATGGCATCTGTGAGGTTTTACTTCCTTTTTTTTTTATTGAGGAGGGTGGTGTTATGAAACAAGGCTGGCCTTGAATTTGATGCTCCTGCCTCAGCTTCCTGAGTGCTAGGATTACAAGCATGTGCCTCTACCAGCTGGGTTTTACTGCTGAGTCATGTTTTCACCCCTCTCTGCACTAGTTATTTCTGACTTAAAGTCCTACTTCCTAGGTAGGAATGTGCTACCATTCTCACTTCTGTTGAGATGGAGTCTTGATTGAAAAGGAGCCTTGCATGTATGCCCACATTGGCTTCAGTGGTGATCCTCCTGATCTTAGTTTCCCAATAGCTATTATTATAGTTATGAGCCACGAGTGTTCTTTTCTTTAAATTGGTACTAGAGGGCTGGGAAGGTGGCTTAGTGGTAGAGCGCTTGCCTTGCATGCCTGAGACCCTGGGTTCGATTCCTCAGCACCACATAAGAAAAAAGAAAAAAGCCGGAAGTGGCGCTGTGGCTCAAGTGGTAGAGTGCCAGCCTTGAGCTGAAGAGCTGAGGGACAGCGCCCAGGCCCTGAGTTCAGGCCCCACGACCGGACCCCAAAAAAAAAAAAATTGGTACTAGAGTCTTGAAATTACAGTTTTGTACTTGGTCTGCTTGCTTGCTCTGTTGGTATTCTAGAACTCAAGCCGAACTGCTACCTCTTCTTTTTGCTAGTTATTTTTTCAGTTCTTATTTTTGTCTTATTATAAAGGCAATGTGCAAAGTGGTTACAGTTACATAAGTCAGATAATAATATATTTCCTTTTAGACAATGTCACCCTTTTGCTTTCTCCCAGTTTTTCCCTACAGTCCCTACCCACAAATTGTATAGTTTATTTTCGACAGTTGTTGGTTATTTTGAGGATGGAATCTTTTTTTTTTTTTTTTTTTTTTGGGTCCGGTCATGGGGCCTGAACTCTGGGCCTGGGCGCTGTCCCTCAGCTTTTCAGCTCAAGGCTAGCGCTCTACCACTTGAGCCACAGCCCCACTTCCGGCTTTTTTCTTTTTGCTTATGTGGTGCTGAGGAATGGAATCCAGGGCCTCAGGTATGCAAGGCAAGTGCTCTACCACTGAGCCACCTTCCCAGCCCCTTGAGGATGGAATCTTGTGGGTTTTTCTGCCTTGACTGGCTTTTGGATCTCAGCCCCTTGAGTAGCTAGAGTCACAGGTATGAGCCGAACTCCAGGCCTTTTATTTTATCTTTTGCCAATCTTGGGGCTTGTACTCAGAGATTGGGCACTATTCCTGAGCCTCTTTTTGGTCAAGGGCAGCACTCTACCACTTGAGCCATAGCACCACCTCCAGCTTTTCTGAGTAGTTTATTGGAGATAAGAATCTCACAGACGGAAGTGGCGCTGTAGCTCAAGTGGTAGAGCGCTCCCCTTGAGCTGAAGAGCTGAGGGACAACGCCCAGGCCCAGAGTTCAAGCCCCACGACCGACAAAAAACCAAAACAAAACAAAAAAAAAACAAAAACAAGAATCTCACAGACTTTTCTGCCTGAACTGTGATCCTCAGATCTCAGCCTTCTGAGTAGGTAGTAGGTACAGGCATGAGCCACTGGTGCCCAGCCCAGGACTTTTATATAAATGAATAACTATAAACTTTTGGATCTTATGAGAAACAAGTTAGATGCTATGGTTTGGGATTGTTTTTGTTGTTGTTGCTTTTTAAACTTTGTGAGAGTTCCAGAAAAACTGGTCTTTAGGTGGTATCCTATAATTACTCTATATTAAACTTCTTTTAATAATAAACTTTAAAAGAAATACAAACTTGATAATCAATTTCTTTATTTTTCCAAGTTGTATTTGTTACATTGAAAGTGCATTAAGAACTTTAAAATTGAGTTGCCTTTTCATTAGTCCTTATTTCCTGGTAAAGACAAATCAGTCCTCAGTTACCATTAGTCCTCAGTTAATCTTTGTGAAGTGAATAAAATAAGTTGCTCAAGCAGGACACAACAACAAATCATGAATCATTTATTTTAGTGTAAAGTAGCATGTCTGACTCTAGTTACTGTTAGTACAAAGTAGCTAACCATAGTTGTTAGGCTACTATAATGAAAAAGGGATCATTTGAGAAATGAAATTATTTGAGAATGGATCATAATTGTCTCCTCTTGGGCCTGTCATAGTTCACATTCTGTTTTGTTTTTTTTTGCCAGTTGTAGGGTTTGAACTCAAGGCTTGGACACTGTCCCTGAGCTCCTTTTTGCTCAAGCCTAGAATTCTACCACTTGAGCCACAGCACCACTTCTGGCTTTTTCTGTTTATGTGGTAATGAGAAATCAAACCCAGGGCTTCATGCATGCCCTAGGCAAGCATTCTACCACTAAGCTACATTTCCTGCCCATAGTTCACATTCTTGTACTTATTCATAGTTGGCTTAGAATAAGAGGCTGATTTCAGTTGCTAGTGTCTTAGTCGTGTATGTGTCTGTGTGTGTGTCTGTGTGTGTGTCTGTGTCTATGTCTATGTCTACATCTATGTCTATGTCTACATGTACATGTGTGAACTCAGAGTCTTGGTGCTGTCAGTCTTTTTGCCCAAAGCTGGCACTTGAACCATACTTCGAGTTCCAGTTCTTTACTGGTTAATTGGAGTCTCAAGGATTTGCCTGCCTGGGCTGGCTTCAGCTGTGATTCTCAAAGCTCAACCTCTAGAGTGGCTAGAATTCTAGTCATTACCTGCACCCAGTGTAATAGCTTTTGACTTTTCTTAGGGATGGATATTGAACAGTGTGTTCTGTGCACATACAGTGACTGTTCGATTATTTTAAAATGATTCCTTATGTTTCTGTGTGAGGTATGTTTTCATCTTGTTTCATATCACACATAGTAGATACACAATTGTGTGTGTGTGTGTGTGTGTGTGTGTGTGCATGCATGTGTACACGTGCATGCGTGTGCCAGTCCTAGGGAACTCAGGGCCTGGATGCTGTCCCTGTGCTTTTTTGCTCAAGGCTAGCACTCTACCACTTGAGCCACAGCTCCACTTCTGACTTTTTGATGGTCACTTGAAGATTAGAGTTTCCTAGACTTTCTTATCTCAGCTTTCTGAGTATATAGGATTAAAGGCATGACCCACCAGTACCCAGCCAATATACAACTTTCTAAGTAGAAAACGGCTGATTGGTTATGCCTATGTACATTTAAGGATATAATAATTCATTCTGTTGTAAGAGGGAATATATATATATAATATATAATATATACAATATATAATAATATATACATAATAATCCATTATATCAGAGAAATTCATAAAACTTGAATGTTATTCCTTATTTTGTATATTAAAAAATGTTTTGTAAGAGGGTAAAAATGCCTAAGAAGCATTGTACTCATACCTGACTTATGAAATTGTTACCTCTTTATACAACTCCTTAAAAAATAATAGTAGAGGGTTGGGAATGTGGCTTAATGGTAGAATCCTTGCCTAGCATGTATGATGTCCTGTGTACAATTCCTCAGTACCACATAAACAGAAAAAGCTGGAAGTGGCACTGTAGCTCAAGTGGTAGAGTACTAGCCTTGAGCAAAAGAAGCTCAGAGACAGTGCCCAGGCCCTAAGTTCAAGCCTCAGGACTGGCAAAAAAACAAAACAAAAAAACAAAAAGCAAGAGTTTCATGAACTGCTTTTTTCTGATACATCTACACATTTCTTTTACAGTACATCTTTTAAGTTGTATTGGTATTTTTCCCAATTTAAATAGGCTTAATATTTTCTGAAGTAGGAATATGATTTACCATCAATATGCATATAGTTGTTTTTGCATCATAGCCAATATATTCTGAGCACATGCCTGGGTCAGGTTCTGATTACAGTTCACATTAATTACTTGGTTTTCCAGTAAGGCCTGGAAATACTTGGGGCATATTTATCCAGGATCACACAGGTAGAAAGTACTAGAATCTGCTTTTTTTTTTTTTGCCAGTTCTGGGGCTTGAACTTAAGGCCTCAGCACTGTCCCTGAGTTTCATTTGCTCAAGGCTAGCACTCTACCACTAGAGCCATAGCACATCTTCCAGCTTTTTTTTGTGTATGTGGTATTGAGGAATCAAACCCAGGGCTTCATGCATGCTGTTAGACAAGCACTCTACCACTAAGCCACATTCCCAGCCCTAGAATCTACTTTTTTTTTTTTTTTTTTTTTTGGGTCCGGTCATAGGGCCTGAACTCTGGGCCTGGCCGCTGTCCCTCATCTCTTCAGCTCAAGGCTAGCGCTCTACCACTTGAGCCACAGCGCAACTTCTGGCTTTTTCTTTTTGCTTATGTGGTGCTGAGGAATTGAACCCAGGGCCTCATCCATGCAAGGCCAGTGCTCTATCACTGAGCCACCTTCCCAGCCCTAGAATCTACTTTTAAATGTAAAATGTAAGGCTATCTTACTTCAGACCCTGAATTCACTCATTCATTCATTCATTCATTTTATTTTTTTTAGTGCTAGTACTGGAACTTATGCAGAACTTTGGGTCTTATGCTCTGGCTTAGCTTTCCCTTCCAGACTGATGCACTACCACATTTTCAGTTCTAGCTTTTTGCTGGTTAATTAGAGATAAGAATCCCATGGATTTGCCTGCCCAGGGCTGGCTTCAAACTTCAGTCCTCATTTCTGCCTTCTGAGTATCTAGGATTACAAGTGTGAGCCATCAGCATCCAGTATAGAGCTTTAATTCTTTATCCTTATGTGTATATGTAACTAGCTACTTAGGGCTAGTTATAACGACCTCACTGAACCTTGGACTTCTCCATTTGTGAAATGGGGTCACTATTCTGTTTCTAGAACAATTGTAAAAACGTAACCAAGAAATATGTTAAAGGGCCTGCCATCATAAAGTCTAGTATACTGTTGTATTGACAAAATGGTAGTAGTGATTGATGATCAGAACCCTTATTTGGTTTTAAAGATTACTAATTTATAAAATTAAAATTTTTGTTGTCAGATTTTAAACACAGCACGAAAGCATTTTGGAGCTGGTGGAAATCAGCGGATTCGCTTCACACTACCACCTTTGGTATTTGCAGCTTACCAGCTGGCTTTTCGATACAAAGAGAATTCTAAAGTGGTGGGTTTACTTTTTAAATATATCACTACATTTTTTCCCCCTTTATCCTCACTGTGTGTTTGTTATTAATAGAGAATTTCTATTATATATCTATAATATATCTATGTAAATAGATGATAATATAATAAAATCCTATTTTTAGTAACTCTTAGTTTCTCATCCATCTTGTCTTAATAATTCCTAACAGTGATGTTCATAAATCATAAACAAGCCTATGAATTACATAAAACACTTAGAAAAGCAATTTAAATTTATGCTAAGACTTTTTCTAGGTTCTAAATTGAGTTAACTTTGCCTAATGAAAGAGCTGTATTGTATAATCACATATCTATAAAAGCATGTAATTGAATAATGTCATGAATTATATATAATGTTTCTGAGTTTATTTCATTGCTAAAATCTTCAGAAGTTCATTTTGAAGAAAATACCACAACTCATGTATGTGAAAGTTGGACAGCCAGGTTTATGTTAGTAAACTTCCTAATAATGGAGAAAATAAGATTTATTCAGAAATCTTACCAATATGAACAGCATATTTTGGCCAGTCTTTATTAGGACAGATTTCATCCAATGTTTCTCACCAATTTGTGGCTGTACTAATAAAACCTAGAACATATTACAAAATTATACTAATCAAAGTGGTATGGTACTGATATTAAAAAAAACACATAGAACAATAGAACAGAATGGAGTCTAGAAATAAATCCATGCACACACAATTAACCAATCTTAATACTAAGTAGAATACAAAGAATATATGATATTTTGAAAAGGATAGTCTCTTTAATAAATGGTGTTGGGCAAATTGGATGTCCTTATTCCCCAAAAATAGTATTAGGCCTTTATCTTATATACAAAAAATAACTCAAAATGGAAATAAGAATTAAAAAAGATCTGAGAGCATAAAACTCCCAAGGGAATTGCCACGACATTGGTCTTGGCAATGAGTTTTTGGGTATGACACCAAAAGTAAAAGAAAAAATAAGCAAATGGATTGTATAAAACTAAAAAGGTGGGGGCTGGGAAGGTGGCTCAGTGGTAGAGCGCTTGCCTTGCATGCCTGAGGCCCTGGGTTCGATTCCTCAGCACCACATAAGAAAAAAGAAAAAAGCCGGAAGTGGTGCTGTGGCTCAAGTGGTAGAGCGCTAGCCTTGAGCTGAAGAGCTGAGGGACAGCGCCCAGGCCCAGAGTTCAGGCTCCACGACCAGACCCCCCCCCCCAAAAAAAAAAAAAAAAAACAAAACTAAAGAGGTGGGCTGGGATGGTGGCTCAGTGGTAGAGCGCTTACCTTGCATGCCTGAGGCCCTGGGTTCGATTCCTCAGCACCACATAAGCAAAAAGAAAAAAGCCGGAAGTGGCGCTGTGGCTCAAGTGGTAGAGTGCTAGCCTTGACCTGAAGAGCTGAGGGACAGCGCCCAGGCCCAGAGTTCAGGCCCCATGACTGGACCCCCCCCCCAAAAAAAAAAAAAAAAAAAACTAAAAAGGTTTTGTATACAAGGGTGCAGTCAATAATAAATATCACCTAATAAGTGGGAGAAAATACTTGTAAATCATGTCTGAGAAGGGGTTAATATCCAAAGTAGTTAAGGAACTCAATAGTAAGAAAACAAGTAATTTGACTTAAAAATGGCCAAAAAAAACCTGAGTAGGAATTTTTCCAAAGAAGATAGATAGGCAAACTGCTGACATGTATATAAGGTATTCAGTATTACTAATCATCAGTATTCACATGTTCACATGAATTAAAATGGCCATTTAAACTTGAGTGTTCATCAGTAGAAAATTAATTAATTTATGGTGTGTATACATACTATGTGCACAATAAAATATTCCACCCTAAAAGTGAGAGAAATCCCACTGTCTGTGACAATATAGGTGAATGTAGAGAACACTATAATATGTAAAATTGGCCAGATACTCTCAAAACCATCCGCCGATGGCTCACACCTGTAATCCTAGCTACTAAAGAGGCTGAGATCTGAGGATTACAGTTCAAAGCCAGCCTGGGCAGGAGAGCCTATGAGACTCTTATCTCCAATTAACCACCAGAAAACTGGAAGTGACACTGTGGCTCAAGTGGTAGTGTGCTCATCTTGAGTTGAAGAGCTCAAGGCAGTGCCCAGCTCCAGAGTTCAAACCCCACGACTAGCAACAAAAAAAAGCTCATTTGCATGTTGAATCTAAAAGTATCAAATTTGTAGAAGAGAGTAGATGGGTGGTTGCCAGGGAGTATAAACTTTCAGTAGTAAGATGAGAAAATTGAGCAAAATAAAAGAAAAAAGTCAAGACAAAACAGCAGCTAAAACTTACTGTGTGCCACACATTGAACCAAGAGCCATATTACTTGGATTGTTGCATTTAATTCTTAAATCTATGATCATTATTAACTTTTAAAAATAAAGAGAACTGATTGTTTTACAGAGAGAAATTTGGGTGGTTGAACATAGTAAAATGTTTAACTTTACTAATAATTACACTAAATCTTCAGGTTGATTTCAGCAAAAGCAGTGGTATCATGCCAGTTCATCCTTAATACTGTTAGAAATGTGGTTTGTACATTCTTGGCAAAATATAGCTATATTGTTTTTTTGTTTGTTTTTTTAGGAAGCCCAATTATTCCACTGTTCTTTTTTTTTTAATCTTTTTACAATGTTTTATTGTACATGAAGAGGCTGCTAAGTAGAAAAATATCTTTAAGTGTACAAATACCCATGAAGGAAATATGCATAAATACAAATCAGCTCTTCCCCCCAAGAAATCTACAAAGGCACCACAAACTGAAGATTCTATTTCCCTTAACTCTAACAGCCTGAAACCTATCCGTTGGCATTACAAAACAGCCAAAAAGGACAGGATGACATGATTTCCAAAGGTTGAAAAATAGCATAAGAATCTCTTGAATCCTAACTTGATCACACAGAACTGCTTCTAAAATTCTAGGGATTGACTTATGGATAGTTTTTTCTTCAAACAAACCAATACACAAGCACTACTGTCATAGGACCTAGGATTAGGAGCACATGGGAAAGAGAACTAAAAAAAAATCTAACTTATTTTAAATTGTTTACTATAGATACAAAATAAACAAAAACTTCAAATAGAAATTAAGAATTAAAGTAAAAAGCTGAAAATACAAGCCTTTATATTACAGTACATATAATTACATAATTTATTAAAATTAATATAATCAGGGTTGTTTTGTTTTGTTTTTGTCAGTCATGGGGCCAGAATTCTGGGCCTGGGCGCTGTCCCTCAGCTATTCAGCTCAAGGCTAGCGCTCTACCACTTGAGCCACAGCCCCAGTTCCGACTTTTTTCTTTTTGCTTATGTGGTGCTGAGGAATTGAACCCAGAGCCTCAGGCATGCAAGGCAAGCGCTCTACCACTGAGCCAACTTCCCTTTTTTTTTTAATTAATAAGTTTTTGTATTGTGAAAATCCATTTCCCATTTTCTAGTGGTTTATTGGAGATAAGAGTCTCACAGGCTTTCCTGCTGGGACTGGTTTTGAACCGTGATCCTCAAATCTCAGACTCCTGAGTAGCTAGGATTATAGGCAGGAGTCATCAACACCTGGCTCTAGTTAGCTTTTTTAAAGTATAAAACAAAATCATACACAAAGATCTTGGTCAAGCCAGGCACCAGTGGCTTATGCTTATTATCCTAGCTACTCAGGAGGCTGAGATCTGAGGATTGCAGTTTGAAGCCAATCTATGCAGAAAATTCCTCTGAGACTTGTATCTCCAATTAACTTCTAAAAAACTGGAAGTGGTATTGTGGCTCAAAATGGTAGAGAACCAATCTTGAGCAAAAGAGCTGAAAGACAGCACCCAAGCCTTGAGTTCAAGCCCCACAGCGCGCACTCTTTCTCTCTCTCTCTCTCTCTCTCTCTCTCTCTCTCTCTCTCTCTCTCTCTCTCTCTCTCTCTCTCTCACACACACACACACACACACACACACACACAAAGATCTTGACTACATTTATGTAAGGGAAGCAGAAAGGAAGACATCAATATCACAGTGTTACCAGTGATTATTGTTAGTGGCAGATTTAGGGGTGATTTAATTTTTAAAAATTTTTTGTGTATTTTGCTATTTTTCTCCAAAAATTAGGGGTGTGTTGTTTTCTTATCAGGAAAAACAATCGAATATATATAAATTGCAAAGGCAGCAGCCAGCCTCAAATGGGTTTTGAGAAGACATTCTACTGATGTACTTGTGTGCACCATAAATGAGACAGAAAAGGAAAATAACAGGAAAACTGTGAGCTCAACTTCACTGCTTTTGCTGTTTGGTTCTATTAGAATTTTAAGTAAAATGAATATTCTTGAGCAAGTTAATCTTGAACTTAAGGTAATTTAAAATAATGTTTCTTATTATAGGATGACAAATGGGAAAAGAAATGCCAGAAGATCTTTTCATTTGCTCACCAGACTATCAGTGCTTTAATTAAAGCAGAGCTGGCAGAATTACCTCTGAGACTTTTTCTTCAAGGAGCACTAGCTGCTGGAGAAATTGGTTTTGAAAATCATGAAACAGTAGCATATGAATTTATGTCCCAGGTGAGGATCTGCTCTCCTTTCCAATTCATTTTACTGAGTAGAGTCCCTTGTTTATAGTTGCTATGGTAATATACATGGTTTTAATCTTTTACTTCCTGATGGGATAACTATTGATTTCTCACCATCTTAGGACCTCTTCATATTATCCTTCTATTTCTTGCATTAATCTGTAGAACTTCTGTAGCTAGCAAGGTAAATACCTATAGATTGGGAGAAGATCTTCACCAGCTATACAACAGATCGGGGCCTCATATCTAAAATATACTTAGAGCTCAAAAAAATAACTGACCACCCCCTAAGTCGGGCACTGGTGGCGCATGCCTATAATCCTAATCAGGAGGCTGAGGTCTGAGGATGGCAGTTCAAAGCCAGCCTTGGCAGGAAAGTCCATAAGACTCTTCAGTAAACCTCCAGATGGGCTGGGAAGGTGGCTCAGTGGTAGTGCGCTTGCCTTGCATTCGTGAGGCCTTGGGTTCGATTCCTCAGCACCACATAAGCAGAAGAAAGCCATTAGTGGTGCTGTGGCTCAAGTGGTAGAGTGCTATCCTTGAGCTGAAGAGCTGAAGGAGAGCACCCAGGCCCAGAGTTAAAGCCCCAGGACTGACAAAAAATAAAAAATAAAAATAAACCACCAGAAAACCTGAAGTGGCGCTGTAGTTCAAGTGGTAGAGGGCTAGCCTTGAGCTGAAGAGCTGAGGGATACAGCCCAGGCCAAGTTCAAGCCTCATGACCAACAACAACAACAAAAAAGCACCCTTTCCCCTCCAAAAAAGCAAATCCTCAAAGAAACAACCACCCCATTAATAAGTGGGCTAAAGAATCTAAGAGGCTTCTCTGAAGAGGAAATAAAAATGGCCAATAGACACATGAAGAAATTTCAATATCTCTGGCCATAAAAAAAATGCAAATCAGGGGCTGGGGGTTTAGCCAACATGCACAAGGCCCTGGGTTCGGTCCTCAGCTCTGGAAAAAAAAAAAAAAGAAATGCAAATCAAAACGACATTGAGATTCTACCTTGTCCCAGTTAGAATGGCCATTTTCAAGAAAACAACAGATGCGGGGCTGGGAAGGTGGCTCAGTGGTAGAGCGCTTGCCTTGCATGCCTGCGGCCCTGGGTTCGATTCCTCAGCACCACATAAGCAAAAAGAAAAAAGCTGGAAGTGGGGCTGTGGCTCAAGTGGTAGAGCGCTAGCCTTGAGCTGAATAGCTGAGGGACAGCGCCCAGGCCCGGAGTTCAGGCCCCATGACCTACCTCCCCCCCCCCAAAAAAAAAAAAAAAAGAAAGAAAACAACAGATGCTGGTGGGGATGTGGCCAAAAGGGAACGCTACTACACTGTTGATGGGAATGTAAGCTGGTTGAGCCAGTCTGGAAAGCTGTATGGAAGTTTCTCAAAAGACTAAATAGACCTGTTGCAACAATGAGAAGTACAAAATGTCATGTCAAAACCAGCTTTACAATGTCGGTGTGGGAGGGGGAGGGGGGTATAATTGGGTGGGGGGAGGGGGGAGGCGGGGAAGGGAGGTGAAGGGTAAACAAAGGAGGAGGCTGCAATGCTTGGTAAGAAATGTATGCATTATCCTGCCCATGTAATTGTAGCCCCTCTGTACAGTATGTTCTCAAATAAAATAAAATAAAATTAAAAAAAAAAAGACTAAATAGAGCTACCTGTGACCCAACACTCCCACTCCTAGACATTTACTCAAATCATCACAAACAAGGCCACACTAAAGCTACTAGCACAACCATGTTCATCGTAGCATTATTTACCACAGCTAAGATGGAATCAACCCAGATGCCCCTCATAGAGAATGGATGAAGATAATGTGGTATATAATAAGCACAGTGGAATTCAGTGCTTCCGTCAGAAAGAATGACATCGCTCCTTTTGTAAGGACAGGGAAAGACTTGGAAAAAATCATATTAAGTAAAGTTAGTCAGCTCCAAAGAAACATAGGCTCCATGGTTTCCCTCATTTGTAATAGTTAGTTTAGGATAGTCATAGCATAGGTTCACAGTAGTCCAGTAACTATGTACATATGACCATATAAAATAATGCTAATCGAAATGGTCTCCATGATATGGAAACAAGGGATTTTTGTTGTGGTGGTTTTGTGGGTTTTTTTCCCTCCTTTTTTTTTTTTTTTTAGTGTACTGTTTGCTGTTATTTCTTTTGTCTTTCTTTTTTTCTCTTCTGGTTTATTCCTTGTGGTCACTGTTTTCTGATTTCATACTCTTAGTCTTGGACACATAAATTGACATGTTGAAACCCTTTTGCACAACTATTTTGAGATCATAAAATTATTTTTAAAAAAAGAAAAAGTAACCCTCACAAAAAAAAAAAGAATTTTGGAAAATGCTCAACTTGAAGAATCTTTTGCTTTGTTTTAACTAGGCATTTTCTGTGTATGAAGATGAAATCAGTGATTCAAAAGCACAGCTGGCTGCCATAACTTTGATCATTGGTACTTTTGAGAGGATGAAGTGCTTCAGTGAAGAGAACCATGAACCATTGAGGACTCAGTGTGCACTCGCTGCATCCAAACTTCTGAAAAAACCTGATCAGGGCCGAGCTGTGAGCACTTGTGCACATCTTTTCTGGTCTGGCAGAAACACAGATAAAAATGGAGAGGAGGTAAGGTCATTACCAATTGCAGAATTGTTTGCTGTGAAATCATGCTCTGGAGTGAAATATTTGAGGTACTTAAAAATTGGATGAAGTTATTTGCTTTGTTTTGTTAAAAGAAGTGACTAGAGAATAATGTGTGGAGCATCTTCCTGAGGTAAAGCTCCCATTTTGTAATCTCTAGCCAAAAAGGGCACATAATGCGCTTACTTGAAGTGATCAAGTGAAAGTTTTGCCGGCTTTTTTCTTTTTGTTTATGTGGTGCTGAGGAATCGAACCCAGAGCCTCATGCATGCAAGGCAAGCGCTCTACCACTGAGCCACCTTCCCAGCCCCTCAAGTGAAAGTTTTACGTTTGCTGAAAGGCAGCATATTTTTAGTGGAAGTTAGGAAGCATTATGGGAAAAATGGACCTACAAATATCCAAAGTCTGGCACAGAACTCTTATGTCCTGAGCATGCTCAGTGGCAGACTTCTGAGATTTTAAGATGCTAAGGGTCAACTTTATCCTTTTGCTTTTTTAAAAGGAAGAATGCACAGTATCTTGGAAGCTGATGAAAGAGTACTGTAGCATTGTGTTTTGTGAAAATGAGACATACATGGTTTATTAATCTCTTTCTTTTTATCTTAGCTTCATGGAGGCAAGAGGGTAATGGAATGCCTAAAGAAAGCTCTAAAAATAGCAAATCAGTGCATGGACCCCTCTCTACAAGTGCAGCTTTTTATAGAAATTCTGAATAGATACATCTATTTTTATGAAAAGGAAAATGATGCGGTAAGTGAATTAGGAAGTGTCATTAGTTAACATTTTCCCTTTCTGCCCTAGAAGATTTAATGTATACAAAAGTTTATTGCTGGGTAGCTTCATTTTGTCTGTGAAAGTCAGAGTTTGCATTTTACCTGCTGTCTTTTTTCATTCATAGTTTACAGTCCTTCTGTCAGCAGAGATATATCTTGAATCAATTTTTTTTCTTTTTTTCTTTTCTTTTTCTTTTTTTTTTTTTTTTTTTTTGTTTGGTCGGTCATTGTGTTTGATCTCTGGGCCTGGGTGCTGTCCCTCAGCTCTTCATTTCAAGGCAAGTGTGCTGCCACTTGAGCCATAGTGCCACTTCAAGTTTTCTGGTGGTTAATAGGAGATAAGAGTCTCATCGACTATTCCTATCTAGTCTGGCTTTGAATCACAATCCTCATATCTCAGCCTCCTGAGTAGCTAAGCTTACAAGTGTGAGCCACTGACACCCGGCCCATTTTATGTTTCTTTTACTGATTCATAGTACTCTGCTTTTTTATTTTATTTTATTTTTTTTTGTTGTGCTTAGGACCAAACTCAGGGCCTAGTACTTGCTAGGCAAGTGCTCTTCTACTTAACTAAATCCTCAACCTTGCTTTTCTGCTTTCAAGGTGTTTTTATTTTGACATAATAAATAGCCAGGAGTTGTTGCTCAAAGTAACATGTTTTCCTTTTTCCTTTTTCATAATTACTCAGGTAGTTGGAGAGAGTCATATATATTCTTATAGTAGATTGAATTACCTTTTCGGGATACAGGCTTGATCATGAAATTATACATGTTCTTTTATAGGTAACTATTCAGGTTTTGAACCAGCTTATCCAAAAGATTAGAGAAGATCTTCCAAATCTAGAGTCCAGTGAAGAAACCGAGCAGATTAACAAACATTTTCATAACACACTGGAACATTTGCGCTTGAGGCGGGAATCACGAGAATCTGAGGGGCCAATCTATGAAGGTCTCATCCTTTAAACAGCTCATACTCCTTTCCACATACATCCAGTAAGGGTTTATTAACTAGGTCTCCCTTCTATAGATTGTGCCTTTCAGAAATGCTGAGGTAGGTTTCCCGTTTTTTACTTGTGATGTGTTTTACCCAGCACCTCCGGACACTCACCTTCAGGACCTTAATAAAGTCATTCACTTTGTATGTGTTCAAGTCTGTCTGATCTCCCCAAGTAGCATGACTGATCTGCTATAAAACTTCCATGATCTGTAAAAAACAAAAACAAAATCCACTTATCTTGGTTATTAATGAAACTCTCCTTGCTTTTTGTTTTGTTTCAATGTTGATTGTGTATTTTCTTCATTACCAGGAAATACTAACCCTAAAAAGTACCTGTCTCTGTTCTTAGTCCTCTTTGAGATTTAGAGGAAAGGAATACTGTTTGTGAGATTGAGCTTGGGCTTTTCCCTAAACGCAAGATAAGGCCATGGGTAACATTTTCCCTAAAAATAGAATATAATGCATGTTTGAAAAGTTTAAACCACCATGGTCAAAAGCAGAAGCTATATTTTGCATATTTGGACTCAGCCATTCATTAAGAACTTTTGTTGTCCTCTAGACTTATTTATCAGAAATAATTTGGTTCTAAATAGTATAAAATAGAAAATTTTGTGGTCTATATAATTTATGTATAACCATTACTGTAAATTTAATGGGAAATGCATCAAAATTATGATTTTTTTTGCACCCAGTGAAACAATAAAGTTGCTATTAACAATTTTGGACTTTTCTTTTCATACTGTCTTAACTGAGCTGGATGCTAGTGACTATTGCTTGTAATTGTAGCTTCTCAGGAGGCTGACATCTGAGGATCATAATTTGAAGCCAGGAAACTTCATGATAATTTGGGCAGGAAACTTCATGATATTCCTATTTACCGTTACCCTCAAAAAGCCAGAAGTGGAGCTGTGGCTCAAGTGGTAGAACTCTTTAGCCTTAAGAAAAACAGCTCAGGGGCTGGGAAGGTGGCTCAGTGGTAGAACGCTTGCCTTGCATGCATGAGGCCCTGGGTTCGATTCCTCAGCACCACATAAGCAAAAAGAAAAAAAAAGCTGGAAGTGGCGCTATGGCTCAAGAGCTAGAGTGCTAGCCTTTAGCTGAAGAGCTGAGGGACAGCACCCAGGCCCAGAGTTCAGGCCCCACGACCAGACCCCCCCCCCAAAAAAAAAGAAAAAAAGCTCAGGATGGGCATTAAAACTAGTAGAGTGCTTATGGAATCTTGTACATTCTCGTATTTATGGAATTCACTTGTTCAAGTCCCCATCTATGCTTTCAGTCATTATACTTTTGCATGATGACTTCTCTTAATTCCCTAAAGGCTTTCCACCCATATTAATTTTCCACTATGTAACTATCCCAAAGCCTAGTGTCTCATCTCTGATAAACTCTCATCTCTGATAAACCACCAGAAAATGGGAAGTGGTGCTATGGCTCAAGTGGTAGAGCACTAGCATTGGAGCTAAAGAGCTGAGGGACAGCGCTCAGGCCCAGATTCAAGCCCCATGATTGACAAAAAAAAAAAAAAAAAAAGTGGTCAGGTGCTGGTGGCTTAGCTACTAGGAGGCTGAGATCTAAGGATCATGGTTCAAAGCCAGCCTGGGCAGGAAAGTACATGAGATTCTCTTCCTCCTGTGAACCTCCAACTTCCAAAAAGTTGGAAGTGGCTCAAGTGATAGAGTATAGCCTTGAACAAAGAAGCTCAGGCCCTGAGTTTAAGCCCTATTCAAGAACTATTAGACATTTCATGGCCATTGGAAATAATAAATAAAAATAATAATTTCTAATAATAAAATGTGTTTGAAAGAAGCATATTTGTCTGGTATATTTTATAAAGCCAGGTTTAGTCATTTCTGTCTTGAATTATGTACACAAAGGTGATGGAATATTTTCCTATACTACTACAAACTGAAGAATATATAAACTGGTGAGCTTTATCATAGAATAATATGGAATAGTATATATAAGATTAAACTCCAATTATAGGTTTTTTCAGCTGTAACTATGATATCTGCCCAGGAGAATAATGAACATTACAAAATAATTTTTCTTAACTGGTTTTGTTTATACACATCTCTGCATCAATGCTTCTCAAACTTGAACACATAAATCACCTTTGGAATCCCACAACAATCTCTTCAGTGGGTTCAGCACATTTAAGTAACCTTGAATCATGTACATGTGTGCTGCCTTATTTTGCCAAATGTCCTTTCTGTCTAGTGGGAATGTGTAAAGAGACATCATGTGTGGTGGTGGTGCTGCTGATGGACAAGATATGAGCCTGTGAACAGTGTGCTGTGTATTGCTGCTGCTGCTGAGTCTTTGAACAGGAAAGCCTGAGAATAAAACATGGCCACCATTCTCACCTTGCTCTACATTTTCTTTTGGCCCACTTGAATGGAGAATCAATATCACAGGAGCCATATGCAGACCTTCTGGCTTCACTGTTTCCTCTGGTGTCACTGGAGGAAAACATTTTGCTCTATACATGAGTCAGTGCAGGATACTTCATACTATTAGACAATTTCACTATAACTATAATGGACACAACTTCAATTCAGAGCAAAGAAAATTTGATTACCATGGGAATAATAAACCCAGGTTCTGTGAGTACATGAAAAGTTAGAAAATACCACTTTAGGCAACTTTTGTACTTAAGAAATGATGTGCCTGGGCTGGGAAGGTGGCTCAGTGGTAGAGTGCTTGCCTTGCATGCATGAGGCCCTGGGTTTGATTCCTCAGCACCACATAAGCATAAAGAAAAAAGCCGGAAGTGGCACTGTGGCTCAAATGCAGGAGAGGAAAGTATGCGAGAGCAGAGCAGGGCAGGCCTGTGGAGAGTCGGGCAAGCCTCCTCTGGAGGCCATTTAGGACCTTCCTCTAGAGAGGCCTGTTAAGAGGTACCTCCCGGAGCAGAGCAAGACAGGCCTGTGGAGAGTGGAGAGGTCCACAGAGAAGGAGGCAGGAAGAAAAGGAAAAGCCTTCCTCTTTGGAGGTTTGGAACTTTGGAGATCTGAGGTTTGGACGTTTGCAGACCAACTAATAAATAGGTCAGGGCTGCCCATTGGCGTTCCCGCGGTTTGGTGGTCGAGGTTGCTCTTGGTTCTGGGTATCTAGCCCAGGACAAGGTAGTTGCAGGCCCCATTTCTGGTGTAAATAGTGTAAATTAAAAAAAAAAAAAATTGTCGCCTTTAACTGTGCCTCGATGGATTGTTTCACTCTTTAGAGGTCATAATTGAGATGAGACCCAAGGTCAGCAGCCACCTCAATGTACCGCCTCAATTTCACTTACTGATACAGATGCCTAGAGAAGCCTAAACCATAAGATGGCAAAGAGACAAAAGCAGCTGATCCACCAGTTGAGAATTCATCCGCTCCTGAGGCTGACCAGGGCAGGACTGAGTAAATGCCGGCTTACCTTACCATTATCAGGTTTAGTCATCCAACAAGAAGAAATGAACATTAAATTCCAACAATAAGAAATGAATAAAAGATTGGAGCTGAAGACCTTAAGTGCTTGCTTTTTGCCCATTGACCAGATCATTAGAACTATCTGCATTAACTATGCAGTATGGGGTTTTTATTATTTTTATCTAAAGACATCTCTTTTGGTAATGGCAAACGTGTTTTGTTTTGTTTTGCATGGTTTTCCTCAATACACTTTTAAAGGTTTTTAAATTGTTTCATATCTGGTCAAGTTGAGATTTTTAAGAAGTTTATTTTTAATTTGTAATAAATTTAGTTTTTGTTTTTTTTTGTCGGTGGTGGGGCTTGAACTCTGGGCCTGGGCTCTGTCCCTCAGCTCTTCAGCTCAAGGCGAGTGCTCTACCACTTGAGCTACAGCGCCACTTCCGGTTTTCTGGTGGTTTATTGGAGATAGGAGTCTCACGGTCTGTCCTGCCTGGGCTGGCTTTGAACCGCGATCCTCAGATCTCAGCCTCCTGAGTAGCTAGGATTACAGGCATGAGCCACCAGCACCCGGCTAAAAGTTTTTTTTTTTTTTTTTAAGTCAACAAACTTTAAGCACCTATTAATAAAGGTCTTAAAAAAAGGGGAGGGGTTTGGGAAGGTGGCTCAGTGGTAGAGCACTTGCCTTGCATGCTCGAGGCCCTGGGTTCGATTCCTCAGCACCACATAAGAAAAAAGCCAGAAGTGGCGCTGTGGCTCAAGTGGTAGAGTGCTAGCCTCCAGCTGAAGAGCTGAGGGACAGTGCCCAGGCCTAGAGTTCAGGGCCCACGACCGGACCCCCCCACCCCCCAAAAAAAGATAATGCCGGGCACCAGTGGCTCACACCTGTAATCCTAGCTACTCAGGAGGCTGAGATCTGAGGATTGCGGTTCAAAGCCAGTCCAGGTAAGAAACTCCGTGAGACTCTTATCTACAATAAACCACTCAGAAAAACAGAAGCGACTCTGTGGCCCAGGTGGTAGAGTGCTGGCCTTGAGCTGATAGAGCTCAAGAGTTCAAGCCCCATGACTGACACACACACAAAAAGATCATGTCTGCAAATATAGTTTTGCCTTTGTCTTTCCCTTTGTGAATCCTTTTTTGTCTTTCTCTTGCCTTATTGCCCTGGAGAGAAAATGGACATTCTTGCCTTGTTTCTTATTTTAGAGAACATGGTTTTAGTTTTTCATCATTTAGTATGGTATTGGCTGTTGGTCTGTCATATATAGCCTTAATTATGTTGAGGTATGTTCCTTCTATCCCTAACTTCTCGAGTGCTTTTTAACATGAACAGTTATTGCTTTTTGTTAGGCCTTTTCTGAATCTATTGAGAGGATCATGTGGTTCTTGTCTTTGGCTTTGTTAGTATAGTATTTATTTATGTATATTAAACCAGGCTTGCATCTCTGGGATAAAATCTATATAATCACCGTGTATATTTTTTGATTGGCTGTTGAATTCTGTTGGCAAATATTTTACTAAGGAGCTTTGCATATATGCTTATCAGAGAGATTGGTGTATAGTTCTCTTTTTTGGGGGGGGTCCAGTCGTGGGGCCTGAACTCTGGGCCTGGGCGCTGTCCCTCAGCTCTTCAGCTCAAGGCTAGCGCTCTACCACTTGAGCCATAGCGCCACTTCCGGATTTTTTTTTCTTTTTGCTTATGTGGTGCTGGGGAATCGAACCCAGGGCCTCAGGCATGCAAGGCAAGCGCTCTACCACTAAGCCACCTTCCCAGCCCTATAGTTCTCTTTTTTGTTGAGTCCCTACTTGGTTTGGGATGAGTGTAATGCTGGCTTCATAAAACATGTTTGGTACTGATCCTTATGTTGTTTGAAGAATACTGGTTAGTTCATCTTTAAACAAATTGAACTGTGACTCCTTTGGGACCTGGACTTTTTCTTGTTGGAAGACTCCTTATTACTTACTTCAATCTCATAATGTTTTATGGGCCTGTTTTAACTGGCTTATATCTTCTTGGTTCAGCTTAGGCAGCTTGTATGCCTCTAGAAATATATCAATTTCTGCTAGATTTTCCATCTTAGTATAGGTTTAAAAGTTGTCCCTTATAATCTTTTGGATTTCTTGGATGTCTGTGGTGAGATAACCCTTGTCATCTCTGATGATATTGATTTGAATCTCTTCTCTCCTTTTTCAAAATCTCAACTTAGCCGGCGGGGAGTTGGGAGGGTAGTCTGTCAATTTTATTAATTTTTTTCAAACAAGTTTTTTCTTTTACTGATTCTATGTGTAGTTTTTTAAGTTTATAATTCATTGATTTCTGCCCCTCTAGTAGTTTTGGGTTTGGTTTGTTCCTGTTTTGGTAGCAGCTTTAGCTATTTGTTTTCTTTATTTAAAATAAAAAGAGAAATATGACTCGTTATTTGTCTTCAAGAACTCACTGCCTCTGACACAGTGCAACAGTCACATTACCCTTCAGCATGTTTCTTCCACTAAGGAAGCTGGAAAGTTGGCTTGGAAAAAAGATGGCCCCAATCAGGCTTCTTTTCTGCTCATTTTTCCACCCAGTCTTTTGGAAACATTTGGGTCCACACCTACAATCTCTGCCAGATTTATACCAGTGACTACCTCTCTAGTTTCTCATCTGCCTGACTTCTTTGGGTGTGGGTATTTGAGATCCCTGCATTAAGAACAACATCTGGGAGCCATTCACTCTTGAGGGAGTAGAAGGGTGGCACAGGCTTCTGGGAAAGGATACTGCTCAAATGTCTCAACAGCCTGAGTGGGAATAGTGGTGGCCTATTGTGGCTGTGCTAGGAAGTGGGATAAGGCCAGAGGCATGCAGATTTGCTCTGCAATATAGTAGATGGGAATCACAGGCAAGAAATCCACGAAAGTTTTCTGCAGTCATGAGCGAATAGAAACAGGTTCAGGAGAAGGTTAGTTCTGAAGGCTTCTGCAGAAGTGAATGCTGTCATCTGAGAACTGGGGATCTCCCAAGTGTCATTCAGCAGGTCTAGGGTGGGAGGGCAGAACTTTTTTTTTTGGTCAGTCATGGGGTTTGAACTCTGTCTCTCAGCTCTTCAGCTCAAGGCTAGTGCTCTACCACTTGAGCCACAGTGTCACTTCCAGTTTTATGGTGGTTTATTGGAGATACGAGTCTCATGGACTTTCCTGTCCAGGCTGGCTCTGAACTGTGGTCCTCAGATCTCAGCCTCCTTAGTAGGTAGGATTACAGGTGTGAGCCACCGGCGCCTGGCCAAGGACTTTATTTAAGTACTAGAGTTTGAACTCAACACCTCACAATAGGCTGCTGTTCTAATACTTGTGTCATGCCTTCCACCATACCACTGGCTGATTATTTGGAGACAGATTCCAGCAATCTTTTCTGTCTGAACTAGCCTTCTCTAGCTAAGGTTACAGGCATGAGCCACTGGTTTCTGGAGAGACTGCCTACTTTTTTTTTTTTTAATCAGTCCTGTGGCTTGAACACAGGGCCTGAGCTTTTTTGCTCACAGCTAGCATTCTACCACTTGAGTTAAAGCTTCACTTCTGTTTTTTTTTTTTTTTGTGTGTGTGTGGTTTTGTATTTTTTTGATAGTTAATTGGAAATAAGAATCTCATGTACTTTCCCTGTTTTGCCTTGAACTTCAGTCCTTAGATATCAATATCCTGAGTAGCTAAGATTATTGGCGTGAGTCACCGGTGCTCAGTTTGTTTTTTGTTGTTGTTTTGGTACTGGGGCTTGAATTCAGGGCCTGGCTACAGTCCCTGGACCAAATTGACACCAAAAGGACTCTGCAGGTCTGCCATCAGTGATTGAGAGAGAGAACCATTGTACCTGCACTTCACTCTGAACACAAAGAAGAAAAGAATTTGTAGGCTGTCTTTTAATTGTAGTCCTTAGATCTCATCCTGAGTAGCTAGGTTTTACAGGAGTGAGCCACTAGTGCCTAATGAGATTGTGTGTGTATGTGTGAATCTATGTATGTATGCGTGCTTGTCCTGGGCTTGGACTCAAGGCCGTGTGCTGTCATTGAGTTATTTTACTCCAGGCTGCCATGCTTCCACTTTGGGCTTTTTGGTGGTTAATGGGAGTTAAGAGTCTTCTAGACTTTCCTGCCTCAGCTGGATTCTAACTGATCTCAGCCTCCTGAGTAGCTAGGATTACAAGTGTGAGCTATAGTGCCCCATTGATATTGCATTCTTTAAAAACTGTGTGGCCCCTGAACTAGACTTTGAGTAGTGAAGGTTCAGAGAAGGACTGCAATTTATTATTTATTTATTTGGTCCAGTTATGGGGCCTGAAGTCTGGGCCTGGGCGCTGTCCCTCAGCTCTTCAGCTCAAGGCTAGTGCTCTACCACTTGAGCCACAGCACCACTTCTGGCTTTTTCTTTTTGCTTATGTGGTGCTGAGGAATCAAACCCAGGGCCTCATGCATGCAAGGCAAGCGCTCTACCACTGAGCCACCTTCCCAGCCCTTGAATAGTATTTGATATGTAAACAAAAAGTTACTGCTAGCTTAAGTTTTCACAGAAAAATATGATTTGTTAGTTGAAATAACAAATTTTTTTAGTTAATTAAGAATTTCAGATTTTTATTTGAAATCTAAGGTTATACTGTTGAAAGCTTTTTTTTCCCCTTACATTTTAAAATTAACACATTTCTGGGTGCCAGCAGCTCATGCCTGTAATTCTAGCTACTCAGGAGGCTGTGATCTGAGGCTCATGGTTCAAAACCAGCTCTAGTAATTGTGTCTCCCACAACTGGCACAAACAGAAACTTCAGTGATAACTTTTTTTGTGTGTCTGATGGTCCTGGGACTTGAACTCAGGGTTTGCCTCTGTTCCTGAGTGTTTTTTTTTTTTTGCTCAAATCTTCAAGGCTAATGCTCTACCACTTGAGCATCTATCTGCTCTCCAGTTTTTTGTTTTTTGGTTTTTTCTTGGGTCCAGTCGTTGAGGAATCGAACCCAGGGCCTCGAGCATGCAAGGCAAGCGCTCTACCACTGAGCCACCTTCCCAGCCCTTGTTTGTTTGTTTGTTTGTTTTTTGTAAGTCATCCCAAATTAAGTTGCAACACCTTTTCCCAATTTGATCTCAGCAACTGAAATAGAAAGAGAACCGCGGTCCTCCAGACAGTAGGTGGCGCCAACGTGCTGTTCTCAGAGACTGGAAAGGAGGGACTCTGGAAACTGCGTCTGTTCGACTAGCCAATGGGAGGGGACTTCGTCATCGTAACGCCTCCCGGGTTTACTCCCGCAGAAATTTGAAATGACTACTGAGTTGCTGGTGGGCGGCTGCCTGGAGCGGGAGGCCATGGCGGGCCAACGCACTCTCCGCGCCTCTGAGGAGAACTTGGAAACCCTGGAAAAAGGTGAGCACCGCCGAGTCGGGCGGATGGTTTCTGTGGCGGCTGGGCCTTCGGGATGAGGCGCTTGACTGGCGAGTGGCGGCGGTGGCGGGTGGGCCTGGGACCCGCTCTCCCTTCGGGGTCCGGAGAGCTCCACCCTCTGTGTGGGCTTCCTGAGACTGGAACGAGCTGGGCTGTGCCTGGGGCGCCCAGCTGCAGGACTCCGGGAGCACGTGCTCCTTACTGTCTTAACTTTATATGCATCTCTGACGCGTCTGGATTCTCACTTTCCTTTTTGGGAAAACTAGCCCAGTCCTTCTCTCGGCCCTTGAATAGCCCTCGAGCCCGCAGGGCGTGGATACTGGAGGAACCAGATTTCAGCTCTCAGGCCTTTCCTTGGAGATTCCATTCCTGTCTGGATCTATCTGTCTGTTTCTGTATTTGCGTATGTGTGAATTGTATTGTCTATTTATATCATCTGTCTGTGCTTATGTATGCATATATGTGTGTGTATTTCTTTCTTCCCTTATGTATATGTGGAGTTATTTTTGGCAACCCAGAGCCTTGCATATGCTAGGGCAAGCGGGCCACCACTGAGCCACACCCCTGCTCTCATTACTTTGTCTTCTGACATTTATACTGTGTAGTGGAAGTAGTTCAGTTCCAGTGACACAGGTGTGGTGGAGCTGGCAAAAGTTGTTTACTTTCAGTTTTCCCCCTTGGAAAACAGAGCTATATTTTTGAAGTGATTGTCAAGAAAGACAAATATTCGGGGCTGGGAAGGTGGCTCAGTGGTAGAGCGCTTGCCTTGCATGCATGAGGCCCTGTGTTCGATTCCTCAGCACCACAAAGGCAAAAAAAAAAAAAAGCCGGAAGTGGAGCTGTGGCTCAAGCGCTAGAGCACTAGCCTTGAGCTGAAGAGCTGAGGGACAGCACTCAGGCCCAGAATTCAGGCCCCACGACCGACCAAAAAAAAAAAAAAAAAGACATATATGCTATTACTTACATATGGAATGGAGAATAGCTGAGCCTAGAGACTGAGCTTCTATGTGTTGCTAGTGGGTGGGAGAAATGGGGAGATGTTAGTCGAAGAGTACACTTTTAGTTATAAGTTCTGGAGACCTAATAAGTAGCACTATGACTATAGTTAGGTTTACTGTATATTGTATACTCAAAGTATAATGTTACTGCAAAAAAAAGTAAGCTAATGTGAGATGATAGAAATGTCAGCTTTACTATGGTCATTTCCTAATGCATGCATGCATCAAAACATCATTTTGAACACCTTTTAACTCAGTAAAGCTGGCAAAACAAAGCAAAATAGTAAAAAAACATAGTGCTGTTGGCTCACATCTGTAATATTAGCTACTCAGGAGGCTTGGATCTGAAGATCACAGTTTGAAGCTAGCTGGAGCAGGAAAGTTAGTGAAATTCTTGTCTGCAATTAATCACCCAAAAGTGTGAAGTGGGGGTATCCTTGAATGGTAAAATGCCAGTCTTGAGCCAAGTGAGATTGTAAGGCCCTTAGTTCAAGCCCCAGTTACTTACTGGAGTGCCTGTGCACAACACACACACACACACACACACACACACACACACACACACACACACACCAGTTTCTATTGTAAATAACTAAGAAATTCTTAAATTCTTTTAATTGCAGTAGGCATATTCTTTTTATATTTATTTATTTATTTACCAGTTCTGGGTTTGAAGTCAGGGCCTTTGTGCTGTCCATGAGCTTTTTTCTGTTCAAGGCTAATGCTCTATTGCTTGAGCCACAGCCTCACTTCTGGCTTTTTTGGTAGTTAATTGGAAATAACAGTTTCACAGGCATTCTTTTTTTTTTTTTTGGGGGGTCCAGTCGTGGGGCCTGAACTCTGGGCCTGGGTGCTGTCCCTTGTAGTGACCGTCTACTCGACCAGCGAGGAAAAACGACCACCACTCCAGGAGTCTTCTCAGATCACGCTTTATTGGAGAGCCTTTTAGTTGTAGGAGAGCTTGGGCGCGAGAGAGCGTGCACCCGAAATACAGCCGCTTATATAGGGAATTGGAACACGGGTCTTTCTATTGTTGGTCGCCACTTCCGGCTTTTTCTTTTTGCTTATGTGGTGCTGAGGAATCAAACCTAGGGCCTCATGCATGCAAGGCAAGCGCTCTACCACCGATCCACCTTCCCAGCCCCCTTCACGGGAATTCTTGCGTGGCTGGTTTTTGAACTACAGACCTCAGATCTCAGCCTCCTGCATTAGCTAGGATTACAGGGATGAGCCACAGCACCTGGCTATTTTTATATTCTTTATAGACAGGTAAGCTGAGGCATAGGGAGATGGTCACAGGCTGGTGATATGTGATCAGAATTTGTGAGCAGCAGTCCCTTGAGTACGTGGGTCATCTGTGGGATAAAATAGTTCTGATTGTCTGAACAAGGGCAAAGACATGGAAGGAAGGAGAAAGCAAAGGAAGATGTGGGAATGCTACTAATAACAGTATTACACACTTTCCCTTAAAACACGTCTGGAAACTACTCTGCCAGTCTAAAGGCTACCACCATTGGCATTGCTTGTTTAGTTTGTTAATTAAGATGTCTATTAAAAACATCTTATTGCGGAAGTGGCGCTGTGGCTCAAGTGGTAGAGTGCTTGCCTTGAGCTGAAGAGCTCAAGGGACAGTGCCCAAGCCCGGAGTTCAAGCCCCATGACCGACCAAAAAAAAAAAAAAATTATAAAAACATTGCACTGAATTAGATAAGGATTCTGGCCAAATCATACCTTTTGAAACATAAGTACTTATCAACCAGACCTAGGGTGGTTTGTACTTTCTGATCTTTTCCTTAGACACAGTCCTTGAAATTATTGAGAAACCTAGTAGTTTTAAGTAAGTAAATCTTATGTATTATTAAGGATCTCTGGGCTGTGAGAGTGGCTCAGGTGGTTCAGTAAGCATAAGGTCTTGAGTTCAAATCCCAGCACCAACCCCACTCCCAAATAAAACTTTATAACCCTCAAACAACAACAACAACAAAACTACTTCTGATACATAGTAGTCTGGAAGTTCCTCAAAAAAACTAAAATTAGACCAGGTGCAGGTAGCTCAAACCTGTAACCCTAGCTACTCAGGAGGGCCAGAATCTGAGGAAGGAGGTTCAAAGCCAGACTAGGGAGACAAATATGGGAGACTTATCTCCAGTCAACCAGCAAAAAGCTGGAAGTGGAGGTATGGCTCACATGGTAGAGAACCAGCCTTGAATAAAAAAGCTAAGCAAGAGCATGAGGCCCTGAGCTTAAGCCCAGTATTGACACAAGAAAACCAAAACCAAACCCCTAAAAAACTAAAAATAGAGCCCTGAATGGTGTCACTCCTGGGTATATATCTGAAGAATTTTAAGTATACAATTGAGATACCTGCATAGTCACATTATTGCTATTCACAAAAGCTATGTTACAGAATCATCCTAGGTGTCTGTCAGCTGAGGAATGGATAAAAAAAATGTGGTATATATACACAATGTAGTATTTATTATTCAGCAATAAAGAAAAACAGAATTGTGTCATTTGCAGGAAAACAGTGAAATTGGAGATCATGATATTCAACAAAATAGACCAGACTCAGAAAGACATCACATTTTTTTCTCTTTCCTATATGACATTGTTAAAGAAACTGCTTGGGGAAAACCAATGGAAGTTGCAGGGAGAAGGTATGGGGAGGTGAAGCTGATTAAAGTACATTATATGCATTATGGAAATATAGTGAAACCCCTTTGTACAATTAATATGTGTGAAAAACCTTTCATACCTGCTTATTGAGAGGGCATTGTCAGACTCACACTATAAAAAGCCTTCCTTTGAAGGCTGCTTAAACCCCTTCGAGGTGTAGTATAAAAAGCTGATACCTCTTTTAATACTGTTTGATGGAATTGGTTTCTGGAGAAAATTCTGTAAGATATGTGACCATTATAACTTTAATTAGAGTAATTAGAGTACAAATAAAAACAATAACTTTGAAAGAGAATTTGAGTGGTTTCTATTGAATTAAAAAATAATGCTTAGCAAATGCTAATCATTACACCTGTAATCTAGCTTTTCAGGAGGTTGAGGTTTGAGGCTCATAGTTCAAAGCAAGAGAGTGTTCATGATATTCTTTTTTTTTTTTGTCAGCCGTGGGGCTTGAACTCTGGGCCTGGGTGCTGTCCCTCAGCTCTTCAGCTCAAGGCGAGCACTCTACCACCTGAGCCATAGCGCTACTTCCAGTTTTCTAGTGGTTTTATTGGAGATAAGAGTCTCACAGACTTTCCTGCCGGGCTGGCTTTGAACCGCGATCCTCAGATCTCAGCCTCCTGAGTAGCTAGGATTACAGGCGTGAGCCACCAGCGCCCGGCTTGTTCATGATATTCTTATCTCCAATTAAGTGCCCCCCAAAAAGCTAGAAGTAGAGCTGTGCCTCAAGTGGTAGAATGCTAATCTCGAGCCCAAAAGCTCAGAGACAGTGCCCAGGTCCTGTGTTCAAGCCCTAACACCAACAAAAACCCTTTTCTTCCTAAGAGAATAACAACAAAAACTTGTGAAAAATCTTAAGCCCTTACTGCTTTGAAGTAGAAATTGCATTTTGATGTTTGAAAGATAGTTTTTTCTAATAGCGGTATAGGTAAATAGAGCATCTTAACACTTACCCTTATTTGTGTTTATAGAAGAGGAGTACTCTATAAGTACTGAAGTTCTGGGATAATTGAGCCTGCTTATTTTTGTTGTTCATTAGGTTTATTCCAAGATGAAGATTCATGTTATGATTGTAATTATTGTGATAAGCCAGGTACCATTTTACAAAGCTTTGTACCAGAAGGAAAAACTCTTTTCCCAGAAATTTTTCAAACAAATCAACTTTTGTTCTACGAGCGATTCCAAGCCTATCAGGATTACATTTTAGGTAAGTTCTTTTTTGCTTCTTTTGTAAGTTTATTAGTAGATTGTCCCTTAGGTTGCTAGTTATTGGTTCTGAAAAAGTAGATTTAAATGTATTTATTAACTTCTCTCTACTTTGTGCATTTTCAATTCTTACTGTGTTGAATTTGTTTGTAGCTGACTGCAAAGCCTCTGAGGTGAGGGAATTCACAGCTGAATTCTTAGAGAAGGTCCTTGAACCATCTGGATGGCGAGCAGTCTGGCACACGAATGTATTTGAGGTGTTGGTTGAGGTAAATTAAATTCTGTTAAGATAGATGTCTCTACCTATAATCATTTTACCTCAGACTGATAATATCAAAATTCCTATTTTATAAATAGATTGAAAATAATGTGTTTTTTACATCTAATTGTCATAGTAGTTGAAGTGTTCCACAAATTTTAAATGTTAGCAGGAAGGAATTACCAGGGAATTAAGGTGGATTAAGTTTCTTTGTCCTTTGATAAGAAGAAATGGATTATAAACCTGTGAAAGGAAAGGAGGTATTTGAGATTGTCTAGAAAATAAGGCCCGGCTCATACCTGTAATCCTTGCTACTCAGGAGTTTGAGATCTGAGAATTGAGGTTTGAAGACAGCCTAGGCAGGAGACTCTATCTCCAATTAACCAGTAAAAAGATAGAAGTAGAGCTGTGGCTTGAGTGGTAGAGTGCTAACCTTGAGAAAAAAGCTCAGGGACAGCTCCTAGGCCCTGAGTTCAAGCCCCAGGACCAGCACATCAAAAAAAAGAAAAATCCTCTTTATGTCCAGTGGAGCTTTATTTAAATTTTTACTTTCTTGGTTGAAGTTCTTTAAGTAGTATAAACCAAATAGGCATTGGATAACTAGCCCATTTTTTAGCCTAACAGGATGAATCAAATGTGTCTTAATATAGAAAGTAAGAACAATTTTATTTTTCAGCTGACTGAACCTTTTAAATCACAACTTGGAATTTTTCTCATTATTTGTAAATGTATCACAACTCCCTCCCCCCCGACCCCCCCCCCCCCAAAGAAAAAAAACCTCGTTAAATGTTAAATAGGGAATGTGACTATGAGTTGCTTTACTGGGAGAGGGTGAAGGAAGGGGTGACAATGTCCAAAAAAAGAAATATACTCATTACCTGATTTATGAAATGGTAACCTCTCTTTATAATACCTTAATAATAACAATAAAATAATAGAAAAAAAAGAAAAATAGTTACTTTGTTACATGTTCAACACTATTCTGTTTTATTTTTCTTTCTGATTACAGTGTGAATTCCATGAGGGTAAACACTAGGCTTGTTGTTTTCTTTTTTTTTTTTTTTCCGTCAGTTGTGGGGCTTGAACTCTGGGCCTGGGCATTGTCTCTCAGTTCTTCAGCTCAAGGCGAGTGCTCTACCACTTGGGCCACAGTGCCACTTCTGATTTTCTGAGTGGTTTATTGTAGATAAGAGTCTTATGGGCTTCCTGCCCAGGCTGGCTTTGAATGGTGATCCTCAGATCTCAGCCTCCTGAGTAGCTAGGATTACAGGTGTGAGCCACCAGTACTGGGCTTGTTCTTTTCTATTTATTTTTATTTGTGCTGAACTCAGGGCGTTGCTGTTGTCCCTTAGCTTATTTGCTGTCTCTTCAGTCACAGCTTCCCTTTTGGCTTTTTGGTGGTTAATTGGAGATAAGAGTCTCTTAGACTTCACTGACTATATTGGCTTCAAGCTGTGATCCTCAGATTTTAGCCTTGAGTAAGTAGTATTAAGGTTTGAGCCACCCTTACCTTGCTGGGCTTATCTTCTTTTATTCTTTGCTCCTATTTCATGGTTACAAACCAAGCGCACAGTCATTGTTGTGTTGGTGACTCCTACCTGTAATCCCAGCTACTCATGAGGGTGATCCTTGAGGATCATAGTTGTAAGCCAGCCCAGGTTGGAAAGTTTGTGAGACTCTAATCTCTAACCACTAAAAAGTAAGAAGTGGAGCTGTGGCTCAAGTGGTAGAGCACTAACCTTGAGAAAAATCTCAGAGATAGCACTGAGGCTCTGGGTTCAAGCCCCAGGGCTGGAACAAATTCCCCTCTCCCTATACACAAGTAAACTATTTATAGTGCTTTATATGTGTGTCTTACCTTTGCTTTCCATGTGTTGAGTCACATTATTTTAAATTTCAGGTTACAGATGTGGACTTTTCAGCCTTAAAGGCAGTGGTGAAACTTGCTGAGCCATATATTTGTGAATCTGAAGTGAGCACTTTTACTTTGGAGTGTATGAAGGAGCTTCTTGATCTGAAGGAATATCGATTGCCCTTACAGGAGTTGTGGGTGGTATTTGATGATTCTGGAGTGTTTTACCAGACAGCCCTTGCAATTGAGCATGTCAGGTAGGAAGAGAAATTGATAAAAATAACATTACAACAATAAATTAAATAATTCTGGTCTTGATTAGACTCAGATTTAAAACTCAAGATGTAAAAACTTTGTTACTGCTGTATTTAAAAATATTTAGAACTTGATGGGCACCACTGCCTTATTATTGTAATCCTAGCTATTTGGGAGGCTCAGAACAATAAGATCATATTTAATGCCAGCATGGACAGGAATACAATCCTTTCTCATTTTAGGATAACTGCCATCCTAAAATGAGAAGACTTAGAATGTAGAAGACTTAGAGTGGGTTAACTTGGCCAGCCCAGGCAGAAAAATCTGCAAGACTCCATCTCCACAGAGAGAAACTGGACACTGATGTGTGCCTGTGATCTAGCTACTATGGGAAGCCTCAGAATAGACAAATATCAGCTCAGGTTTGCACCCATACAAGAAATGAGATCCTATTCTTTGAAGTGACAAGTGAAATACAGGGATGGAGGCTATATAACAGCAGTGTAGCAATGTGAGAATTTGAATTCAAACCTCAATACCTTCAAAAACCAAAAAGATAAAAATATTCCAAGACTAGGGGAATATCCCTTTTTGTTTTGCTGGAGATTGAACCTATTTTTTTTTTTTTTTTTTGTTTAATCTCTTTCTTGAATCTTGTTTTTCTGCTTACAAAGCACATGCTTTATTTACCTCTGAGCCACACATCCATCCTCTAGGACACTATAAGTTAAAAACAAAAAATGTTTAAAATATTTACTTTGTAGTCATTTCAAACCTGCAAAAAAGTTTAAAAATAGCAAAAGGACTTTCTTTACTTGGTATTTGCACATGTTAGCAGAAGATAGAGGATATTCAATTTTGTTTGTGTAGGTTAGAAACTGCCTTCAAAATTGTGGATGGTGCTGGCTAGTTGTGGTTCATACCTATAGTCCCAGGTATATGGGAAGCATATAGGCTGGAGGAGGTCTAAGTCCAGCACTAAAACTAGCAGCAACTGTGCTCTTTGTAGAGTGTGACCAGCTTTGTATTTGAAAATTTCTGGCTTCTGTGTGGAGAATAAATGGAGGGAGATGCAATATGAAACCCATTTAAGAGGCAAGAGAGAAAGAGAGCAGCAATGAGCACTGATGGAGACTCACTGAAGGGTCTGGGATGTGGTGGCCCAATAAAAATGATATGGAAATCTAGGCCAACTTCTAGTTTTGTGGTTTAAAAGGAATTAATGGTTCATGCCTGTAATCCTAACTACTCAGGAGGCTTAAGATCTGAGGATTGTGGTTTGAAGCTAGCTCAATTTGTGAGAAAGTTTGTGAGATACTTATTTACAGTTAACCACCAAAAAGCCAGAAGTGTTAGAGTGGTATCCTTGAACAAAAAAAGCTTAGGGATCTCCTTATTCCTTGCATCTATTGAATCTGGTTTTGTTGTTGTAATATATACACTGGGCCAGGTGGTCCTGGAACTTTTCCAGTTCACTTGTCACCAGTTCTGAGCTTGAGCCAGAGGTTTGTGGCAACAGTCAGTGATATACTGTTGGCACTTGTTGCATGGAGTCTGGCTGTCTTCACAGCATGTGGTTCTGCACCAGAACATGAGGCCCTGTGTCTTCCAAATGTTTTTTCTCTCCACAGTCTTCACTGTACACTCTACTGTCTCCTGCACCTGGAGCTGCAGCAGCTCTGACATGACTACCCTGTGCTGGATGGCATGGGTGCCCATGTGAACTCCCTTGTTTGTTTGTTTGTTTGTTTTTAAGTAGAAGTTTTCCAACTTATGTAAGAAGAAAGGAATGATAAAAATCAAAATATATGTATTTTATAACTCTTAATGGGAAAAAAAAGGTTCCAGGCAGCGAGCAATGGTAAGTACAACTGAAAAACTTGTAGGGAACATGTAGCAGGTAGATCAGACTGATAACACCAGTATCCATCCATCTTAACCTCAAAAAAATGGATGACCAGGCATTGTGTGTGCTTCCTAATGGCATTGCATTATATCTCTCCTGAAGTATTCTTACCAGAAAACTCTAGATCTCTCAGTTTACTAGAAATAAAGGAAATGACCATCTTAAGTATATAATTAACAAAATTCAGAGTGTTTGGAACTGTTAAATAAATTGCAGGGAAAAAGAAGGAAAGGAAATCTATGGAATAAAAATGATTAAGAGATACAGCAAATGCAACTCTTGTTTGACTCTAGATAAAATCAACAACAGCAAGAGACAACTAGAGAAATTTGAACATTGTCAGATGTTTTATAATATTAGGAATTAAAACTTTTTGATATAAAGATTTAATACTAAAAATTTATGAAAGTTGTATCTCTGAGATTTGCTGCAAAATAAACCAGTGTCAGGACTGTGTGTTAGAGGAGCAGAGGGGTAAGTGGGAGGGGTAGAGATGAGGAAAGATAACCTATGAGTTGATAATTATTGAAAACAGGTGGTAGTGATCTTTATATACTATTCATGATTCCTTTGTTCTCTTTATGTAGTTGAAAAATTTTATAATAAAAATGTTAAATCATTTGGGGAGCTATACAAAAATAGACTGTTCTTCCTCCAGTTGAGATTCTTACTGGTCTAAGATAAGGAATAAGGAAATATATTGTTATTGTTATTATCTATTATATTTGGCTGTTCTGGGGAATGAACCTAGGGATTCATGTTTCCTAGTTGTACCACTTGAACTATGCCCTAGCCTTTTTGGATCTCTGCCTTTGGAGTAACTGGATTATAATCATGAGCTGTTATACCTATTCTTTCTCCTTATCTTTTCTATGTCCAGAAATTGCACTGTTTTCTGCCCAGTTGATGTTGATCTTCAATACAGTTCTTATAAAAAGGAAATCCTAGTAAAACAAGTGTTGTGGGAAAATTTCACTAGCTGATCCAAAGAAATTCTGCATGTTGTGTAACTTGTGACTGTCAACCATAGCAAACACTGCATTAATAAAGAACATTGTGTGTTTGTGATAGCTGGTAGGATTACTTTGATTTGTTTTATAGCTGTCACCCTTGCAAAACATTTGAGCCAGTGATTGAATTTGAATACAAGTAAATTCCTTTTCAGATTTTTCTACCAAAACATCTGGAGAAGCTGGGATGAAGAAGAGGAAGACGAGTATGATTATTTTGTCAGATGTGTTGAGCCTCGCTTGAGATTGTAAGTATTTATAACTGACTTTGTATGTGTTGGAAAAGTAGTTATTCATGTTAATTTTACCTTTGTTACAAACACCCCCCCTACTCCCACTCCCATTTCAGAAACAGACAGAAACAGATATAGAACAAGTATAAGCCCTTGACAAATTATTAAGTTAAATTGATGTAGAGACAACTAGAATTTTTTAAAATTAATTAATTAATTTGTCGGTCATAGGGCTTGAACTCTGGTCCTGGGCGCTGTCCCTCAGCTCTTCAGCTCAAGGCTAGCGCTCTTCCACTTGAGCCACAGCGCCACTTCTGGCTTTTTTCTGCTTATGTGGTGGTGAGGAATTGAACCCAGGGCCTCATGCATGTAAGGCAAGCACTCTACCACGGAGACACCTTCTTAGTCCCTATTTATTTTTTTTGAGACAAGGTCTCACTATGTAGCTCAGGCTGTCTTTGAACTCAAAATCTTCCTGCCTTTATCTCCTGAGAGTCCTAGGTTGTGTGTGTGTGTGTGTGTGTGTGTGTGTGTGTGTGTGTGTGTGTGTGTGTGTGTGTGTGTGTGTGTGTGTGTGTGTGTGTGTGTGTGTGTGTGTGTGTGTGTGTGTGTGTGTGTGTGTGTGTGTGGTTGTATGGTTGTGTTCTGTTTCTGGCACTTGAACTCAGGGCTTAGATGCTGTTCCTGAGTTTTCTTTTTACTCAAGGCTAGCACTCTACCACATGAGCCACAGCACTACTTCCAGCTTTTTCTGAGTAGTTTATTGGACATAAGAATCTTATTTTCATCTGTAACCTGTTCTTCTCTTTGTCACATCTCTCCCTCTCCCTACAACTCCCCTTTTCTCTCCAACTCCCCTTCTCTAATTCCTTTTGCCTCTTCCTCTTTCTTTCCCTCTCCCTTTTCTCTTTTTCTTTGGGTTATTTTTCAGATAGGGTCTCAAGTTTTTTCACAGAGCCAGGCCTGAATCACAATCCTGGATCTCTGCCTTTCTAGAAACTGAATTACAAACACAAGCTGTCATACTTAGCCTTTTTCCTAGTCTTTGCTATATCAGTGAGTGACATTATCTTCTGCTGAGTTGATGTTGATATAGTTCTGATAAAATGGAAGCCTCAATAAAACTAATGTGGGGAAATTTCACTAACTGTTCCAAGAAGTTCTCTATATTGTATACCTTGTGACTATCAACCATAGCAAATACCATATTCACCTTAGAGAACATTGTGTTTTCTATAGCTGGTAGGATTACTTTCCTGTCCAGGCTGGCTTCACACTGTGATCCTCAGATCTCAGCCTCCTGAGATTACAGGCGTGAGCCACCATCGCCTGGTGACTCCTGGGATTTGCCTGTGTACTTTTAAAGATTGACAGTTTAAGAATAAGTTAATGGCTCACTGTAAATCTGAATAAAATTCAATTCTTTTTTTTTTAATTTAATTTTATTTTATTTGTGAACATACTGTACAGAGGAGTTACAATTACATGGGCAGGATAATGCGTACATTTCTTACCAAGCATTGCAGCCTCCTCCTTTGTTCAATTCTTTTTTTTTTTTTTTTTCAGCCATGGGGCTTGAACTCTAGGTCCCTGAGCTCTTCAGCTCAAGGCTAGCAGGCTACCACTTGAGCCCCAGTGCCATTTCCAGCCTTTTTTACTGTTTATGTGGTACTGAGGAATTGAACCCAGGGCCTCATGCATGTGAGGCAAGCACTCTACTGCTGAGCCACCTTCCCAGCTCCTCAATTTATTTTTGAGTCTGTAACTTCCATTTTCTGCCAGGGGAGCAGAAAATGTCTCTTATTCTCTTACTATTTTCTTTCTCCTTTCCTTTCCCTTTCCCTTTCCCATGGGACTTGAACTCTGGGCCTTGGTGCTGTCCCTCAGCTCTTCAGCTCAAGGCGACCGCTCTACCACTTGAGCCCAGTGCCATGTCTGGTTTTCTGAGTGGTTTATTGGTGATAAGAGTGTCATGGGTTTTCCTGCCCAAACTGGTTTTGAACTGCAATCTAAGCCTCCTGAGTAGCTAGGATTACAGGTGTGAGCCGTGGCACCCAGTGAACCTTTTTTTTTCTTCTGGTTGTGGGGATTGAACTCTGGGCCTGGGCACTGTCCCTGAGCTCTTAGCTCAAGCTCTACCACTTGAGCCACAGTGCCACTTTTTCTTTCTTTCTTTCTCCTTCATTCGTTCGTTCCTTCCTTCCTTCCTTTTCTTCCTTCCTTCCTTCCTTCCTTCCTTCCTTCCTTCCTTCCTTCCTTCCTTCCTCTCTCTCTGTTTCTCTTTTCCTCTCTTTCTCTCTCTCTTTCTCTTCTTTCTCTCTCTCTCTCTTTTTTTTTTGTCATGGTCCTGGACTTGAACTCAGTGCTTTGGTGCTATCCTTAAGCTTTTTTGCTCAAGGCTAGTGTTCTACCACTTGAGCCACAGTTTAACTCCCAATCCCTTGCAGTTTCCCCCTACTTTAGCCCTGTTATACTAAAATAAATCTTTGCTAGAACAACAGCAACAACAAAAAACACCAAAACAGTTCAATTAGAGTACATAAAAAACCCTATTGTTGCATTCAAAAATAGTTATTTGAGAAATAGTGAAACTAATTGAATTATAGAAGATTCTTTGCTTTCACTTAAAATTAAAAGGTACACAATTTTGCTCTACATAATAAAACACAGTAGATTAAATTGACTCAAGATGTTCTGTCAAGTTTTACTTGAAAGATGAAAATATTAAATGGTTAATATTTGTGGTAAATATAGATTTCTAAAATACTGAAACATTTTTCTAGATTATGAACGTTTTCAAATCTATTTTTCTTTCTTTTTTTTTTTTTTGGTGCCAGTTCCAGGGCTTGAACTGAGAGCTTCATGCTCTTGCTTAGCTTTTTCTTTTTTGAGCCACATAGTTACTTCCAGGGATTTGCTGATTAATTGGAGATAAAAGTTTTGGGATCTTTGAACCATGATCCTCAGATCTCAGTCTTCTAAGTAGCTCGGATTACAGATATGAGCCACCAGTTCCCTGCAAAATAATTTATTAGCGATTACAATTATATGTTACAACTATGACCTGATAATGTTTGTAAGGCACAAACGTTTAAGGAAAAACTTTACAAAACAAGAAAAAGTACTGATCCTAATGAAGTACTACTTTAAAGTTCTAATAGTTTTTACTTATTCAGAACAACTTACTCTGAAGATTAAGTAATCCCAGTTAAGATAGAAAAATGTTCTCAAAAACCAGTGAATTTCAGTTTGCTCTTAAACTTTCAGGCATTATGACATTCTTGAAGACCGAGTTCCCTCAGGACTTATTGTTGACTACCACAATCTCTTGTCGCAGTGTGAGGAGAATTATAGGAAATTCTTGAATCTGAGAAGCAGTTTGTCAAATTGTAATTCTGATTCTGAGCAAGAAAACATCACTATGGTAGAAGGGTTAAAACTGTATTCAGAGATTGAACAGCTGAAACAAAAGCTAAAACTCATTGAGAATCCTTTGTTAAGGTATGTGTGTCTCTGTTATTCTTAACTAGTTAGCTTCTTTCTTAGGAGCTGTGTTACTGAGAACTCATGGATCTTTTGGTTTCTTTAAGATATGTGTTTGGTTATCAGAAGAACTCTAGTATCCAAGCAAAGGGCTCACGTCCAAATGGCCAGAAGGTGACTCATGTGGTCTCTTCCACCGTGAGGACTGGTCTGCTTCAGTCTCTGCTGAGGGACAAGCTGTGTAAGGAAGAAATGGAAATTCAGGTACTGGAGTTTCTTGGACCAGGTGGTTTTGTCTTTAGATTTTTCCTAGGTTGTTCTGAATTCTCCATTATTTATGGGAGCTTCCAGAACTGATTTTCTATGGAATAGGAAATGTGGGAGCTCTGCCCTTGGTCAGCATTGTAACTCTTCAAGAGTGCATTGGGCTCAGAGCACTGTCATAGGAAATACTTAAGTGTGCAGTTTTTCTCCATTTGTAAGTGACCCATGAAAGTATTTGTAGTAATACGTGTTGCTTTTGCAGGTTGAGTATTTACACTGTGTTGTTTTCTAGTTTCATAGTGATCCACTGTCAGCTGTAAATGCCTGCTATGAAGGTGACACTGTTATTGTTTGTCCAGGCCATTACACGGTACATGGTTCATTCTCCATTGCTGACTCCATTGAGTTAGAAGGTGAGTATAGAAGAGGATCCAGCCAAACTCATGTATGAAAGTGAATCAAATCTTACCAGAACTCCCATTTGATTTTCAGTGAGTTGCCTTGGGACATTAAGGGTATTTAAAGCCTAGAGGGAATGGATCCATCTTGAGTTGCAGATCTTTTTTTTTTGTTGTTGTTGCTCATGGAGCACTGTCCCTCAGCTCTTCAGCTCAAGGATAGCACTCTACTACTTGAGCCACAGCACCACTTCCGAGTTGCAGATCTTTGTGGTAGTGTATGATGGGAAGTTGTTTATAGGCACATGTAAAGTAATAATACCATTAGGAGAAAGTACTTTAGCTTTCAGATTGTCAGTAGCTTATAGAAAGAAACTTAATTTCTAGGATGGTAAAACAACTGCAGCAATATTTTAATTTTTTAATTTTAGTTTATGTTTTTAAATTTTTCAATATTAAAAAAAATTGTTGTTTGCTCTTATCCAACACATGGATATCTTGATATACGGGTTATTGCAATGGGCTGTACCACTTCTGGTTTTCTGTTGGTTAATTGGAGATAAGAGTCTCAAGGACTCTGCTGCCTGGGTTGGCTTTGAACCACAATGCTCAAATCTCAGGGTCTTGAGTAGCTAGGATTATAGGTGTGAGCCACTGGTATACCTGGCTAATATAGTTTATTTTTGTGAAGTGCATTCACCTTAAATTGATACCAAAAAGTTATCTTAATTCTTACAACTTACTGTCACAGAAGCTACACTTTGTATCCTGACTAAAATATATTGTTAAGAACATTAATGTTAGTAGATTCAATTAAAAATAAATTTTTAACAGTTATACTCTATATGTTTACAATGATCTCCAGGATAAAGCACTGCAATAAAGACATTTTATATATACTTTTTGGCACAGTGAAAATAACATTGACGTAATAGTTATAGTTATCAATCTATTGATATTATTAGTTCTATGTAGGTTAGCAAAGAACTTACAATTGCCAGAGTATCATTAGTATTAGTGGCACTATTAATATTAATTATATATTAATAATATTGAATTCTGGTTTAGTGTAAAAATGACTACATTTATTAACAAGCATTTCTGAGAATTGGACAGATGATATGTCTGATGTGAATATATGGAGTGACTCATAACTCTTATTAACAAGTGATATATATTGAGTATTATATTCAGGGTTACATTACAATAGAGCTTTGTATTCTCGTTTAGAAAGTCAATTAGAGTTTTCAATTTTTAAGTGCTAAGACTATGTAATTTGTATAATTACATCAAATATAATGTTCCTCAGCATGAAATTCTTTATATATATATGTTTCTAAAGATTATAATTGTTGTAGAAAATATGCAGAGTACAGGCAGGCTCATATAAGGAAACACAGACAAATTGCCCACATCCTTAATTATCCAGTGTCCATATCTGTAACATTCTTGTGAATAGAGCCTCCTTATACATCTTCTACTGTTCTTAAAGTCTTGTCTGTACTCCTCAAGTAACCTTGCTGTTTAGAGCAGCTAATGCTTTCATCTAATCAAGCCAAGATTAATCTTTAGACAATAAGAGTTATTTCTTTTTTTATTTTTTTTGTCGGTTATGGGCCTGAATTCTGGGCCTGGGTGCTGTCCCTCAGCTCTTCAGCTCAAGGTTAGTGCTCTACCACTTGAGCCACAGCGTCACTGCTGACTTTCTGCTTATGTGGTGCTGAGGAATCAAACCTAGGGCCTCATGCATGCAAGGCAAGCACTCTACCACTGAGCTACCTTTCCAGCCTAAGAGTTATTTGTTACTTTCAGTTTTGTCTATGTAGTTTTATGATGAAATACAGTCAAGTTCTTGAGTTTTTTTTTTTTTTTTTTTTTTCAGTTGTGGGACTTGAACTCTGGGCCTGGGTACTGTCCCTGAGCTCTTCAGCTCAAGGCAAGCCACAGGGCCACTTCCAGTTTTTTGATGGTTTATTGGAGATAAGAATCTCATGGAGTTTCCTGCTGGGCTGCATTTGAACTGGGCTGGCTTTGTACCATGATCCTCAGATCTCAGGCTCTTGAGTAGCTAGGATTACAGATGTGAGCCACTGGTGCCTGGCAAGTTCTTCAGTTTTCTAGGCAAGCACTGTATCACTAAGCACACTCCCAGCCCAAGTTCTTGTTTTCTGATACTCTATAAATTCATTTAGTTTAAATTGCATTATTGTAAGATTTAGCTAGGGGCTGGGGCTGATACAGTGTTAGAGTGGTTGCTTTACATGTAAAAGTTCCAGGATCTGATCCCCAGCACTGTAAAGAAAGAAAACTTTTGTAGAGATTTGATGCTATTTTTTTTTTTTTTGTGACAGAAATTAACAGATTTTTATTTAATTAAGAAATATGCAATTTAGGCCGGGCGCTGGTGGCTCACGCCTGTAATCCTAGCTACTCAGGAGGCTGAGATCTGAGGATCGCGGTTCAAAGCCAGCCCGGGCAGGAAAGACCGTGAGACTCCTATCTCCAATAAACCACCAGAAAACCGGAAGTGGCCCTGTAGCTCAAGTGGTAGAGTGCTCACCTTGAGCTGAAGAGCTGAGGGACAGCGCTCAGGCCCAGAGTTCAAGCCCCATGACTGACAAAAAAAAAAAGAAAAAAGAAATATGCAATTTAATAGGGTTGATATTACTGGGAATGAGTTTACCACAGGAATCTACTACTTTTTAGTTATAAATACTCAAATTTGATGTTATTTAGTGTTAGTAAAATGAGCCTTTTTTTTTCTACTTGAAGTCAGCTTGGTACATTTAAGTCAGTGTGTTTAACAGAATTATTAGTTAGCTAATCTTGAGAAATGCTGGATTTAAATTCACATAGAGTTGTACAATATTAGAATGGTAAAAGGGCTGAAATTGAATATGTTAAAGTCCTTTGATCCTGCTGTGAATCCTTAGGAAGTTTCTTTTTTGTATAGTATATGTAGTCTGTGTTGACCTAGAACTCATTATGTAGTTCAAGCTGACTTTGAACATAGGTTGTTCTTTTTTTTTTTTTTTTTTTGTGAAAATACCAGACAGAGGGGTTACAATTACATGGGCAAGGTAATGAGTGCATTTCTTTTTTTTTTTTTTTTTCTTTTTTTTGGTCTGGTCGTGGGGCCTGAACTCTGGGCCTGGGCGCTGTCCCTCAGCTCTTCAGCTCAAGGCTGGCGCTCCTACCACTTGAGCCATAGTGCCACTTGCGGCTTTTTTCTTTTTTGCTTATGTGGTGCCGAGGAATCCAACCCAGGGCCTCAGGCTTGCAAGGCAAGCGCTCTACCACTGAGCCACCTTCCCAACCCCATGAGTGCATTTCTTATCAAGTATTGTTGCCTCCTCCTTTGTTTCTCCTTCCCATCCCCAGCGCCAAAGTTGTAAAGTTTGTTTTTCGACATAACATCTCATTGTTGTAATGGGTCCACCGGTATCCCTATTTAAACAATTTATTTTTTTTCCCCTTCCCCTCTGCAAATTATACCAACATCAAATACAGTGAAAACAGGTGTTATACCCTCTTGAATTTGTGATCTTCTTACCTTAGCCTCCATAGTGTTGAGAATCATTATTATTTTTTTTGGCAGGGGTGTCTGGTTGTGGGGCCTGAACTCTGGGCCTGGGTGTTTCCCTCAGTTCTTCAGCTCAAGGCTAGTGCTCTACCACTTGAGCCACAGTGCCATTTCCACTTTTTTTTTTTAACTGCTTATGTGGTGCTGAGGAATTGAACCCAGGGCCTCATGCATGCAAGGCAAGTGCTCTACCACTGAGCTACCTTCCCAGCCCCTGAGAATCATTATTTTTTTGATGTTGGGACAAATTGGGAATTTGTTAAAAATTAACAAATACTTACATTAAATTAATGTAAGTATCTGGGGAGATAGATTTTATTTAGATACTGGTCTACTTGTATCCCTTGGAATCATGAACTAGAGAAATCTATCCTAGAGTTTTTGCCCCTCACATTTAAGTGGTTTTTTTTCTCTTCCATAGGGTATGGTCTACCAGATGATATTGTGATAGAAAAGAGCGGCAAAGGGGACACTTTTGTGGATTGCACAGGGGCAGATATTAAAATCTCAAGCATAAAATTTATTCAGCATGATGCTGTAGAAGGAATCTTAAGTAAGTATCTGCATGTTTTATTATTTGTTCTAGGCTTTGAAAGAATACTTTCTATGGAAAATAGAATTTAATGAAATGCCTTGAGTATATGGAGGGCTGATTAATTATGTATATAACATAATGACTTAGGAAGCTTACTCTAAAGTGAAAAGGTAGTTCATTGAAGAGGGACTTTTTTGGTCTGAGACTTGGACTTAGACTTCATTCATATCTGATGCATTTGCCCATTGGCTGATGCACTACTGCCTGAGCCATGCCTCCAGCCCCAAGAGTTATATAATACTGGTTTCTTTTTTGTTAGATTTTTTTTTTTGTCATTACATTTTTTAAATCACTACATATTGTGGTCTGTGCTTTTTGTATTTGGTGTAATGCTAGGCCAAAGCCAGCTTTCTTAATACTGTGGTATGCTTTAGATTCAGTGTGCCTTCTAAAGGGAGCTTGCTCTTTTAAGTGTTGGAGATTTGTGGGAACTAATAGGTCACAGATGGTCCACTTTCATTAATAGATTAATGCAGGTATCACAAGAGTGGATTAGTTTTCTTGAGAGTGGGTTGTTTTAAAAGAGTAAGGATGGGCCATCCCTAAAATCGTCCTTGCTAGTAGTCCATGTGCCCTTGCTGCATATGACATTTTACATTTATGCTTGTTGTAATACAGCTGGGGAGATCTTGTCAGACTGAACTTGAAAGCCACCAGAGCTGGGTGCTAGTGGCTCATATGTATAATTCTAGCTACTCAGGATGCTGAGATCTGAGGACTGAGGTTCAAAGCCAGCCCAGGCAGACAAATGTGATAGATTTAATTAACCTTCACAAAGCTGAAACTGGAGGTGTGGCTCAAGTGAGTGATACAGCAGTGAGAAGAAAAAGCCCAGCAAGAGCACAAGACCACGAGTTAAAGTCCCAGTACTGGCACATGTGTGTGTGAGTGCACACAGACACGCACATGCGCACATATACACATAGAATCATGACTCAAATTAACCTCTTTTTTAAAAAAACTGTTACCCAATGTTGGGCAGTTTGTTATAGCAACCCCAAACCAACTAAGACACATTGCTCTAGTATGACTTCCTAGAATTTGTATGCTCTACTTTTTCGGATACTAATTCTTCTTCCTTCCAAGATACACACACACACATACACCCCTCCCCCCCCCCCACACACACACACATTTTTTGTAATGAATGAATACTTTGCATTTCTGAGGTTGTTAGTCTCTTTTTAAGAATGTTGACTTTTAGAAAATATTATAGTCTTTGTTTTATATTTTATGAATTTAACAAACTTTAAATGGTATTCTTTGAGAAATATTTAGACTGTCTAGTGTTGTAGTCTATTTCTAATATTGAAATAGGCACATTCCCTATTTTTTTTTTCCAGTACTAGGGTTTGAATTCAAGACTGTACTTGCTAGGCAGGCACTATACTATGTGAGATGTGATTTTAGCTCTTTTTTTCTTTTTTTTTTTTTTTTTTTTTTTGGTGTACTGGTATTGGGGCTTGAAAACAGGGCCTGGGTGCTGTCCCTTAGCTTGGTTTTGCTCAGAACTAATGTTCTACTACTTGAGTCACAGCTTCACTTCTGGTTTTTTACTGGTTAATTGGACATATGAGTCTCATGGACTTTCCTGCCTAGACTGACTTCAAACCGCAATCCTCAGATCTCCATTTCCTGAATAGCTAGGATTAAAGCATAAATCATCAGTGTCTGTCCTCTTTTGTTATTAGTTATTTTTGGGATTGTGTCTCATGTTTATTTTCAGTCTGACCTACACTAGGATCATGTTTACAATTCCTTATTTACATAGCTGAAGTGAAAAGTGTGAATCATCACACTTTTTTGTTGATATGCAATCTGTATAATTTTTTGCCCAAGTTGGCTTCAAACTGAAACCTTCCCAATCTCCACCTCCTGAGTAACTAGGATTATGGTATGAGTCACTGCAACCCTTTGTTTCCATTGTAGTTATTCATCATGGCAAGACTACACTGGACCATTGTGTACTGCAATGTGAAACTACAGGTGTCACCATACGAACATCGGCTGAATTTTTAATGAAGGACTCAGATTTATATGGTGCCAAAGTATGATAATTTTTTTATTGCTTTAAAGGGAGTAGTTATTGGATTTAAGTTCTGAATGAATTAGATAGTCAAGATATAAAGATATAAAGTCAGTTCATGCATGTGCTATCGGTGCCCAGCTAGCAGACTGTCTAGAAGGGTTAGGCTGATTACATGCGCTCCATCCATATGTAAATGAGGAGCTAATGCTTTCTCCCTGTATACTATGACTCAATGCTTTCTCCCTGTATACTATGACTCCTAGAAAAACAATTTAGCATACTACAATAGCTGTGTCATAAATGAGCACACATGTCTTCTTTTATATATTGGGAATTAAATTATTCCTAAATGGATTCTCAAATAGCCATAAAGATATGAGTGAACATTTGGTTTTCAAAGTGCCTACCATATCATAAGGAAATAAAGTATTGGAGTTTTTTTTTTTTTGCATGAAGTATGCAAGAATTGGATCCTGTATGTGGTCTTTTAAATTACTTGGTATAAATAGCATTGAAATTAGATGCTGATTTTGTCATGGGTAGTAATAGGAGTAGGAGCTGTTTAACTCAGAGGTGATTTCTGAATTAGTTTTTTAAGGTCTATTTTAAGCTGGCTTGTTTTTGAAAAGTAGAACGTATTTCTCTCTATTACCTTTTTAATGGTCTTTTTATCTTATTATTTTAATAGTTATTGCTAAATGGGTTATTTTTGACAGAACTAGACAAATTATCTTGAATAAAAGAACAAAAGTCAATGTGACATTTTTAAGCATTTTGTGTCTATATGTGTGTGAGGTTTTGAAAGTAATGTGATCAATATATACAAATTAACTAAAGTATAATATACACTGGGATGATTCCAATGGTATATCTCCTTTGAATGACTGACTTAAAATTTAACAAGGTGAATACCAGAAAGCGGAAACATGTTGTTGGGAGGAGGGTAGAAGGAATAGTTGGGACTAGTAGAGGGAGGGCAGATGAATGGAGTGAGAAAAAGTGGCTGAATATAGTCATAATGTTCGGTGTACATGTATGAAAATGGAACCAGGTAACTTGAAGGGATGGATGGAGTTGGAGAGGAGGATGAATGATGGAAGGAGTGACATTGATGGAGATGCATTGTACACTGACATGTTGAACAGAAATCCTTTTCGTACAACTTCTTAGAGATAAAAAGATAAATTTAAAAAAGTGATGTGATCATCAGTTTGTTGGAAATGGAGCAAATAGAAGTCTTGATTAGATGTATCAAATAAAAGTTACCTTTGTATTTTATTTTTGTACTATATTAAAGACTAGAATGTGATTGTAATAAACTTTTTATAATCCTGTCTTTTAAAAAACTGTCTTTTAAATAATGATGACATTATTTAACCTGCAGGGTGCTGGTATAGAGATATATCCTGGGAGTCAGTGTTCCCTGATTGACAATGTGATCCATCATTGCAAGGAGGGGATTCTCATCAAGGTGAGTTGGTGGCTAAAATGTGCTCTTCCTGAAGGCTAGAATGGTTTCACTTAAAAAAAGCTTTTTTTAGTGGGCTGGGAAGGTAGCTCAGTGGTAGAATGTTTACCTTGCATGCATGAGGCCCTGGGTTCAATTTCTCAGCACCACATAAGCAGAAAAAAGCCAGAAGTGTTGCTATGGTTCAAGTGGTAGAGTGCTAGCCTTGAGCTGAAAAGCTGAGGGACAGCACCCAGGCCCAGAGTTCAGGCCCCACGACCTACAACAACAAACAACAACAACAACAAAAGTTTTTTCTTTTCTTTTTTTTTTTGAGTCCGGTCATGGGACCCGAACTCTGGGCCTGGGTGCTGTCCCTCAGCTCTTCAGCTCAAGGCTAGCACTCTACCACTTGAGCCACAGCACCACCTCCAGCTTTTTTCTTTTTGCTTATGTGGTGCTGAGGAATCAAACCCAGGGCCTCATGCATACAAGGCAAGTGCTCTACAACTGAGCCATCTTTCCAGCCCCAACAAAAAATTTTTTTAAGAAGTTTTTTTGTGTTTTGTTGTGTGCTTGTGCTGTGGCTTAAACTCAGAGCCAATGGGCTATTGTTAGCTTTTTCTCACAATATTAGCACTTAACAACTTAACTATAGTTAGATTTCTGCCCTCTTGGTGGTTAATTGGCCATAAGGATCTTACAGACTTTGCTGCCTAAGCTAGCTTCAAATCATAGTCCTCAGATCTTAGCCTTTTGAGTACCTAGGATTATAGGCATGATCCACCAATTCCAGGCTTTGTTGTCTTATTTTGAGAGGTATAAACATCACATAAATTTTAATACTATTTGTGGTTGGTGATTGAAAGGCTCTTGTGAGAAAGCTTTGCTGCCTTAGATTCTTTAAAAATTAAAGGAATGTTGTATCATGTAAGCATATCTTTTCTATTTTATTTTTAGAGTAGTGTGAAAAATTTAGAAGATTTTTAAAACAGACAATGTTGAATATGATTTGTTTTCAATGTCACAGGACTTCTTAGATGAGCATTATGACATTCCCAAGATATCCATGGTAAATAATATGATACATAATAATGAAGGTTATGGTGTTGTTTTGGTGAAACCTGTAATTTTCTCTGACCTGCAAAAAAATACCCAAGATGAAACTGAAGGTATGGTTTATTTTGTAATTTCTTAATATGAGAACCAGATTTAATTTATTTTAGCACTAAACATCTAATTAGGACATGAGTATCCTTTCCCTACTTAAAGATATTACAGGAGGGCTGGGATGTAGCTCAGTGTCAAAGTGCTTGCCTAGCAAGTGCAATGTCCTGGGTTCGATCCCAGTACCAAAAAAAAAGAAAAGACAGGGCTGGGAAGGTGGCTCAGTGGTAGAGCACTTGCCTTGCATGCATGAGGCCCTGGGTTCGATTCCTCAGCACCACATAAGCAAAAAGAACAAAGCCAGAAGTGGCGCTGTGGTTCAAGTGGTAGAGCGCTAGCCTTGAGCTGAAGAGCTGAGGGACAGCGCCCAGGCCCAGAGTTCAGGCCCCACGACTGGACACAAAAAAAAAAAAAGAAAAGACAAAAAAAAAATACAGTTAAAAAAAAATATTACAGGAACATGCTTGGTCATAGAGATAGAGAAGCTTAGTGAAACCCTAACATAAAATCTCAGAATAAGAGAAACTTTCAAGTTCAACTTTTCACTCAGAACTTTGGTATTGTAATTCTGTGGTTCTGCAGTTTCCAAGTTTTTGGCTTTTAATAATTTTTTTTAAATTTAAATTTTAATTTTTTGTGAACACACTGTACAGAGGGGTTACAATTACATGGGCAGGTTAATGCGTACATTTCTTATCAAGCATTGCAGCTTCCTCCTTTGTTTACCCTTCACATCCCTTCCCAGCCTTCTCCCTCCCCCCCCCCCACCAACATTGTAAAGCTCGTTTTCGATATGACAACTTGTACTTCTCATTGTTGCAACAGGTCCACCTGTATCCTTAAACGACTTGTTTTTCCCCATCTCCTCTACAAGTTATACTGACATCAAATATAGTGAAGGCAGGGGTTATACTGTGGGGGAGGGACATACAAAGCTACAAAGAGATAATCTTATAAATGCGTTAGAAACAAATGCATGAAAGGAAGAAAACATTAAAATACATATCTAAGGGTTCATTTTCTTAACATCGCATTATCTGACCTTTTCCGCTTGACTCATACATATACTAGATATTGCAAATAAGGGAAACCATGGTTAATAATTTTTTAAAATTTAATTTTATTGTCAAGATGATGTACAGATGGGTTATAGTTATGTATGTAAGGTAGTGGGTACATTTCTTGTCAAACATTCTGGCTCCCTCCCTTGTTTTTCTCCCACTACTCCTCCCCTCCAAGGCTCCCCAAGTTGTAAAGTTCATTTCCAATATATTATGAGTATCACTGTTGCATTGGTTCAACCTTTGTCCTTTGTCTCACCATTTTGTTGTTCCTCTTCCCTTCCTTAATTCAGATAAATGTATATAGAATACATAGGGTACCAAAATCAGTGACAACAGTGACAACAGGGGATAAATCATTGGGGGAAAAATGAAAGAAAAATGAAATGACTCCACATAGTACATTAAAAACAACAGTAACAAAGGAAAACCTCTTGTTTCCATATCTTGGAGTTCATTTTGCTTAGCATCATCTTATGTGGTCATATGTACCTAGCTTTTGAGCTATTATGATCCTCTGCTAGGACTATCCTAGACATATAGTAATCATTACAAATGAGGGAAACCGTGGAGTATGTTTCTTTGAGTTTGGCCTTCTTCACTTAATATGATTTTTTCTAAGTCTTTCCATTTCCTTATGAATGGAGTGAGGTCATTCTCTGATGGAAGCAGAGAATTCCATTGTGTATATCTACCACATTTTCTTGATTCTTTCATCTACTGAGTGGGATCTTAACTATGATAAATAATGCTGCAATGAACATGGTTGTGCAATGAACATGGTTGTACTGATAGCTTTAGTATGGCCTTATTTGTGGTCTTTTGTTAAATGCCAGAAGTGGGATTGCTGGGTCAAAGGGAGCTCTATGTGTAGTCTTTTGAGGATCCTCCATATTGTTTTCCAGAGTGGTTAAACAAGTTTACACTCCTATCAGCAGAACAGTAGCATTCCCTTTTGGCCACATCCCTTCCAGCATCTGTTGTCATTAGATTTTATAAGTCATTCTAACTGGGGTGAGGTGGAATCTCAGTGTTGTTTTGATTTGCATTTCTTTAGAAAATGAAGCAATGAAACTGAAGACAAGTGTAGAGGCAGATGCCGCCATAAGGGTTGATCTAGAAGAGCTGATTCAGTGTACGACTGGCAAAATGGAACTTCATGTAAAAGCTGACCTTTCTGAACAGGCTGAGGGGAACTATGAAATTGCAAGTGAAATAGTTGCTGCATCCACACAGAAAGGCCAGATGAGGAAGAAAAGGTTGAGTGAACTAGGCATAACACAAGCTGATGACAACTTAATGTCACAGGAGATGTTTGTTGCAATCATGGGAAACCAGTTTAAGTGGAACGGGAAAGGGAGTTTTGGTACATTTCTATTCTGACCACAATGATGTAAATATATATCAAAACATTGGATCTTGCACCTGTTGCCCTGAGAATCACTGCTGCTTTGAGCTATATGTTACTATATTTGATAATACTCAATTGGATTTGAGTTAAAGATGGATTTTATTTCTGCAAGTATTGCACATTAAACATTCTTTTTAAGAAAGGCTGTACAAAAACCTATAAAATAGGAAATAATTGGCAATTACTTATCAAGAAAATCCTTTCTTAAATGCTCTTCTAGTAACTTTTAGAGTAAATGTACATTAACCTAGCACTTCAAAGAGGAGGAAGAAAGGCAGATAATCAAGATTGTGCAAAAGGTGTCACATGTGCACTGTTCTTCTACAGTAGTTATCTTTATAACAGGTCTGTTTCCATACAGTATTTGCATAATATTTGTCTTAAAATAAGAGCTCTGAATTGGAATTTACCTAATTAGGCTTACTGTTGTATTTTTATACTGAGCTATGCAGTCTTCAAAACAACAGTAGACACATAACAAATTTGACACAGAAAAGAGAGGTATTGATTGGAATGTTTGTTTACATAGAGCATTTCCAGTATTGATGTGATTGATTTAAAAATGTATTTTCTTTTACCATAGTAAGGTTCTGATCCTATTTCTCAGATGGTCAATATGTCTATACAATATGTCTATACAACTGTATTTTTCTTGGTATCACATACTGTAAAACAACTTTTAAACATTTATATTTTAAAAAACTGTGACATTAATATGCCTTTTGGTTAAAATTATACTGATGTAATAATAATAAAGCTGAATCTTGTTATATTTTCCAAACTCATTATGGGTCACAGTGCCAGGGAGCATGTTATCTGTAACATGCTATCTTTTTATAGATTGAGAAAAATATTAATATGGGTTTTTTTTCCCAAGTGCTGTTATAGGAATACCATGTACAATCTTTTAATGTTTGGGGGAAAAAATTACTTGTAGCTTGTTGCTCATATCTGTTATCCTAGCTACTCAGAAGGCTGAGAGCAGAATGGGTTTCAAGGTCATCCCAGGCAAAATTCTATGTGACTTCATCTCAATCATTAAAAAGCCAAGCCGGGTCTGGGAAGGTGGCTCAGTGGTAGAGCGCTTGCCTTGCATGCATGAGGCCCTGGGTTCGATTCCTCAGCACCACATAAGCAGAAAAAAGAAAAGGCTGGTAGTGGCACTGTGGCTCAAGTGGTAGAGCACTGGCCTTGAGCTGAAGAGCTGAGGGACAGTGCCCAGGCCCAGAGTTCAGGCCCCACTACTGGACCAAAACAAAACAAAACAAAAAGCCAAGCTGGAGGTATGGCCTAATTGGTGGAGCACTAGCCTAAACCAAGTAAACATGAGGGACTTGGTTCAAGCTCTGGTTCCAATTCCCTTCCCCTACTCAAAAAAAAAAAAAAAAAAAAAAAAAGTCGGAGGAAGATGGAGGAGAAGCTAGAGGCTAAACAAACTCTCACATAGAAAGCAGTTTTAGTGTTCCAGTGAACAGTTGAAGGCCAGAGAATTACACCAAGTGTGCCATCACAGTACAGACAGTTTGGCCAGAGAGGGAAAATCCAGGCAAGGAGACAGATCTGAGTACTTGCTGGTAGCCATGGCAGCAGCAGCAGCTGGAGCCGCCATACCTACAACACAAAAAGTCCAGGACAAAGGCGCCAGACGAGTGGATTCTACTCAACACCAGCAAGAACTGACAAGGAGCAGATATCTTCATCCTGCAGGTCCCAGGCCAGAGACGACCCAGGAACCAAGACTCCTGCAATAGTAGAACCCTGATATCCTTATTCCTCAGGGAGTAGAGGAGGGAAGACCCCCCCCATCTCCCGCCTTACCACCACCTGAGATCTCCATATTTGATACTGACAAAGGTCCAGCTGAGCAGCTAGCTCCTACTCAGGCCTTGGAAGAAAACAAAAGAGTCATTTAGCAGGTCACAGGAACCTGACCTGGCCTGCCAGGCTCAGTTCCACTTAGGGGAAAGTCATCCAGCCTAGGCAGAGAAGCTCTGCCCCCAGAGAAGTGTGTTCTTCACTGGGTAAACAGAGCCAGAGGCTGCCCCTCCCTACAGCAGCCTAGACAATCAATTGAAATTCAGTAAATATAAACCTTGAGAATGGCTCCAGGCTGGGCTCTGTGGATGTCTCAGAAGCTAGCCCCTTAGGGAAAAGCTACACTTTGCTGAAAGGCCTCAACCCTGCCCAGAACCTAGCCTCATCACATCATCTCCAAACTTTTGTGATACTCAAAGCAGATCTCCCTCCCACTGAACTAGCCTGGGAGGAGGATCAGAAAATCCTGGGTAAAGCTAAGCATTTTTCTGCCTGCTCAAACAAACTGACTTAAGAAACCAATCAAGCCACAGGAAAACCAAGGACCACAAGCAGACCAGAGACTCCACCAAGAGACTGGTTAGAACACAAGGGAGATACAGAATCTTCCCATCCACCCCCCCCAAAAAAAATTAAAGAACTTTTTTTTTGTACATTTAAAACTTTTTTAATTAAAAATTATTTTCTATTTTTTTTCCTCACATAGTTTTTGTTTTAGGTGTGTGTGTGATTTTTAAAAAATCTCTACTGACCTTTTGAGCCTTTTTTCTCTTCTTTGTTTTTCTTTTTCATTCTTTTCATTTTTTCTTCTCTTTCGTTCTTTTTTGCATGACTTAATTGCTGTTCTGCTCATCATCAGATATGTACCTGTCGTCGATTATTAGACTTTATCCCCTATTGTGTACACACAACCCAGAAATTTATTACTCAAAACCTCTTAGGATTAAATTCTTTAATAGCAGTATTATCTCTTTATACCTATATAATTTTTAAAAGAATTTTTATTTTTAATTTTTTCCTGTCTCCTTTCTATCCCTCCCTTACTCTGATCCTATTCTTCTTTTCTCAATATCACTTCTTTAAACCTGCATAATTTATAAATGTCTCACTTTTTAAATTTAAATTTTTGTTTTTCCACCTCTTTTTTTTTTAAAAAAAATCTCATCATTTATTCAATCCATTTCCCTCTTTGAGCCTTGGTTAAATTCACTCTCCTTTTACCTCTCCACCCACATTTGTCCCTAAACCTAATTTCTGGTTTGCCAAATTCTTCTTTGCTGTTCTTAGCCAATTAATCCACAGTTGTTTGATGTTGAATAGATTGTATCTGCAACCATTTTGACTGTGCAACTACAGGACTTTAGTTGATGCTTCCTTTAAAATAGTGGTCTAGCACAAAATTGGTGTTACTTTCATACCAAATGGGCAGAACAAGCTGGAAAAACAAGAAAAATGGCCAGTCCAGGTATCTCAACTCCCACTCATGATAATCAGGTGACATAACAGATAATGAATAATCCAGAGGAGAGTTCCCAAAAAGCTCTATAAACACTACTGGTAAACATGGTGAATGAAAAGATTGAAAAGCTGCAAAGGACTCAGTTTGGGTGTGATAGGAAGAGAGAGGAGGCAAACCAAAGGTCAATATAGGAATCTCATGAGCGTGAGGAAGCTACTCAAAGATTGATACAGAACTAGGGTGAGCAAGTTGAGAACACTCAAAGAGAAGTAAAGGAATTGTGTGAGCAGGCTGAGAACAAAGAGAAACAGGAATTGCATGAGCAGGCTGAGAACAGACAGAAAGTCAGGAATGGCATGAGCAGGCTGAGAACAGTCAAAGAGAATTACAGCAATTGCATGAATGTGAAGAAGCTAATCAACGAGTAATACAGGAATTGCAAGTGGAGGATGACAAAGATCAATAGAGACATTCATGGAATCCATAAACAGCTGAAAATTCAGGGAGACCACAAAGGGAATGCAGAATGGAACCCGACAGAAGGAATGGGAATCCAAGGAAACCATAACCAATCAACTAAGTGATTTGAGAATAAACACTGGGCACCAAATTAAGGAAGTAAAGAAGTTCATACAAGATCTAAAACAAAGCTCCAACAAAGAATTGGAAGCCATCAAAGCTGACAGAAGGAAAAGAAAAAACAAAGTAGAAAGTCTTGGCAGTAGCTTAGACCATGGAGAAGATCGAATCTCGGGGACTGAAGACAGCCTAGCTATTATAGAGAAAGAACATACAACTATCCAAGACAAATCCAAGAAATATGATAGATCTATTCAACATTTGGAAGACACCATCAGCAGGCCTAATCTGAGGATAATGGGTGTAGAGGAGCACCTAGAGACAGAGATTTATGGTCTAGGAAATTTGTTTAACAGGATCCTAGCAGAGAACTTCCCAAACATGCCAAAAGATAGGCCTATTAAGATACAAGAAACTTTTAGAACCCCAAATAGACCAGACCAGAAGAGGACATCCCATCATATAATCCGCTCAGAATCAATTCAGACCAAGGAAAAGATCCTTACAGCTGTCAAGGAGAAAAGATCAGTCACCAATAGAGGGAAACCAATTAGAATAACCTCAGATTTCTCAGCAGAGACAAAGCAAGAAGAACCTGGAATGATGTATGCCATGCCCTAAAGACAAGCAACTATCAACCAAGAATACTATACCCAGCTAAACTCTCCTTCATAACTGAAGGTCAAATAAAAAACTTACACAGCAAAGAAAAACTGAAACAATATATCTCAACCATACCAGTCCTACAAAAGATACTTAAAGATGTCCTACACATAGAAAACCAACAAGACCATAATAAAGGCCAAGAATTTGCACCCTAACTGAGAATCCAAGAACCACAGAAAGAACCCAGTTGTCTCAGCCTCCAAGAAGGTGGATAACATGGCAGGAACTCCCAAATACCTCTCAATCCTATCTCTCAACATTAACAGACTTAACTCTCCAATTACGCAACACAGACTGTCTAGTTGGATTAAAAAGCAAGATTCTTCTATCTGCTGCCTTCAGAAGTCACACCTTGCCCATAAAAACATTTTGAAAGTAAAAGGCTGGAACAAAATCTACCAAGCAAATGCCCCCCATAAACAGGCAGAGTTGCAATACTAATATAAAATAAAATAGACTTCAAATTAAAATTAGAAGAGATAAAGAAGGTCGATACATACTAATTTCAGATCTCTCTTTCAGGAGGATATTACAATTCTGTTCGCCAAACAACGGAGAACCCAAATTTATCCAAGAAACACTACTTTCCTTCAAATCTCACATAGATCCAAAGACATTAATTGTTGGGGACTTTAACACACCACTATCCCCCCTAGATCGGTCAACTTGGCAAAAACTCAACAGAGAAACTGAAGATCTAAACAACTACATAGATCAACTAGATTGCACAGACATCTACCAAATATTTCACCCAGCAGCATCAGAATACACGTTTTTCTCAGTAGCACATGGAACATTTTCCAAAATAGACCATATTTTAGGTCACAAAGCAAACTTGTCCAAATTCAGAAACATTGAAATTATACCTTGCATTTTCTCAGACCACAAGGGAATAAAATTAGAACTCAACACCAAAAGCCACCAAAGAAAGTAACACATGGAGGCTGAACAACACACTGTTGAATGACCAGTGGGTCAGGGAAGAGATTAGAAACTAACTTCAAATGTTCATGATATTTAACAAAAATGAACACAAATTACCAGCTCCTCTGGGACATAGCAAAGGCAGTACTCAGAGGCAAGTTTATAGCTCTGAATTCCTATATCAACAAATTGGAGAGATCTAAAACCATCAATTTAATGAGACAGCTGAACCTCCTTGATAAAGAGCAGGAAGATAAACCCCAATCCCGTAGATGGAAAGAAATAATTAAAATTAAATCAGAATGAAACAAATTAGAATCCAAAAAAACCATAGAAAGAATCAACGAAACAAAGAATTGGTTCTTTGAAAAAATTAACAAAATTGAGAGACCCTTAGCTTATCAGTAAAAGAAGAGAACACACCCAAATAAATAAACTCAGAGAAAAGAATGGAAACATCACCACAGAAACAACCAAGATTCAGAAAATTATAAGGGAATAATTTTCAAACTTTCATGTCAATAAGTTTGAGAACTTAGCAGAAATGGATCTTTTCCTAGCAAATATCGACATACCGTGACTAATCCAAGATGAGTTTAATCATCATAACAGGCCCTTATCAAACATTGAAATACAAACAGCAATAAAAGACCTTTCATCTAAGAAAAGCCCAGGACCAGATGGATTTACAGAGGAATTCTACAAGGCCTTCAAAGCAGAACTCACACCAATACTCCTCCAACTCTTCAATGAAATTGAAAGAGAATGTTCACTATTGAACTCATTCTATAAGCCATCATAACCCTTATCCCCAAACCAGGCATTTGACAAGATCCAACACCACTTTAGGCTGAAGGCACTGGAAAAACTAGGAATCCAGGGAACATTCCTCAATACAATAAAGGCTGTACATGACAAACCTAGAGCCAGCATTATACTTAATGGTGAAAAACGAAAGCCATTTCCTGTTAACGTAGGAAGGAGATAAGGATGTCCACTCTCTCCGCTTCTCTTCACTCTAGTATTACAATACCTAGCTACAGCAATAAGACAAAATGCAAACATAAAGGGGATCCAAATAGGGAAAGAAGAAGTAAAACTCTCCCTCTTTGTAGATAACATGATCTTGTATTTAAAGTATCCCATAGACTCCACTCCCAAATTACTCAAGCTGATTCAAAACTTTGGCAAAGTAGCAGGGTCTAAAATTAACCCTAAAAAATCAGTGGCTTTTCTGTATGCCAACAATGAGAAAAGCGTGGCTGAAATTAGGAAAGCAACTCCATTTGTAATAGCCCCACAAAAAAAAAAAATACGTAGGAATTAACCAAAGAAGTGAAGGACCTCTATGATGAAAACTTTAAAAACCTGAAAAAGGAAATCAAAACAGAAAGTGGCAAAACCTCCCATGCTCCTGGATTGGAAGGAACTACATTGTGAAAATGGCAATACTTCCCAAGGCTATCTACAAATTCAATTCGATACTTATCAATATTCCAACCTTATTCTTCAAGGAAATAGAATAAGCAATCCAAAAATTCATTGGGAATAAAATACCCCGAATAGCGAAAACGATCCTTAACAGAAAGAACAGTGCTGGAGGAATATCAATACCAAACTTCAAACTCTATTACAAAGCCATAGTAATCAAAACAGCTTGGTACTGGCACGAGAACATTCCTCAGGACCAATGGAATAGAATTGAAAACCCAGAAATGAACCTAAGGACCTATAGCCATCTAATCTTCGAAAAGCAAGCTAAAAAAATAGAATTGAAGAAAGACAGCCTCTTTAGTAAATGGTGTTGGCAAAATTGGTTAATCACTTGTAGAAAACTAAAGCTAGATCCTTATATATCACCCTGCACCAGAATCAACTCCAAATGGATCAAAGACCTCGGAGTCAAAGCAGACACTCTGAAAACATTACAAGATGGAATAGGAGAAACCCTAGGTTTCCTTGGCACAGGCCGAAATTTTCTTTTTTTTTTTTTTAATTTTATTTTATTTTATATGTGAACATACTGTACAGAGGGGTTACAATTGCATGGGCAGGATAATGCGTACATTTCTTACCAAGCACTGCAGCCTCCTCCTTTGTTTACCCTTCACATCACTTACCAGCTTCCCTCCTCCACCCCCAATCCCAATCCTTCTCCTTCCCCCCTTCCCCCCGCCCCCCCCCCCCGCACCGACGTTGTAAAGCTCATTTTGGACAGGACAACTTGTACTTCTCATTGTTGCAACAGGTCCACCTGTATCCTTAAACAACTGTTTTTTTTCCCATCTCCTCCACAAGTTATACTGACATCAAATATAGTGAAAGCAGGGGTTATACTGTGGGGGAGGGACATAAAAAGCAACAAAGAGATAATCTTAAAAATGCATTAGAAACACATGCGTGAAAGAAAAAAAACATTAAAATACATATCTAAGGGTTCATTTTCCTGACATCACATTATCTGACCTTTTCTGCTTGACTCATACATATACTAGATATTGCAAATAAGGGAAACCATGGGACCTATGTTTCTTTGGGCCTGGCTTACTTCACTTAATATAATTTTTTCCAAGTTTTTCCATTTCCTAACAAATGGGGCAATGTCATTCTTTCTGATGGAGGCATAGAATTCCATTGTGTATATATACCACATTTTCTTGATCCATTCATCTACTGAGGGGCATCTGGGTTGGTTCCATATCTTAGCTATGGTAAATAATGCTGCAACAAACATAGTTGTGCTGGTAGCTTTAGTGTGGTCTTGTTTGTAAACATTTGGGTAAATGCCCAAAAGTGGGATTGCTGGGTCATAGGGGAGTTCTATGTGAAGTCTTTTGAGGAACCTCCATACTGCTTTCCAAAGTGGTTGAATAAGTTTACATTCCCACCAACAATGAAGTAAGGTTCCTTTCTGTCCACATCCCCTCCAGCATCTGTTGTTGTTAGAGTTCTTGATTTTTGCTGTTCTAACTGGAGTGAGGTGATATCTCAACGTTTTTTTTTTTTAATTTTTTTATTGTAAAGATACTATACAGAGGGTTACAGTTACATGAGTGAGGTAATGAGTACACTTCCTCTTGTACATTGTTACCCGCTCCATTGTTTTCCCCCTACCATCCCCTCCCTCCCTCCCTTCCCCAAGGTTCTTTTTTATTTTTTTTTGATTGTGATTAAGTGATTACTTAATTTCCGGAAATTCACAATATTGTGGAATAATGATGCTCATTTAAAGTCACAAGTTCATTCTAACTTTCCTGGAGCAAATTGTCTATCACAGTCTGTAATATATAACGGTGCTCACATGTTATATACCATATATGTGATCAGCAGCATGGGGATATTTAGTAGTGGTTCAACCAGATGAGTGGGAGTTCTTTGTTTCTTAAGTCCTGTTAGTTTTGTCATATCACCTAACATTTTGGATTTATCATCCACTTATCAGGGAGACCATGTACCGTTTGTCTCTTCGTTCTTGGCTTACCTCGCTCAACATAATTCCTTCTAGCTCCATCCATTTCCCTGCAAATGCCATTATTTTGTCATTTCTAATGGCTGCATAATATTCCATTGTGTATAGATACCACAATTTTTGGATCCATTCATCTGTGGTGGGGCATCTAGGTTGTTTCCATATCCTCGCTATTGCGAACAGTGCTGCAATAAACATGGAGGTGCACGTGTCATTGTATATTGGTTCCTGTTGTTCAGGCTAGATGCCTAGAAGTGGTATGACTGGGTCGTAAGGGAGGTCAATCTTTAGCTTTCTAAGGACCCTCCAGACTGCTTTCCAAAGTGGTTGTATAAGTGTACATTCCCACCAGCAGTGTAATAGCGTTCCTCGTTCTCCACATCCCCTCCAGCATTTGTCGTTGGCTGATTTGTGGATGTGGGACATTCTGACTGGGGTAAGGTGGTATCTCAGGGTTGTCTTTATTTGCATTTCCTTCACTACCAGGGATGATGAACATTTCCTCATGTGTTTCTTTGCCATTTTTATTTCTTCATCTGAGAAGTCCCTATTTAGTTCCCTTGCCCATTTAGTAATTGGTTCGTTAGGTTTGGGAGGGATTAGTTTCTTGAGTTCCCTGTATATACAGGATGTTAACCCCTTGTCTGATATATTGCTGGTAAATATTTTTTCCCAATTAGTTGGTTGTCTTTCTAGCTTGGTTGCGATAGCTTTATCTGTTCAGAAGCTTTTTATTTTAAGGTAGTCCCATTTGTCGAGTCTCTCTCCAACTTGTTGTGACCCTGGGACTCTGTTCAGGAAGTTCCTTCCTGTGCCTATTAGTTCAAGTGTCTCTCCTACTCTGTCCTGCAGTAGTTTCAGAGATTCAGGTTTAATGTTAAGGTCTTTAATCCATTTTGAGTTGATGTTGGTGCATGGTGAAAGGCTGGGGTCCACTTTTAGTTTTCTGCATGTGGCCGCCCAGTTTTCCCAGCACCAGCGGTTGAAGAGGCTGTGTTTCTTCCATTGTATGTCTTTGGCTCCTTTGTCGAATATCAGCTGGCTGTAGGCCTGTGGATTTATTTCTGGATCTTCTATTCTGTTCCATTGGTCTTCGGGTCTGTTTTTGTGCCAGTACCATGCTGTCTTTGTTATTATAGCTCTGTAGTAGAGTTTGAAGTTCGGCATGGATAGCCCTCCCATATTGTCTTTATCCCCTAGAATTGTTTTGGCTATTCTAGGTCTTTTGTTGTTCCATATGAATTTTTGGACTGTTTTCTGTATTTCAGTGATGTACGTCATTGGGATTTTAATAGGAATTGCATTGAATTTGTATATTAGTTTTGGAAGTATTACCATCTTTACTATATTAAGTCGGCCTATCCAGGAGCATGGGAGGTCTTTCCATTTCCTAGTGTCTTCTGCAATTTCTTTCTTTAACTTTTTATAGTTCTCATTAAATAGTTCTTTTACATCTTTGGTTAGGTTAATTCCTAAATATTTTATTTTTTGGGAGGTTATTGTGAATGGGGTTGCTCCCTTTATTTCCCTCTCTTCCTGTACATTATCAGTGTATAGGAAGGCAACTGATTTTTGTGGGTTTATTTTGTATCCTGCTATTTTGCCGAAGTGATTTATGATTTCTAAGAGTTTGGGGATGGAGTTTTTGGGATCGTGGAGGTATAGTATCATGTCGTCTGCAAAAAGGGGTAGTTTAACTTCTTCTTTCCCTATGTGGATCCCTTTAATGTCTTTTTCTTGCCTTATTGCCCTGGCTAAGGGTTCTAGGACTATATTGAAGAGGAGTGGAGACAGTGGGCATCCTTGCCTTGTTCCTGATTTTAGGAGAATTGGTTGTAGCTTTTCCCCATTAAGTATAATATTGGCTATTGGTCTGTCATAAATGGCTTTTATTGTTTCTAGAAATGTTCCTTCTATTCCTATTTTCTCTAGAGCTTTTAGCATGAATGAGTTTTGAATTTTATCAAAGGCCTTTTCTGCATCTGTGGCGATAATCATGTGATTCTTGACCTTGGCTCTGTTGATATGTTGGATTACATTTATTGACTTACGTATGTTAAGCCATCCCTGTGTCTCTGGGATGAAGCCTACCTGGTCATAGTGAATTATTTTTTTTATGTGTTTCTGGATTCTGTTAGGTAGAATCTTGTTAAGGATCTTTGCATCTGTGTTCATCAAGGAGATTGGCCTGTAATTCTCCTTTTTGGTTGGGTCTTTGCCTGGTTTGGGGATGAGTGTGATATTGGCTTCGTAGAATGAGTTTGGGATAGCTCCCTCTTTCTCTGTTTCTCTGAAGAGCTTGAGGAGTATGGGTATTAGTTCTTGTTTAAAGGTCTTATAGAATTCTGCTGTGAATCCATCTGGTCCTGGGCTTTTTTTTGTTGGAAGACTTTTGATAGCTTCTTGTATCTCATTATAGGATATTGGCTTATTTAATTGGTTAACTTCTTCTTTGCTCAGTTTGGGCAACTTGTATTTCTCTAAAAATGCTTCCATTTCTGCCCGATTTTCTTCCTTTAGAGAGTATAGCTTTTGAAAGTAGTCTGTTAGAATTGTTTGGATATCTTGGGTACGTGTTGTGATGTTTCCCGTGGCATCCCTAATCCTATTAATATGGGTTCCCTCTATTCTTTTTTAAATTAATCTAGCCAACGGGCCATCAATTTTGTTTATTTTTTCAAAGAACCAACTTTTTGTTTGGTTTATTTTGGTTATGGTTTTCTGATTTTCTAATTGGTTAATCTCTGCTCTTAATTTGGTTTTCTGGCTTCGTCTAGTAGCTTTAGGTCCCATTTTTTCTTGTTTTTCTAGCTGTTTTAATTGCAACATGAGATTATTTACTTGGTCTGTCTCCATTCTCTTGATGTGGGCACTGAGGGCAATAAATTTGCCCCTCAGGACTGCTTTTGCTGTGTCCCACAAGTTTCTTTGTGAGGTGTTTTCATTTTCATTGAGTTGTAGGAAATGCTTTATTTCTTCTCTGATCTCTTCTGTTACCCAGGCATTGTTAAGGAGTGTGCTGTTCAATTTCCATGTATTGGAGAAATTTCTGCGGTATGCTTTGTTATTGAGAGCTAGCTTGATTCCACTGTGGTCAGATAGGATACAGGGGATTATGTCGATCCCTTTGTATTTGCTTAAGTTCCTTGCCTGAACTATGATATGGTCTATTTTGGAGAAAGTTCCGTGAGCTGCTGAGAAGAATGTGTACTGTGTTGTTTTAGGGTGAAATACTCAGTAGATGTCAGTTAATTCCGCTTGAAGTATGGCCTCTCTTAACTGGGTAGCTCCTTTGCCAATCCTCTGGTTGGTAGACCTGTCCTTTGGTGAGAGTGATGTGTGAAAGTCTCCTAGTATTATCGTATTGGGATCTATTTTATTCTGTAAGTTTGAGAGCATTTGTTTGACATATCTGGGTGCACCAATATTTGGGGCATATAAGTTGATGATGGTTATATCCTCCTCTTGGATTGTTCCCTTTATTAATATGTAGTGTCCGTCCTTGTCTTTCTGTACTGATTTTAATGAAAAGTTTATTTTGTCAGATATCAGGATAGCTACACCTGATTTCTTACTGGGGGCATTTGATTGGTAGATCCTTTTCCACTCCTTCACTCTGAGTTTGTTTGTATGTTTGGCTGAGAGGTGGGTCTCCTGAAGGCAACAGATGGGTGGGTCTTGTTTTCTGATCCAGTCCTCAGTTCGTTTTCTTTTAATTGGCGAATTCAGCCCATTTATATTAAGAGAAAGTATAGAGAGATGCATTGTTGTCCCTGCCATTCCATTTTCCTAAGTTTTTCTTCTTTCCTTTCCTCCTGTGCTTGCTCAGTTAGACTTTGAGTAATGCCTGTTTGGGGCAGGTCCCAGTCCCTGGTTGCTTTCTTCAGGTTGTGTCCCCCTCTTAGAATTCTTTGTAATGCTGGCTTAATGTTTATGTATGCATTTAGTTTTTCTTTGCTATTAAAAGTTTTCAGTTCTCCATCGAATGTGAATGCTAGCTTTGCCAGGTGTATTAGTCTGGGTTGGCAGTTATTGGCTCTTAGGGCTCTATGGTGCTTTCCCAGGCTTTTCTTGCATTCATTGTTTGTGTGCAGAGATCTGCAGTGATTCTAATTTTTTTTCCCGTTGTAGTATAGCTCCTTCTTCATTTTTGCTGCATGCAGGATTGTTTCCTTATTATTCAGATCTATCATTTTTACTATAATGTGTCTAGAAGTGTTTCTCCTGGGATCTTGCTTGTTGGATGTTTGATAAGCTTCTGTGATGTAGTTAAGATGGTCGTTTTTGAGGTGGGGAAAATTTTCATTGATTATCTTGTTAAATAGGTGTTGCATTCCCTTGCTCTGGAATTCCTCACCTTCGTCCACTCCAATTATGCGAAAGTTATTAAATTTCTTGGCATTATCTGCTTGCTCTTGAATTTCCCTTTGGTTTAATTTGAGTGATTTTTCCATATCTGTCACTTTTTGGTCCAGTTGGTGTATTCTGTCTTCTGTATCTGACACTCTACCTTCCATTTCATTCACTCTGTTGACAGTGGCTTCTATTGTGGTTTGCATGGAGGAAATGGATCCCTTTATGGATTCAATGTTGGTTCTCAGAGTACTGATCTCACCTCTCAATGAGGTATGCATTACCTCTAATTTGGCGTTTATCTCACTTCTTACTGAGGTTTGTGCAGCTTCTATTTTTGCATTCAACTTTTGTTTGATATCCTGTATCTCTTTTGATAGTTCATCCTTGTGCTGTTTCAATTTCTGATCAATTTCTCACTTTATTTCTTGAGTCATTGCCTCTAGCAACCCTTGGATGTAGGTTTGGTCTTCCATTCCTGCTTTGCTCCCACTGGGGCTCTCCCCTGCGTGGCTGCCGGCTTTTGAGGTGAGCTTGCTGTCCTGGGTAGTGGTAAACCTTGTGATTTTTCTCTGTGATTTTCACATGGGGGTTCAGGAGACTGCTCTGCAATTTTGTTTTGGTGTGTCGGTCTTTGCTTTGTTGCTGATTCTGTATTGGTAGAGAGAGTCTGTGCCTGATCTGGGTTCTGTTGGTAGCCTATTTCCAGTTGCTATTCTGACTTACTTAGGATTCTCAGCTCTCTGCTGTAGATTGCTGGCAATTCCTGCCTTTGGAAGGGTTGAGCAGCCTAGACTGCTTGTGTTTGCTCCTACGGGTGCTCTTGTGAAGAACAGATGCTCTGGATGCACTCTCCCAAATACTGGAGTCTGCTATGGGCTCCTGATGTGTTTTTGTTTGTTTGTTTTGGGCTGGTTGTGGGCTTGAACTCTAGGTTTGGGTGCTGTCCCTCAGCTCTTCAGCTCAAGGCTGGCACCCTACCGTTTGAGCCACAGCACCACTTCTGACCCTTTTTGCTTTTGTGATGCTGAGGAATCAGATCCAGGGCCTCATACATCCAAGACTATCACTCCATTGCTGAGCCGCCTTAACAGCCTGAGCTCCTGCTTACTATCAGGTGCTGGCAGCCTGTGTTGCCCAATTCCCAGCCTAAGGTATATGGGTGGAGTTTTGGTGGGGTTTGGGCTTCTCTTGTCCTGGGCCTCCAGGTCTTTTGTTGTCACAGGCGTGCTTCCCGGGGAGTGTTGTTTCCTGATTTTCTCCCCTCTGTTTAGGCATATGCTCAGCTTTTTACTTCAGTTGGGAGGAGTTGGTTGTGTTGTTCAGGCGCCGGATCCCTGGGCCTGGTTCCAGCCCCAGCCCGGAGAGCCCTCGTTAGGCCTGTGCTGATGTGTATACCACCTAGGTTATGCAGCCTAGGGGACACAGTTCAAATTTCTTCTACTGTTGGTTATCTTGACCCAGGTGCACTGTTCCTGGCTTGGGCATTTTAGCTCCCTTCCAGGAGCACTCTTGCTCTGGCCTGGCCAGCAGAGTGTGCTCCACGGGCTGGTGGAGCTCTCGAACAGTTCCCAGTTTTAGTGGGTCCTGTGGTCCAGGTGTTGGGGTAGGGAGTCTAGGTCAGGGTCTGGGGATTCCCTCCAGCTCTGGTCTCCCTTGAGGGATACACTGTCCCCTGTGGAGTACTCACCCTGGCGCTGGTTGTTTCTGTGTGGTGTAGGTCATCAGTTGTTGCAATGCGAGTTCAGTTGGGGTGGTTGAGGGCTGGGTTGGGCGGTGGTGGCTCTGTGTGATTCTTTTCTGTCTCTGCCTCTATCGAAGCTGTCGGGTCAAAAGTGTCCATGCTCAGGCGGCTTCTTCGCTGGTTGTAGAGATCCGGTGGGTCTGACACCGGTGCCTTAGGCGACTTCTGCGTGCGTGATCTGCAGGCAGCCCCCTGTGCCTCTGGGACCCGGGCGGCCCCCGCCGGGTCGTTGCAATCACGATGGGGCGGGTGGTCTGCCGACAGGTCCCTTTGTCGCGCTGATGGTGCCTGTCGGCTTTGGCGGGATGGAGCCCCTCTGCTCCGGTGGAGAGTGAGGGGTGGGGGTGGGATCCTCGTGGAGAATGGTAGGTTTCTCTGTTCCTGGTGATCCGCTGTTCTGCAAACCGGTACCTGGTGATCTGCAAGTGGCCCCCTGTGTCTCTGGGGCTCCGGCAGCCCCATCCAGGCCAGCTGGCCGGCGGCTTGGCGCACTGCCACGTGGCCAGTAAAGGTTGGGGGAGGGGTCGTCACTTTTCTCTGTCCTGAAATTCTTCTTTTCCTCTCTTTCTTTTTTTGTTATTTTCCACCTCTGGTTTTTCTCTGAGTGTTCATCTTTTTGTTGTTGTCGGTCTCTTGGGGAGATTAAGCGATGGAACTCTGAACTCTCTTTTTGGTTGGAGAGAGCTGTGGCGTTTCCCTACTGCCCCATCGCCATCTTGGTCCCCCCTATCTGTTCCAACCTTTAACATTGAAAATGTGTTTGTTTTTACGGGCAAGATGTGACTCCTGAAGGCAGCAGATAGAAGGGTCTTGTTTTTTAATCCAACTAGACAGTCTATGTCGTTTAATTGGAGAGTTCAGTCTGTTAACGTTAAGAGAAAGGACTGAGAGGTATTTGGGAGTTCCTGCCATGTTATCCACCTTCTTGGGGGTTGCGAAAACTGGGTTCTTCCTATGGTTCTTGGATTCTCAGTTTGGGTGCAGTTTCTTGACCTTTATTGTGGTCTTGTTGGTTTTCTATGTGTAGGACATCTTTAAGAATCTTTTGTAGGGCTGGTTTGGTGGAGATGTATTGTTTCAATTTTTCTTTGCTGTGGAAGGTTTTTATTTGGCCTTCAGTTATGAAGGAGAGTTTAGCTGGGTACAGTATTCTTGGTTGATAGTTGTTTGTTTTAGGGCATGGCATACATCATTCCAGGCTCTTCTTGCTTTGATTGTCTCTGCTGAGAAATCTGAGGTGATTCTAATTGGTTTCCCTTTATAGGTGATTACCCTTTTCTCCCTGACAGCTTTAAGGATCTTTTCCTTGTTCTGAGTTGATCCTGTGTGGATTATAATGTGACGGTGGGATGTCCTATTCTGGTCTGGTCTATTTGGAGTTCTAAAAGCTTCTTGTATCTGAATAGGCCTATCTTTTTGCATGTTTGGGAAGTTCTCTGCTAGGATCCTGTTAAACAAATTTCCTAGGCCATTAACTTCTGTTTCTAGGTGTTCCTCTACACCCATTATCCTTAGATTAGGCCTTCTGATGGTGTCTTCCAAGGGTTGGATAGATCTATCATATTTCTTGGACTTGTCTTGGATGGTTGTATGTTCTTTCTCTATAATATCTAGGCTGTCTTCAATCCCTGAGATTCGATTTTCTGCATGGTCTAACCTGCTGTCAAGACTTTCTACTTTGTTGTTTTTTTTTTTTTTATCTCTTTTCCTTCTAATTGGTCAGCTTTGATGGCTTCAAGTTCTTTGTTGAAGCTTTGTTTTAGATCTTGTATGAACTTCTTTACTTCCTTAATTTGGTGTTCAGTGTTTATTCTCAGATCACTTAGTTGATTGGTTATGGTTTCCTTGGACTCCCATTCCTTCTGTTGGGTTCCATTCAGCATTCCCTTTTTGGTCTCCCTAACTTTCTTCAGCTCTTTGTTAATGGATTCCATGAATGCCTTTAGTGATCTTTGTGTATTCTCTTCCTGCTCTCTCAATTCCTCTATTACTCTTTGATTAGCTTCCTCCCGTTCGTGGGATTCCTGTAGTTCTCTTTGTGTGTTCTCAGCCTGTTCACGCCATTCCTGCCTTTCTCTTTGAGTATTCTCAAGCTGCTCATGCAAATCCTGTATCAGCTTTTGAGTAGCTTCCTCATGCTTATGATATTCCTGTATAAACTTTTGGAATGCCTCCTCTCTCTCCCTATCACGCTCATACAGAGACCTTTGTATGCTTTCAATCTTTTGATTTATCATGTTTGCCAGCAGTGTTTGTAGAGCTATTTGGGAATTCTCCTCTGGATTATTCATTATCTGTTCTGTCCCCTGATTATCGGGATTGGGAATTGAGATACCCGGATTTGCCATTTTTCTGGCTTACTCTGCCCATTTGAGATGAAAATAGCACCAGCTTTGTGCTAGAACACTATCTTTAGGCAAGCATCAACCCAAGTCTGAATTTGCACAGTCAGTAGTCTACAGATACAATCTAGTTCAACCAATACATCTATTCAACATCAAACAACTATACGTTAATGGGCTACAAACCGCAAAGAAGAATTTGGAAGACCAGAAATTATTAGGGTTAGGGAGAGATGTGGGTAAAAAAATAGGAATAGATTGATGTGGGGAGGCTCAGGGAGAGTTAACTAAGTCTTAATCTCAAAGCAGGAAATAGGTTGGGTAGGATGAAAGTAGAGAGAGAGAGAGAGAAAAAAGAAAGGGAACGGGAAAAGAAAAGAGACCAGAAAAAATAGAAAGGTAGAAATTAATAAAATTATGTAGATTCAATAACAATCTATTTAGATAAGAACGTGAATTTATTGAGAGAAGGTGAGGGATATAAAGGAGATGTGAAAAGCTTAAAAATAAAAATGCTTAAAATATTATATAGGTATAAAGGGGTAGTACTGCTATTAAGGAATTTAAGTCTTAGAGGTTCTGACTTGAGTAATAAATTTGTGGATTAAGTGTGTACACAATGGGGGATAGGGTCTAATAGTCAACTACGGGTTTATCTGAGGATGTGCAGGACAAGAATTAAGTCACATAAAGAAGAACGAAAGAGAGGAGAAGGTGAAAAGGATAAGAAAGGAAGAAGAAAAAGATGAGAAGTTCAGTAGAGCTAAACAAAAAACAAAAAGATAATTTATAAAGAAAAAAAAAGAGAGAGAAAGAAGACCAAAAAAGAAAGCAAAAACGCACATTCCCGTATCCCCAAAATAAAAATTATAAGAGGAAAAGAAAGTTTCTGGAAAACAATTTTTTTTAATCAAAAAAGGCAAAGATTAAAGATTGAAAAAAGTTTTAGAAAAGAAAAAAAAATTTTATATAAGGTACCAAAAATAAAAACTAAAAAAAAAAAGAAGACGAAGAAGAAGAGAAAAAAGAAAAACAAAAAACAAAAAACAAACAAACAAAAAAACAAAAACAAAAAACTTCTTTGATTTTTTTTTGGGAGGAGTGGGAAAAATCCTGTATCTCCCTGTGTCCGTAACCAGCCTCTTGTTGGAGTCTTTGGTCTACTTGTGGTCCTGTGGCTTGGTTGGTTTCTTAAGTCAGTTTGTTCGAACAGGCAGTAAAATGCTCTGCTTTACCCAGGATTTGGTGATCCTCCTCCCAGGCTAGTTCATTGGGAGACAGATCTGCTTTGAGTATCACAAAAGAGGGGGATGCAGTGATGAGGCTAGCTTCTGGTAGCTTTTCCGGGGCTGGTTTGTGAAAACCTCACAGAGCCCAGCCTGGAGCCATTCTCAGGGTTTCTGTTTACTGATTTTCAATTGCTTGTCGAGGATGCTAGAGGGAGGGGCAGCCTCTGGCTCTGATTACCCAGTGAAGAAACCCACTCTTCGGGCTGGCACCCGAGCTGGGTGACTTTTCCCTGGGTGGAGCTGAGTCTGGCAGGTAACGCCGCCGTTAAGTTCTTGTGACCTGCTAAATGACTCGTTTTATTCCAAGGCCTGAGCTGGAGCTAGCAGCTCCTCTGAGCTTTGTTGGTATCCAAGATGGAGATCACCGGTGCTGGGGGGGTTGGCCTTCCCTCCTCTGCTCCCTGAGAAGGAGTGAGGACGTCGGGCTTCTACTCACGCCGAGTCTTAGTTCCTGGATCGTCTCTGGTCTGCGAACTGCAGGATGAAGATGTCCGCTCCTTGTCGGTTCTTGCTGGTGTTGAGTAGAATCCGCTCGCCTGCTGCTTCTGGCTCCTTCGTCCCGGACTCTCTGTTGCTCAGGTATGGCGCTTGTGCTCACCCGCCACTGCCACAGCGGCCACCGCCGCGGCGGCTGCTGGCAAGGGCTCAGAAGTGTCTCCTTGCCTGGGTTTTCTTCTCTGGCCTAACTCTCTGTCCTGTGATGGCACACTTGGTGTAATTCTCTGACTTAGGACTGTTCACTGGAACTCTAAAACTGCTTTCTATGCAGTTTTAGCTTCTCCTCCGCCATCTTCCCGCTGTCCCCCGTTCTTTACCATCAGCTTTCTCTCTCATCACCTCTCCACTAGGCCTTCTTCTTCTCCTGTTCCTGGTTGTTGCTCCAATGTGTGAGACCTGCCTTAGAAGGAACTAGCCTCTACCATATTATCTAGACCTCTCATCTTTCCCCTAAAATGGTACTGATCATCAAAAATTCTGAAAAACTTGGGGCTGAGAAGGTGGCTCAGTGGTAGAGCACTTGCCTTGCATGCATGAGGCCCTGGGTTCGGTTCCTCAGCACCACATAAGCAAAAAGAAAAAAGCCAGAAGTGGTGCTGTGGCTCAAGTGGTAGAGCGCTGGCCTTGAGCTGAAGAGCTGAGGGACAGCGCCCAGGCCCAGAGTTCAGGCCCCACAACCCGACCAAAAAAAAAAAAAACTTTGAAAAACTTTAGATATTTTCTTTACCTAGAAATGATTTTCTTTCTGAATGACTTGACTTTATTTTCTAGTAAATCAGTCCTCACTACATTTACAGAAATTATTCATCTTTTCTTATTTCAGATCTACTTCTCAGTTCGTTTCTTAATGCTTTCCACTTTCAGAATAATCAGGTTTGTCTCTTGCTGCTGATTCCTAGTTAGTGTTGTTACTATTGCTTTTGAGTCCTGCAGATCACCAGACTTTTCCATGAAAGTCATGTGCATCTAGACTACAACTCCATTGACAAGGGTCTATTAGTTGTCAGGCATGAAACATTATTCCAGCCCTGGATTCTGAAGAAGTGATCTTTTCATACATGTTATTTGTAGAAATCTATTTATAAATAAATACTGATAGTTGAAACTTCTTTTATTTTTCATATTGATTTTTTGCAAGAGTAGATTCATAAGTAAAACTGTGTGTAACATAGTATACACAGATATTACTCATTTCTCAAAGGAATTTGAGAGAACTTTATTAATGGATACTATAGTTAATCGAAGGGGAAAAGAGTCAGCAAAAATTATGACTGGGTCTCAACTAACTGTGACAACAGCTGAACTCTAGGAAACAAAAAGGAAGATAGTGGTAGCCATTTGGAAGATGGGCAGCTATAGGTCAAAGGAAGCAAAGTTTCAGTGATGCTCAATGAGTAAGTCCTGAAAATCTAATTGACACTAAGATTCCTAGACGAGGTAATAATGACTGGTTGTAATTAACATTCCAGTGTACCTGTGTCCAGGTCCATGTGGGATCGGGCGGCTGCAGCCTGGGGACTCCCCTGTTTTGAGGTAACTTCTCCCTCCCCCCACAAACACTCTAATAGAGGGTGAGGGGAAGCATGTGCACGGGCCACTTGTAGTGGTCAGCCTACAAGGAAGTCAGGGACTCGGATTCCCACCAAGTCCCTCTGCCTTTCTGCCTATCTGAGTAGCTGGGATTGCTTCTCTTTGCTCTGTCAGTGATCATGGGGCTTGGGCAGGAGATCACTGAAGAGACAGAACCCTGGAGCCCTTTCAGCATTACCGCAGTCCTCCACTTTACTGGTCTGCATGGGCCAGTTGCAGTGCCATCCCGAGTGGCCCACACATGGAAGGAAGTACTCTCCGTGCCCCCAGTGGGAGCAGAATTGCAGGTGAGGGGACACACATGAATGCCCACATCAGCATCAGAGGAACCTGGAGGCGTACTGCACCTGCTGCAGCCAGGCAGTTCCCAGGGCCTCTTTGGCTTTGCTCTGAGGACCTCTGTCTTCCTCCTGGTCCACGTGGGCCCGGGTGTGGGTGCCATTACAGATGCCTCCATTTCAAAATAATGTGCTCATCTTCTGACCCCATTGGGGTCAGGGGATACAAGTGTGCACTCCAGTGCTAGATGGGTCTGGCCATGCAGTAGAGTCCACCCAGAAGGAAGGCAGGACTCGGGGGTCTTTCCTTCCTCCCCTCCTGGCTTCAGCCCTTGTACCTGGGGTTACTGGATTGACTCATGGCTGGAGTCTTCTTGGCTGCCACTGTCCTACAATGGGTGCTACACCTGCTGCAGCGGTGATGCAGAGCTCAGAGATCATGAGTTATTTTCAGAGCTTATTTGGTTTTTCAATAAGTCAAGATACAAATCTATCCCTAGCTTTGACTTGTATTTTAAACTGCAAGTTGTCCATATTAAATGAATGCCAATGGACTAGATCTAGTATGTAATACCTAACCTGAAAACATGCATATGTATGCATTGAGAGATTAGTGGTTTTACTTCATTCTTCAAATTGTAGTTTTTCTCCTCATGTTAATATTGAATCTTCAACTGTTTCTATTCCCTCGGGTGTATTAAACTTAGCCTAGCATGGTTCTTTTCTTTCCTTTGATTTTGTGTATGTGCATGTGTGTGTTGATATTGGAGGTTAAACTCAGGGCCTTGGCACTGTCCTTTACCTTTTTCTCTCAAAGCTAATGCTCTACCACAGCTCCATTTCCAACTTTTTTGGTGGTTAATTGGAGATGGATCTCATGGACTTTCTTGCCCAGGCTGGATTCAAACATCAATCCTCAGATCTCACTTCCAGAGTGTATGTTTTGTTCTTAAGATCAAAACATGGCCAGGCACCAGTAGCTCATGCCTGTATTCCTAGCTACTCAAGAGGCTGAGATCTGAGGATTACGGTTCAAAGCCAGCCCAGGCAGGAAAGTCCATGAGACTTGCATCTCCAATAAATGACCAGAAAACTGGCAGTGGCTTTGTGGCTCAAGTAGTAGAGTGCTCACCTTGAACTGAAGAAGTGAGTGACAGTTCCCAGGTCCAGAATTCAAGACCCATGGCCAACAGACAAAAACCAGAAAGATCAAAACACTGAAGAGGTATCTCAGAAGCCCCAGGCTATGACATTGTTACTGCTCACACTGTCACTAAAGATGTTTCTTTCTTTTCATAAAGGTTTCCACCAGTACAAGTATTCTACCCAGTGCGAGTATGCATAACTTTATATACCTGACAACTTGTACATTACCCAACTTGATGGCCTACACCAAGAAGCAAATAGGTGGCAGACAACATTGGCACATGCTGTGTGTTACATATTCTTCCTCAGGAAATTAAAGCTAAAAACAAGGGACATAGGCCAGCTTGAGCTAAAGAGGGAAATCTTGTCTCAAAAACAAAAACTGAAGACAGGAATCTGAGAGAAGAGGGAAGGGATTTATCTAGGCCTACATTTTCACCTGCACAGCCTTCATCTTGTGATTTATCTTTTCATTCTATTCAATAATCTACTTTCCAATGAGTTTTTTTTTTGGGAGGGGGGGTTCTGGTCATGGGGTCTGAACTCTGGGCCTTGGGTGCTGTCCCTCAGCTCTTCTGCTCTACCACTTGAGCCACAGCGCCACTTCCAGCTTCCCCCCTCCCCCCCGCTTATGTGGTGCTGAAGAATCAAACCCAGGGCCTCATGCATGCGAGGCAAGCCCTCTACCACTGAGCCAACTTCCCAGCCCCTTTCCAATGAGTTTTTAGGTCTTGTTTCTTTCTTTCTTTTTTTTCAGAGTTAGAAATCTTACTGTTATGGTTGAGGATTTAGCTAAATGGAAGAGTACTTGGCTGGCAAGTGCCGGACCCTAAGTTAAGATCCTCAGCAAAGAATTTAAAAAGATCTCGGTTTTTTATATTAAGAACAAAACATACACCAATAAATCCATCTTTTGGAGCTCATTTAAGAAAACTATGATGAAAAAGCATAACATAAGCTAGGCGCTGATGGCTCATGCCTGCAATCCTAATTAATCAAGAAGCTGAGACTTGAGGATCATGGTTTGAAGCCAGCTAGCACAAAGAAAGCCTATGAGTGTCTTATGTCCAATTAACCAGTAAAAATCCAGGACTGGAACTGTGATTCAAGTGGTACAGTGCTAGCCTTAAGCTAAAAAGTTAAGAGACAGCACCTAGGCCCTAATGCAAAACAAAACAACAAAAACGAAAAGGAAAACTCATAAATTACAAACCATGGAAATATCAGCACTATAAAGGACAGAATCCCAATGACATTTCTTTCTTGATTCATAAAAATGTGTAGGAGATACATGCATCAGTTTGGATAAAGTTATCTAAACTCTCTCTGACACATTCTGTAGCTTTGCAGTATGGAGGAGCTGCTCCTGATACCAGGGCTTTTTGGGGAGAAGGATTCTGGCCAGCAGAGATACTGTGAGGTAGGGAATTTCTAGAAACTTCCACAGGTCAGCTTCCAGCCACACAGCCTGTTTGGCCAGAGATAAACCCTCTGGAGCCTGGGACTCAGGTCCTGTCTCCCTTCTTCTCCACTTTGCAGGATCTGATCCTTGGGCTGGAAAAATTTGTTAAGCTCTGAGTGATTTGAAAGCCATGGTTTGGCCTGGCCAGAATATCAAGTTGTTCTGTTTTGATGTCTCTACATCCTCCTACATGTTGTCCTTTAGTTTCTTTGCTCTCAGCTAGTCTACCAATGAAGTCACAGCTCCAGTTCTGGGTTTTTACTTATTGGTTAATAAGACTTTCCTGCCAAGCCAGCTTTGTACTAAAAGTCTCAAATCTCAATCTCCTGAGTAACTAGGATTACTGCTGTGAGACACTAGCACCCGGCCAGATCCCTTCTTCACAAACTAAAACTACATGGTTTTCTGAGTTCAAATGGAAATTACTTTTTGTCTTCCATGGCTGGAGGCATAGCAGAGTAGCATGAGCAGCAAAGACATGCCTTACCTAGCAAGCATGAAGCCCTGAGTTAAATCACTTGGTTTGTACAATTTTTACAATTTAAAAATAAATAATTTCAAAACCTTTTTCCCATGTTGCAAGAACTTTTCAGCAGCTTATTGCTGACAGTTCTGGATTCAATGTTCTCCACTTAAGTATTTCCTTCATCATTACAGAAGGGAGACATTTTCTCTGTGGCACAAGTAGTAGCAGAGAAGACATTGGAAGAAAAGGCCTGGCCAGGTGGGTGAAGCTATGGAGTCCTGAAGAGAGGTGGATTCCATGGATCCTTGCCAGTCACCTACAGCTGTGGGAAACAGGCATCTTGCTACCAAGGTGCAGTGAAATGGGAACATGACACCCAAGACTGTGGAACCAGCCTAGGTCTGGCTGCTACTGTCCAATGAAATGAGAGCAAGGAACATTCATGCATAAATCTAGGACAGTTTTGCAGTCTGATCTTGTAGGTTTGTGTATGAATGCCCAGGATTGAAAGTGTTAAGACCAGGAGTGAGGTGATTTGTTTAGAAAAAGGACTCCTTCGATGTTCTACAAAAAATGTACTTATTACCTTACTCATGTAACTGAAACCCCTTTGTACAGCATCTTTATAATAAAAATAATATTTAAAATTAACGTATGTCCCATGCTTTCCCCTTATCTGCAGTATATGTCTAGGACAAGCAGAAAATGTCAAAACCTATGTACATCTGGCCATATAAGCTAATGCTAAGCTAAATGAACCCCAAGATAGGGACACAAGAGATTTTATCTTTCTTGCTGTTCTTTTTAATGTACTTATAATGTACATTTTTGTTTCTTTTGTATGTTCATCCCCCATGGTATAACCCTTGTTGTCACTGTATTAGATTCTGGTGTCCTGTGTCTTGTATATACATTTTTCTAAATCGGGGAGGGGAAGGGAAATAAAATGCTGAAATAAGGTTACAGGATGACCCATTGTAACAATGAGATGTACAAGACACTATGCTGAAAATGAATTTTACAACTTTGGGTGAGGAGGAATTGGAAAGGTTGGGAAGAAAGGGATGGTAGGGAAAAAACAAAGGAGGGAATAACAATGCTTGATAGGAAATGGACTCATTACCATTCTCATGTAACTGTAACCCCTCTGTACAGTATCTTTACAATAAAATATATAAATATAAAAAATGTACTCCTTCAGGACTTTCAGGCCTACCTAGTGTTCCATTGTAATAATGTACTCATGACAATCTTGTCTCAATTCAAAGACATCTGTGTGTGTGTGTGTGTGTGTGTGTGTGTGTGTGTGTGTGTGTGTGTGTGTGTGTGCGTGTGTGTGTGCCTGCCTATCTGTTTGGTTGTGTCTAGAGAATAGAAGGCAGATGTAGGAGACAAAGTTCCCTGAGAGACTGGTGCAGTGGCTTACACCTGAATTTCCAGCTATATGGAGGTGATCAGGGGGATGGTGGTTTGAAGCCAACATGGGCAAAACATTAATGGGACCACCACCTCAGCAAAAATACCAAGTGAAGTGGTACTGTCACGCTGTTATGTGGGAGACATGGAAGGAAGATCACAATCCAAGGCTGATATAGGCAAAAATATGAGATCCCACCTGAAAAATAACCAAAACCAAAGGAGCTAGAGTTGTAGTTCAAATGCTAAAGTGCCTTGATAGCAAGTGCAAATTAGAGTTCATACCTGAGTACTACTCATCACAAAAGAGTTGCATGAGAATATGACCTAATGCATTCACTAATGCAGTTGATAATAGTGAGTCCTGCATTATCCATGCACCCCACAGTGAGCTGAATATAATTAAAATTACCTACGATTATTTCCAGGCCAGAAAGTTATGAGACACATCAGGGGCTAAGACAGCACAACATCTGCTCCTGTGTAGGAAGCCTGTGACAGGACACAGGCAAGCCTGCCTCCAGTCTGCTAGCTGCATTTCCTGTTGGGTGGCAAATCATAGAGCAGACTATCTTTCTTGTTTCTAGTGAACACGTGGTACAGATTAGCAATTGGCTTTGAGGTATAATCTCATCCCTATCATCAGAAGAGCCACTACTATGCTGATAGCCAGCCTGCTGGGGCAGCCATTCAATGTGTCTTGGAAAGGATGTCCACAAACCCAGGGCTCAGGCTGTACTCAGTCATGAAAGTGATGAGGAGAGAAACTTTGTTTTATTTATTTATTTATTTATTTATTTATTTATTTATTTATTTATTTATTTATTTATTTATTTATTTATTTAATTTTTGTCAGTCATGGGGCCTGCACTCAGGGCCTGCAAGGCTAGCACTCTACCACGTGAGCCCCAGCACCACTTTCAGCTTTTTCTGCTTATGTGGTGCTACCACTGAGTTGTTCTTCTCACCTGAGTGCTACTGATTACAGCTTTTACGGCTACACTCTATGCAACCTGAGGAGTAAGTTGAACCTCTACTTATGGCACTCTGTTAAAGTTTTGAGAACCAGACCTCAGTTGTGTGGGATGCGACCAACGTCCATCCATTGCTATGGATGGCACTGGATATATCAGGCTGAGAAGGGGTATGGGAAGTGTAGCCCACTTACCTTGGAACCTGGTTATCTAGAGTTGACTCCCACAGGTGGGTCTACACATCCTGAAACCAACATATGGGGAGGGGCACAGGGAATGCTATGGCCATGGGACAGAGGTGGACATGGGCCGGGTGGTCAGGAGAATGAGGTGTAGGTGGGCCAGATGGCACTGGAAAGGGGGATTGGCAGTGGGTATGGGGGCAAGATGTGTTGAATAGGCTTTTCTAGGATGGTTCCTGCAGAGGGACAGAGAAGAAGATGAAGAGAGGAAGGAAGGGGAGTATGCGTATGGGTGTCTCACCATGGATATAGGTCATCCTGAGAGATGGTTCTGCTAGCAGGGTTCACACTGCCCACTTGCCTGGAAGCAGCTGGAGCCCAAGAGGGCATCACACCCATGCGCAGTCACATGCCCACATGGAGTATGAGGATGGAGATCCACACATCCAAGGCAAGGAGATTCCTGGGTTTCTTGTAGCTGTGGCAGGTACAGCACCAGTTGGAGGAGGATGGCAGTGAACACGGCCTGGGTCCTGAGACTGTCGGTGGAGGCAGTGGAACAAAGTAGTCTCCAGCAGGAGCCAGGAGAGGATGCCAGGCAGACTCAGAGCCTCCAGCTTCCTTCTTGGGTGGCCACTGTGGTTGTGAGCATCCAGGCTCATCCAGGTCTGCGTGCTTGTGCAGCGTGTGTGCTCTTGCGCATTGCAGGTGCCTACTCACTGTGAGTGTGTGAGGCACACTCCTCCCTCACACTTCCCAGCTGGGCTTCTTAATCTCAATCTCTGGAGAGGCTAGAGGACCCACGATCACTGGAACCCAGACCGGAGGTGAGACTTTCCCAGTTTCTACTGGAAAGCATCCAATGGAGGGTCTGGCATAGCACCCTGCTGGGTTGGAGCACTAGCTATAAAATAGTTTTTTTTTTTAAGTAATTAAATGTTTACTCATCAGTAGGGAAAAGAACAATTTTTTTTGGCTTTTTTTTTTAATTGTATTTTATTTTATTTGAGAACATACTGTACAGAGGGGCTACAATTACATGGGCAGGATAATGCATACATTTCTTACCAAGCATTGCAGCCTCCTCCTTTGTTTACCCTTCACTTCCCTTCCCCGCCTCCCTCCTCCCCCACCCAATTTTACCCCCCTCCCCCCACCCAATTATACCCCCCTCCCCCCCACACCGACATTGTAAAGCTGGTTTTGACATGACATTTTGTACTTCTCATTGTTGCAACAGGTCCACCTGAATCCTTAAACGACTTGTTTGTCCCCATCTCCTCCACATGTTATACTGACATCAAATATAGTGAAAGCGGGGGTTACACTGTGGGGGAGGGACATACAAAGCAACAAAGAAATAATCTTATAAATGCGTTAGAAACACATGCATGAAAGAAACGAAAACATTAAAATACATATTTAAGGGTTCATTTTCCTAACATCACATTATCTGACCTTTTCCGCTTGACTCATACCTATACTAGATATTGCAAATAAGGGAAACCATGGGACCTATGCTTCTTTGGGCCTGGCTTACTTCACTTAATATAATTTTTTCCAAACCTTTCCATTTCCTAACAAATGGGGAAATGTCATTCTTTCTGATGGAGGCATAGAATTCCATTGTGTATATATACCACATCTATAAAATAGTTTTATACCCCATTTCCCAGTGAGATTTATTCTCTTTTTTGCCAGTTCTGGGGCTTGAACTCATGGACTGGGCACTGTCCCTGAGCCTCTCTGTGCTCAAGGCCAGCATTCTACCACCTGAGCCATAGTGCCACTTCCAGCTTTTTGCTGTTTATATGATACTGAGGAATCGAGCCCAGGGTTTCATGCATGTGTTTGGCAAGCACTGTACCACTAAACCACATTTGCAGCCTTTTTCTTATCCTCCAGCCTCTCAGGAGATTAAGAAGCCCAGCCCAAAAGCGTGAGGGCGGGGCATGCTGCATGTGCATAACGGTGAGAGGTACGCATGTGCAATGTGCATGTGCATACATGCTGATGAGGGACACAGGCGCACGCACACATAAATGCATGCAGACCCGGATGAGCCTGGCTCGGGAGACCACACGGCCACCCAAGAAGGAAACAGGATGCTCAGGGTCTGGGCTGCATCTTATCTCAGCTCCAGCCTGAGGCTGCTGGGTTCCAGTGCTTCCCACGACAGTAGCAGGACCCAGGCTGTGTTTGCTTCCATCCTCCCGCAACTGGTGCTGCACCTGCCTCTGGGATGGAAACCCATGGGTGTCTTCCGCCTAGCTGTGCGGATCTCCATCCTCATAGTCCGTGTGGACATGTGACCGCACCTGGTGTGATGCCTTCCCTGGCTCGGGATGGTTCGCGGTAAGTGGGCCACTTTACCCCCCCCTCCACCCACACCCCCTCCCCAGCTGCTGACAGGAAGCACGCCGGTTGAGTTCAGCCAAATGACCTCTGACGGGAACACTCAGAATGAGAGTCTGAGTTATTACAACAGAAGAGAGTTTCACTACTTTCAAGGCTTCTCAGGAAGAATTCCAGAATCTTGCTGCCGGCAGGCCTCCAGGTGTTCCGGGTTAATATCTCCTTGTAAATCCTCCATGGTTTCTTCTACACCAGTGAAGTTTGACAATATTACTCAGTTTGCATTACTGCACAATTGCGCCTGCAGAGTTCTGCAGTGGTTGCAAGCACTCAGAAGTGGCAGCCATTGGTGCTTGTCCCCTAGGATGCTGCCAGCTGACTGGGAATATCTGCTTCCTGTTCTTCCTAGCTCAGTGTTACTGACTAGAGGTTTTACCACTACACTCACTTCACTCTGAAGAGTAAGTAGAACCTCTACTTATGACACTGTGTTGAAGTTTTAAGAAGCAGATCTCAGTTGTTTGGGACGCGGCAACTTTCCATCCATTACTGTGGACGACACTGGCTATATCAGGCTCTAATTAGTCCACTGTTGTGTTCAGCCAAGTGACCTCTGCCAGGAACACTCAGAATGAGGTTCTGAGTTATTACAACATAGGAGTGTTTCACTGCTTTCAAGGCTTCTTAGCAAGAATTCCAGAATCTTGCTGCCAGCAGGCCTCCAGGTGTTCCGGGTGAACATCTCCTTGTAAATCCTCCGTGGTTTCTTCTACACCCGTGAAGTTTGGCAAGGGTACGCACTTATAGCACTCTGTGAAAGTTTGGAGAACCAGACCTCAGTTATTTGGCACACCACCACTCTCCATCCAGGCCTATGGACGGCACTGGCTATATCAGGCTCTAATTAGTCCACGGTTGTGTTCAGCTGAATAACCTCTGCCAGGAACACTCAGAATGAGGTTCTGAGTTATTGCAACATAGGTGCGTTTCACTGCTTTCAAGGCTTCTTAGGAAGAATTCCAGAATCTTTCTGCCGTCAGGTCTCTGGGTGTTCCGGGTGAACATCTCCTTGTAAATCCTCCGTGGTTTCTTCTACACCCGTGAAGTTTGGCAAGGGGACGCAGTTTGCATTGCTGCACAATTGTGGCTGCAGGGCTCTGCCGCGGTTGCAAACATTCAGACGTGGCAGCCAGATAGGCTTGTCCCCACAGGACACTGCCAGCTGACTGGGTATAACTGCTTCCCATTCTTTTCACCTGATTGCTACTGATTAGCTTTGATGGCTACACTCTACTCAACCTGAGGAGTAATTTGAACCTCTACTTATGGCACTCTGTGTAAGTTTGGAGAACAAGACCTCATTGTTTGGCAAGGAAAAACTGTCCATCCAGGCCTATGGACGGCACTGGCTATATCAGGCTCTCATTAGTCCACGGTTGTTGTCAGCCGAATGACTTCTGCCCGGAACACTCAGAATGAGGTTGTGAGTTATTGCAACATAAGATCGTTTCAATGCTTTCAAGGCTTCTTAGTAAGAATTCCAGAATTTTGCTGCCGACAGGCCTCCGGGTGTTCCTGGTGAATATCTCCTAGTAAATCCTCCATGGTTTCTTCTACACCCGTGAAGTTTGGAAAGGGTATGCAGTTTGCATTGCTGCACAATTGGGCCTGCAGAGCTCTGCAGCGTTTGCAAACATTCAGAGGGGGCAGCCAGCTAGGCCTGTCCCTGTAGGACACTGCCAGCTGACTGGGTATATGTGCTTCCCGTTCTTCTCACCTGAGTGCTACTGATTACAGCTTTCACGGCTACACTCTACGCAACTTGAGGAGTAAGTTGAACCTCTACTTGTGGCACTCTGTCAAAGTTAGGAGAACCATACCTCAGTTGTTTGGCACGCCACCACTGTCCATTCAGGCCTATGCATGGCACTGGCTATAACAGGCTCTAATTAGTCCACGGTTGTGTTCAGCCCAATGTCCTCTTCCGAAAACACTCAGAATGAGGTTCTGAGTTAGTGCAATATAGGAGCGTTTCACTGCTTTCAAGGCTTCTTAGGAAAAATTCCAGAATCTTGCTGCCGGCAGGCCTCCGGGTGTTCCGGGTGAACATCTCCTTGTAAAACCTCCGTGGTTTCTTCTACACCCGTGAAGTTTGGCAAGGATATGCAGATTGAATTGTTGCACAATTGCACCTGCAGAGCTCGGCCGCGGTTGCAAACATTCAGACATGGCAGCCAGATAGGCTTGTCCCCGTAGGACATTGCCAGCTGACTGGGTATATCTGCTTCCCGTTCTTCTCACCTGAGTGCTACTGATTACAGCTTTGATGGCTACACTCTACTCAACCTGAGGAGTAAGTTGAAGCTCTACTTGTGGCACTATGTCAAAGTTTGGAGAACCAGACCTCAGTTCTGTGGCATGCGACCACTGTCCATCCAGGCCTATCGACTGCACAGGCTATATCAGGCTCTAATTAGTCCAAGGTTGTGTTCAGCCGAATGACCTCTGCTGGGACCACTCAGAATGAGGTTCTGAGTTATTGGAACATAGGTGTGTTTCACTGCTTTGAAGGCTTCTTAGGAAGAATTCCAGAATTTTGCTGCCGGCAGGTCTCCTTGTGTTCTGGGTGAACATCTCCTTGTAAAACCTCCGTGGTTTCTTCTACACCTGTTAAGTTTGGCAAGGGTACCCAGTTTGCATTGCTGCACAATTGCGCCTGCAGAGCTCTGTCACGGATGCAAACATTCAGATGTGGCAGCCAGATAGGCTTGTCCCCGGAGGACACTGCCAGCTGACTGGGTATATCTGCTTCCCGTTCTTCTCACCTGAGTGCTACTGATTACAGCTTTGATGGCTACACTCTACTAAACCTGAGGAGTAAGTTGAATCTCTACTTAGGTCACTCTGTCAAATTTTGGAGAACCAGACCTCAGTTGTTTGGCACGGGACCACTCTCCATCCAGGCCTATGGACGGCATTGCCTAAATTACGCTCTAATTAGTGCACGGTTTTTTTCAGCAGAATGACTTCTGCTGGGAACACTCAGAATGAGGTTCTGAGTTATTGCAACATATGAGCTTTTCACAGCTTTCAAGGCTTCTTAAGAAGAATTCCAGAATCTTGTTGCTGGCAGGCCTCCAGGTGTTCCGGGTGAACATCTCCTTGTAAATCCTCCGTGGTTTCTTCTACACCCGTGAAGTTTGGCAAGGGGACGCAGTTTGCATTGCTGCACAATTGTGGCTGCAGAGCTCTGTCGTGTTTGCAAACATTCAGGTGTGGCAGCCAGATAGGCTTGTCCCCGTAGGACACTGCCAGCTGATTGGGTATATCTGCTGCCAGTTCTTCTCACCTGAGCACTACTGATTATAGCTTTGAGGGCTACACTCTACTCTACTCAACCTTTGGAGTAAATTGAACCTCTACTTATGGCACTCTGTCAAAGTTTGGAGAACCAGACCTCAGTTGTTTGGCACACAACCACTGTCCATCCAGGCCTATGGACTGCACTGCCTATATTACGCTCTAATTAGTGCACGTTTTTTTTTTCAGCAGAATGACTTCTGCTGGGAACACTCAGAATGAGGTTCTGAGTTATTGCAACATATGAGCATTTCACTGCTTTCAAGGCTTCTTAGGAAGTATTCCAGAATCTTGCTGCCGGCAGGCCTCCAGGTGTTGGGGGTGAACATCTCCTTGTAAATCCCCCGTGTTTTTTTTTAACACCCGTGAAGTTTGGCAAGGGTATGCAGTTTGCATTGCTGCAAATTTGCGCCTGCAGAGCTCTGCCGCGGTTGGAAACATTCAGACGTGGAAGCCAGATAAGCTTGTCCCCGTAGGACACTGCCAGCTGACTGGGTATATCTGCTTCCCGTTCTTCTCACCTGAGTGCTACTGATTACAGCTTTGACCGATACACTCTACTCAACCTGAGGAGTAAGTTGAACCTCTACTTATGGCACTCTGTGAAAGTTTGGAGAACCATACCTCAGTTGTTTGGCACGTGACCACTTGTCCATCCAGTCCTATGGACGGCACTGTCTATATCAGTCTCTAATTAGTCCATGGTTGTGTTCAGCCGAATAACCTCTGCGGGGAACACTCAGAATGAGGTTCTGAGTTATTGCAACATAGGAGCGTTTCACTGCTTTCAATACTTCTTAGGAACAACTCCAGGATCTTGCTACCGGCAGGCCTCTGCCTGTTCCGGTGAACATCTCCTTGTAAATCCTCCATGATTTCTTCTACAACCGTTCAGTTTGGCAAGGGTACCCACTTTGCATTGCAGCAAAATTTTGCCTGCAGAGCTCTGCCTCGGTTTCAAACATTCAGATGTGGCAGCCAGATAGGTTTGTCCCCGTAGGACACTGCCAGCTGACTGGGTATATCTGCTTCCCATTCTTCTCACCTGAGTGCTACTGATTACAGGTTTGAGGGCTATACTCTAGGCAACCTGAGGAGTAAGTTGAACCTGTACTTATGGCACTCTGTGAAAGTTTGGAGAACCAAACCTCAGTTGTTTGGCACCCAACCACTGTCCATCCAGACCTATGGACGGCAATGGCTATATCAGGCTCTAATTAGTCCACGATTGTGTTCAGCCGAATGACCTCTGCCTGGAACACTCAGAAAGAAGTTCTGAATTATTGCAACATAGGAGTGTTTCAGTGCTTTCAAGGCTTCTTAGGAAGAATTCCACAATCTTGCTGCCGACAGGCCTCCGTGAGTTCCGGGTGAATTTCTCCTTGTAAATCCTCCATGTTTTTTTCTAAACCGGTGAAGTTTGGCAAGGGTACGCAATTTGGGTTGCTGTACAATTGCACCTGCAGAGCTCTGCCGCGGTTGCCAACATTGAGACGTGTCAGCCAGATAGGCTTGTCCCCATAGGACACTGCCAGCTGACTGGGTATATCTGCTTCCCGTTCATCTCACCTGAGTGCTACTGATTACAGTTTTTACTGCTACACTCTACTCAACCTCAGGAGTAAGTTGAACCTCTACTTATGGCACTGTGTGAAAGTTTGGAGAACCAGACCTCAGTTGTTTCTCACACGACCACTGTCCATCCAGTCCTATGGACGACACTGGCTATATCACACTCTAATTAGTCCACGGTTGTGTTCAGCCAAATGACCTCTCGGTAACACTCAGAATGAGTCTCTGAGTGATTGCAAAAAAGGTGTGTTTCACTACTTTCAAGTCTTCTTAGGAAGAATTCCAGAATATTGCTGCCTGCAGGATTCCGGGTATTCCTGGTGAACATCTCCTTGTAAATCCTCTCTGGTTTCTATTACACCCGTGAAGTTTGGCATGGGTACGCAGTTTGCATTGCCTCACAATTTTGCCTGCAGAGCTCTGCCGTGATTTCAAACATTCAGACGTGGCAGCCAGATAGTCTTGTCCCCGTAGGACACTGCCAGGTGACTGGGTATATCTGCTTCCTGTTCTTCTCACCTAAGTGCTACTGATTACAGCTTTGATGGCTACATTCTACTCAACTTGAGGAGTAAGTTGAACCTCTACTTATGGCACTCTGTCAAAGTTTGGAGAACCAGACCTCAGGTGTTTGGCACGTGACCACAGTCCATCCAGGCCTATGGACGGCAAAGGCTATATCAGGCTCTAATTAGTTCACGGTTGTGTTCAGCCGAATGACTTCTGCCGGGAACACTCAAAATGAGGTTCTGAGTTATTGCAACATAGAATGTTTCACTGCTTTCAAGGCTTCTTAGGAAGAATTCCAGAATCTTGCTGCCGGCAGGCCTCCAGGTGTTCTGGGTGAACATGTCCTTGTAAATCCTCCGTGGTTTCTTCTACACCCGTGAAATTTGGCAAGGGTATGCAGTTTGTATTGCTGCACAATTGCGCCTGCAAGGCTCTGTCACGGTTGCAAACATTCAGTCGTGGCAGCCAGATAGGCTTGTCCACGTAGGACACTGCCAGTTGATTGGGTATATCTGCTTCCCCTTCTTCTCACCTGAGTGCTACTGATTACAGCTTTGATGGCTACACTGTACTCAATCTGAGGAGTAACTTGAAACTGTTCTACTTATGGCACTCTGTGAAAGTTTGGAGAACCAGACCTCAATTTTTTGACACGCGACCACAGTCCATCCAAGCCTATGGACGGCACTGGCTATATCAGGCTCTAATTAGTCCAAGGTTGTGTTCAGCTAAATGACCTCTGCCGGAAAACACAGAATGAGGTTCTGAGTTATTGCAACATAGGAGAGTTTCAGTGCTTTCAAGGCTTCTTAGGAAGAATTCCAGAATCTTGTTGCCGGCAGGCCTTGGGGTGTTCCGGGTGAACATCTCCTTGTAAATCCTCCATGGTTTCTTCTGCACCTGTGAAGTTTGGCAAGGGTACGCAGTTTGCATTGCTGCACAATTGTCGCTGCAGAGCTCTGCCGTGGTTGCAAACATTCAGGCGTGGCAGCCAGATAGGCTTGTCCCCGTAGGACACTGCCAGCTCACTGGGTATATCTGCTTCTCGTTCTTCTCACCTGAGTGCTACTGATTACAGCTTTGACGGTTACACTCTACTCAACCTGAGGAGTAAGTTGAACCTCTACTAATGGCACTCTGTCAAATTTTGGAGAACCAGACCTCAGTTGTTGGGCATCCGACCACTGTCCATCCAAGACTGTCGACGGCCCTGGATATATCAGGCTCTAATTATTCCATGGTTTTGTCCAGCCGAATAACCTCTGCTGGGAACACTCAGAATGAGGTTCTGAGTTAATGAAACATAGGAGCGTTTCACTGCTTTCAAGGCTTCTTAGAAAGAATTCCAGAATTTGCTGTTGTCAGGCCAATGGGTGTTCCGGGTGAACATCTCCTTGTAAATCCTCAGTGGTTTCATCTACACCCGTGAAGTTTGGCAAGTGTACACAGTTTGCATTGCTGCACAATTGCGCCTGCAGAACTCTGCCTGTGTTGCAAACATTCAGACGTGGCAGCCAGATAGGCTTTTCCCCATAGGACACTGGCAGCTGACTGGGTAAATCTGCCCTAACCCTAAACCTAACCCTAACTCTAACCCTCACACTAACCCTAATACTCACACTAACCCAAACCCTAACAGTCCCCCTAGCCCTTATCCTAACCAGAACCCTAACCCTAACCCTAACCCTGAATGTGACCCTAACCCTCACCGTTACCCTAAAACTCACCTAACCCTAACACTCCCCTACACCCTAACATTAACCCTCACCGGAACTGAACCCTCACCCTAACCCTCACCCTAAACATCACCCTATCCCTAACCCTCACCCTAACCCTAACCCTCACCATAACCCTAACCCTAACCCTAACCCTAACCCTCACCCGAACCCTCACACTAACCCTTACCCTCAACCTAACCCTAACCCTAAACCTAACACTAACCCTCACACTAACACTAACCCTCACCCTAACCCTAACCCTACCAGTCACCCTAGCCCTCATCCTAACCGTAACCCTCACCCTAACCCTCACCTTAACCCTAACCCTAAACCTAACCTTCACCCTCACCCTCCGACTCAGCCTAACCCTAACCCTTACCCTAACCCAAACCCTACCCCTCACCCTAACAGTCATACTAACCCTAAACCTAACCCTAAACCTCACCCTAACACTAACCCTAACCCTAACACACAACCACACCCTAAGCCTCACCCTCACCCTCACCCTAACCCTCAACCTAAACATCCACCTAACTCTAACCCTCACCCTAACCCTAATCCTAAACCTCACCCTAACCCTAACCCTAACGCTAACCATCACCCTCACCCTAAACCTCACCCTAACACTTACCCTCACCCTAAACCGAACCCTAACCCTCACCCTCACCCTAACCCTAACCTAACCCTTACCCTAACCTTCACCCTCACCCTCCCTCAACCTCCGACTCAGCCTAACCCTAACCCTTACCCTAACCCTAACCCTACCCCTCACCTAAAGCTCATACTAACCCTAACCCTAACCCCAAACCTCACCCTAACACTAACCCTAACCCTAACACTCACCCACACCCTAACCTCACCCTCACCTCACCCTCACCCTCACCATAACCCTCACCCTAAACATCACCCTAACCCTAACACTCACCCTAACCCTAATCCTAAACCTCACCCTAACCCTAACCCTAACCCTCACCCTCACCCTAAACCTCACCCTAACCCTTATACTCACCCTAAACCGAACCCTAACCCTAACCCTCACCCTAACCCTAAACCTAACCCTTACCCAAACCCTAACCCTCACCCTCACGCTAACCCTCACCCTAAACCTAACCCTCACCCACAACGTAACCCTCACCCGAACCCAAACCCTCACCCTCACCCTAACCGTCACGCTAACCCTAACTCTCACCCACACCCTAACCCTCACCCTCACTCAAAACCTAACCCTCACCCTAACCCTAACCATAACCCTCACCCTAAACCTAACCGTAGCCCTCACCCTAACCCTCACCCTCACCCTCACCCTCAGCCTAACCCTATCCCTCACACTAACCCTAACCCTACCCCTCACCCTAACCCTCATCCTACCCCTACCCCTACCCCTAACCCTCACCCTAACCCTAAACCTAACCATCAGCCTCACTGTCACCCTAACACTCACCCTAACCCTCACACTAACCCTCACCCTAAACATCACCCTCACCCTCACCCTAACCCTAACCCTAACCAAAAGCCTCACCCTAACCCTAACCCTAACACTAACCCTCACGCTCACCCTAACCCTCATCCTAACTCTAACCCTCACCCTCTCACCCTAACCCTAACCCTAACAATAACCCTAACTCTCACCCTAACCCTCACCCTAAACTTAACCGTAATCCTAACACTCACCCTAACCCTCACTTTAACCATAACACTAACCCTAACCCTACCGTGCACAGTTACCCTCACCCTAACCCTCACCATAACCCTCACCCTAACCCTAACCCTCACCCTAACCCTAACCCTCACCCACAGCCTAACCCAAACCCTCACCCGAACCCTCACCCTAACCCTCACCCTCACCCTAAACATCACACTAACCCTCACCCTCACCCTAACCCTCACCGTAATCCTCACCCTAAACATCACCCTAACCCTCACCCTCACCCTCACCGTAATCCTCACCCTAAACATCACCCTAACCCTAACCCTCACCCTCACCCTAACACTAGCCCGCACCTTCACTCTAACCCTCACCGTCACCCTAACCCTCACCCTAACCCTAACCCTCACCCACACCCTAACCCCCACCCTAACCCTTACCCTCACCCAATATCTAACCCTCACACTAACCCTAACTGTCACACTAACCCTAACCCTACCCCGCACCCTAACCCTCACCCTCAACCTAACCCTAACCTTCACCCTCAGCCTAACCCTCACCGTAACCCTAACCCTCACCCTAACCCTTACCGTAACCCTAACCCTCACCGTAACCCTAAACCTCACCCACACCCAAACTGTCACCCTCAACCTCACCCTCACCTTCACCCTAACCCTCAACCTCTCCCTAAACATCACACTAACCCTAAGCCTCACTCTAACCCTCACCGTAATCCTCACCCTAAACATCACCCTAACCCTAACCCTCACCCTCACCCTAACCCTAAACCGAACCCTAACCCTCACCCTCACCCTAACACTCACCCTAACCCTAACCCTCACCCTAACTCTCACCCTAACCATAACCCTAACACTAACCCTAAACCTCACCCTAACCCTCACCCTAAACCTAACCCTAACCCTAACCCTAACCCTCACCCTAACCCTCACCCTAAATCTAACCCTCACCCACACCCTAACCCTCACCCTCACCCTAACCATAACCTTAAACCTAACCCTCACCCACACTCTAACCCTAATCCTAAACCTCACCCTAACACTCACCAAAACCCTCACCCTCACCCTAACCCTAACCCTAACCCTCACCCCCACATTAACCTAAACCTCACCCTAACCCGAACCCTACCCCTCACCCTAACCCTAACCCTAACCATAAACCTCACCCTCACCGTAGCCCTCACCCTAAACCCAACCCTAATCTGAACCCTCACCCTAACCCTAACCCTCGCCCTAACCCTAACCCTCACCTTCACCCTAATGCTCACCCTAATCCTCACCCTAACTCTAACTCTGACCCTCACCCTAACCCTCACCCATAACCGAACACTAACCCTCAACCTACCCCTCACCCTCACCCTAGCCCTCACCCTAACCCTAACCCTAAACCTAACCCTCACCCTAACCCTTACCCTCACCCTAACCCTCACCTTAAAGCTAACTCTAACCCTAACCCTAACCTTTATCCTCACCCTAACCCTAACCCTAACCTTAACCCTCACACTAAACCTAACCCTCACCCTAACCCTAACCCTAACAGTCACCCTAGCCCTCATCCTACCCCTAACCCTAACACTAACCCTCACCCTTACCCTAACCCTAATCCTAACCCTCACACTCACCCTAACCCTAACCCTCACCCACACCCTAACCCTCACCCTCACCCTAAACCGAACATGAACCCTTACCCTAACCCTAACCCTCACATTAACCTAAACCTCACTCTAACCCGAACCCTACCCCTCACCCTAACCCTAACCCTAACCCTAAACCTCAACCTCACCCTAGCCATCACCCTAACCCTAACCCTAAACCTAACCCTCACCCTAACCCTACCCCTCACCCTAAACCTAACCCTCAGCCTAAGCCTAACGCTCACACTAATCCTTACCCTAACCCTAACCCTAAGCCTCAACCTACCCCTCACCCTAACCATAACTCTAACCCTAACCCTCATGCTAAACCTAACCCTAACCCTAACCCTCACCCTAATCCTCACCCTAACCCTAACTCTAACCCTAACCCTCACACTCACCCTAACCCTTATTCTCACTCTAACCCTAACCCTAACCTTAACCCTCACACTAACCCTAACCCTCACCCTAAATCTTACCCTAACAGTCATCCTAGCCCTCATCCTAACCCTAACCCTAAGCCTAACTCTCACCCTAACCCTAACACTAACCATAACCCTCACCTGCAACCTAACCCTCACGGTCACCCTGAACCTCACCCTAATCCTAACCCTCACCCTCACCCTAACCCTCACCCTCACCCTCACCCGAACATGAACCCTCACCCTCACCCTAACCCTAACCCTAACCCACATCCTAACCCTCACCCTCACCTGAACCCTAACCCTAACCATAACCATAACCCTAACCCTAACCCTCACCCTCACCCTCACCCTCAGACTCAGCCTAACCCCAACCCTTACCCTAAACCTAACCCTACCCCTCACCTTAACCCTCATCCTAACCCTAACCCTAAACCTCACCCTAACCCTAAATCTAACGCTAACCCTCACTGTCACCCTAACACTCACCGTCACCCTAACACTCACCCTAACCCTAACACTCACCCACACCCTAACCCTCACCCTAACCAGAACCCGAACCCTCAACCTAACCCACACCCTAAACATCACCCTAACTCTAACCCTCACCCTAACCCAAATCCTAAACCTCACCCTAACCCTAACCCTCACCCTCAACCTAACCTTCACCCTAAACCTTACCCTCACCTTAAACCTTACCCTAACCCTAACCCTCACACTAACCCTAAGCATATCAGTCACTCTAGCCCTCATGCTAACCCTAACCCTAACCCCAACCCTCACCCTAACCCTAAACCTAAACCTAACCCTCACCCTCACCCTAACCCTCACCGTCACGCTGACCCTCACCCTAACCCTAACCCTCACCCACACCCTAACCCTCACCCCAACCCTCACCCTCACCCTCACCCTAACCCTAACCATAACCCTCACCGTAACACTAACCCTAACCCTCACCCTCACCCTCAGCCTAACCCTATCCCTCACCCTAACCCTATCCCTATCCCTCACCCTAACCCTCACCCTACCCCTCACCCTAACCCTCACACTAATCCTAAACCTAACCCTAAGCCTCACCCTAATCATAACCCTAACCCTCACCCTCACCCTAACCCTAACCTAACCCTAACCCTCACCCACACCCTAACCCTCACTCTCACCCTTACCCTCACCCTAAACATCACCCTAATCCTAACCCTCACCCTAACCCTAACCCTCACCATCACCCTCACCCTCACCCTTAGCCTTACCTTCACCCTCACACTCACCCTAACCTCACCCTCACCCTAACCTAACTCTAACCCTAAACTTCACCCTCACCCTCATCCTAACCCTAATCCTAACCCTAAAACTCAGCCTAACCCTAAAACTCACCCTAACCCTCAACCTAACCCTAACACTCACCCTAACCCTAACCCTAACCCTAACCCTAGCCCTCACCCTAACCCTCAACCTAACCCTAACACTAAACTTAACCCTCAACCTCACCCTAACCCTCACCCTCACCATAACCCTAACCCTAACCCTAAACTTCACCCTCACCCTCACCATCACCCTAACCCTAACCCTAAACCTAAGCCTCACCCTAACCCTAACCCTACCCCTCATCCTAACCCTCACCGTCACCCTAACCCTCAACCTAACCCTAAACCTCACCCACAACCTAACCCTCACCCTCACCAGAACACTCACCTGTAGGGAGCCGAGGCGAGACTCCGCCCACTCCCTTGCAGCTTTGAGGTAACCACCCCAGACGGTGTTTGGCGGGACGCCTGGGCTGTGCGCGTGCGCGAGCCAGGTAGAGTCCCCAGCCAATCCCATGACACCTGGTGACGGTGAAAGGCAGGCGACCAACAATAGAAAGACCCGCGTTCCGATTCTCCTATATAAGCGGCTGTGTTTCGGGTGCATGCTCTCTCGCGCCCAAGCTCTCCTACAACTAAAAGGCTCTCCAATAAAGCGTGATCTGAGAAGACTCCTGGTGTGGTGGTCGTTTTTTCTCGCTGGTCGAGTAGACGGTCGCTACAAGTGGTGCTGAAACCCGGGAACGAACCTGGGACGGGACCCGCGTGAGAGGCTGAACCGGAGCCAGAACTCAACACGTGGAGAGGGGACGTCGGTAAATATCCCCCGGTATGCTGTTCACTGTAGATTTAGATATTTATTGGTTGCTTGCATTGCTTCTTCCCTTGTGGCTTGTCTTTTTGATGGTGCGCACTTGCCTCGAGGAGGGAGGGTTTGATTTAATCCAGGAAGGATGCAAAGTACTAACACGGCATCAGGATAGTCTATCAGAGTCAGCATACAGTAAGGGGGAGGAAAATAGGCCTAAAAGAAAAAGGGAAAAAAGACAAAAGGATCCTAAAGAATTAAAGCAAGAGGGGCTGCAGCCCTCACAAAAGGAGAAGGGTTTCAGAGAGGAGGGGGTCTCAAGGAGACCCCCATGCCCTTCTTTAAAAGCAAACCGGTTCTCAGCCCTACATGTGGAAGGGCGGGACCAAGAATATAGTAATCTTGTGAGTGACTCAGAGGAAGAAATGTTAGAGGAGGAGGGAGAACAGCTCGATCCAGCTGATAGTGAAGAGTTAGAAGAGGCTGCGGCGGAGCACGAGGCAGACAGATATGGGGGGTGGCGCCCCCTAGGGGTGGGAGTACCGAAGCAGCCAGGAAGAAGAAACAGAGCTGGCCCTCATCCGTCGGCCCCCCCCCCCCCGCCGTGCCCGCCGGCAGGGAAGAGTCACTTTATAAAAGAAAACACCTGGTCGCGGCTGGCAGCCGCTTTCCCAGTTTTTAAAAATCCAATTACTAATACAAAAAATTTTGAGCCGGTTTCCTACTCCCAGTTAAAAGATTTAGTTGAGGCAGTCAGGACTTATGGGGTGAGGACTAATTATACCACTGCCTTGCTTCGAAGGCTAACTATTAATGCTATGATTCTGTGGGAGCAAAAACTGTTCAATATTTTCCTGAATTAGTGGCTAAACAGGCAATTTTGGTCTGAAAAAAAAAAAAGAAAAAAAAAAGAGGCAATTTTGGGTATAAAGTGTTGTTTAATGCACTTTGCAAAAATTCCAGATAAATTAATTATTCCATACACCCGTGAGCAAGTTGAAATTTTAGCAGCCACAATGGATATGTGGGCAATTCTTGTTTGCTCATTTCCAAATGTAATTGATAATCATTATCCTAAGCATCCTCTGCTTGCCATAGTTAACAAAAATTTAGTGTATTTTCCTGTTGTCACTTCAAAGGAGCCCTTGGCTGATGCTCTAACCATCTTTACGGATGGATCAAAATCTGGACAAGGTGCCTTTTTTGTTCAAGGACACAAACAGCCGGTAATCTTTAATTTTCGGCTGAATGTCCCACAGGCTGTTGAATGTTTAATTGTGCTTGAAGTTTTTAAAAGATTTGATCAACCTTTTAATTTATTTTCTGATTCATTATATGTTGTAAATGCCGTTGCTTCTCTTGAAGTTGCTGCTTCAGTTAAGCAGACCAGTACAATTTCTAATGTTTTGTTACAGATTCAATCCCTTATCTTAAACAGAAAACACTCTTTTTATATTGGACATATTCGTGCCCACTCTATGTTGCCGGGCCCGATGGCAAGGTGTAATGATTTGGTGGACCAGGCAACTCGGGCTGTGGCTCTGGTCGCTGCTGATCCTGTAGAATTGGCAAAAGACTATCATAGATTGTATCATGTACCTGCTAATACCCTTAGGAAAAGATATAATTTGTCCAGGCATGTGGCAAGAGATATTGTTAAAGCCTGTAAATCTTGCGTTACCTTTCTTCATCCTCCCCATGTGGGGGTAAACCCCAGGGGGTTGAGACCAAACGCCCTATGGCAAATGGATGTTACTCATCTGACGGAATTTGGTAAGTTGAAATATTTACATGTGTCTGTGGACACCTTTTCTGGTGTCATTCATGCCACACCTCTGGCAGGAGAAAAGGTGTCTCACGTCAGAATACACTGCTTAGAAGCTTGGGCAGCTTGGGGAAAGCCCCTTAGACTTAAGACGGATAATGGCCCTGCTTATACTTCCCATGGTTTTCGCGCCTTTTGCGCACAAATGCAGGTTGCCCACACCACCGGATTGCCCTACAATCCTCAAGGACAAGGTATAGTGGAAAGAGCTAATCGAAGCATAAAAGAAATGCTTCAAAAGCAAAAAGGGGGAATTGCTGAGTCCGCGTCCCCCAGGGAAAGACTTTCTCTTGCGCTCTTTACCCTTAATTTTTTAATTCTAAATGACAACGATCAGTCTGCCGCAGATCGGCATATGACAAGAGACTCCATGGATACTAAAGACATGGTTATGTGGAAGGATGTTATTAATAATAAATGGTATGGACCGGATCCGGTAATAACGAGATCCAGGGGAGCTGTTTGTGTTTTTTCAGAGTCAAGAAGTACCTCACTGGGTGCCAACGAGACTGACCAGGCCGGTGGAGACTGCAGAAAAACCCCCTCTTGAAGATGCCATCCACTCAGCTGATCTTCCTGCTGTTAGCAACAGTGCTAATAGCAATCCCTGTGATAGCTAAACCGATGATGCTGTGGGCTGTTACAATTTACTGACTGGATTGCCTCTGCGGTGTCCTTTTCCAAAGAGTGGGTGGGAGTCGGAATGTTTTTAGCCTGCTGCTTGGGAGGATGCGTGGTCTGCCTATGGTTGGTCTGTCGCCTTCGAGCCCAAACCAGAAGGGACAAGGTTGTTATCTCGCAAGCATTAGCCGCTTTGGAGAGTGGATCCTCAGCCCAGATCGGGCTGTCGGCCCTGAGAGGCAGTTAAGCCTTACCATTCTGCATAGCCTTAGCACCCCGAGGGATTAGGGGATCCCATTGCACCGGGACAGGTATGCAATTTGCAATTTGGGACAGTGTGCAAGGCAAGTGCACTGCACTTGAGGAGATGGTTCTCATCTCCTCAAGAAGAGCATGCTGGGTTGCAAGTGGGTTGATGCCCAAGATCCCACCTCTGCAAAAAAGGCATCGGACGGGCCTGGTCATCACTGGGGAAGGCGCGCCCCTCAGGCGAAGGCCAGTGCAAGGTCCTAATGTTTTAGACAGAGGCCCAACCTCTACTCTTACCTGTTGCCAAAAAACAAAGAAGGGGGAACTGTAGGGAGCCGAGGCGAGACTCCGCCCACTCCCTTGCAGCTTTGAGGTAACCACCCCAGACGGTGCTTGGCGGGATGCCTGGGCTGTGCGCGTGAGCGAGCCAGGTAGAGTCCCCAGCCAATCCCATGACACCTGGTGACGGTGAAAGGCAGGCGACCAACAATAGAAAGACCCGCGTTCCGATTCTCCTATATAAGCGGCTGTGTTTCGGGTGCATGCTCTCTCGCGCCCAAGCTCTCCTACAACTAAAAGGCTCTCCAATAAAGCGTGATCTGAGAAGACTCCTGGTGTGGTGGTCGTTTTTTCTCGCTGGTCGAGTAGACGGTCGCTACACTCACCCTCATCCTCACCCTCACCCCAACCCTAACCCTCACCCACAACCTAACCCTCACCCTCAACCTAACCCTCACCCTAATCCTTACCCTCACCCTAACCCTCACCATCACCCTAACCCTCCCCCTAACCCTAACGCTCACCCTAAGCTCAACCTCACCCTAACTCTAACCCTAACCCTCACACTAACCCTAACCGTCACCCTAACCCTAATCCTAACCCTAACCTTCACCCTCACCCTAACAATAACCCTAACACTAAGCCTACCCCTCACCATAACCCTCAAACTAACCCTAACCCTCAACCTCAACCAAACCCTCACCATAAACCTTACCCTCACCCTAACCCTAACCCTAACCCAAACCCTCACAATAATGCTAAGGCTCACCGTAACTCTAAACCTACCAGTCAACCTAGCCCTCATCATAACCCTAATCCTAACCCTAACCCTCACCCTAAATCTAACCCTCACCCTAAACCTCACCCTCACCCTAAACCTCACCCTAACCCTAATCCTAACCCTTACCCTAACCCTAAACCTACCCCTCACCCTCAACCTCACCCTAACCCTCACTATCACCCAAGCCCTCAACCTAACCCTAACGCTAACCCTAACCCTAACCCTAATCCTCACCCTCACCCTCACCCTCACCCTAATGCTAATACGAATCTTGCTGCCGGCAGGCCTCCAGGTGTTCCGGGTTGACATCTCCTTGTACAGCCTCTGTGGTTTCTTCTACACCCGTGAAGTTTGGCAAGGGTACGCAGTTTGCATTGCTGCACAATTGAGCCTGCAGAGCTCTGCCGTGGTTGCAAACATTCAGATGTGGCAGCCAGATAGGCTTGTCCCAGTAGGACACTGCCAGCTGACTGGGTATATCTGCTTCCTGTTCTTCTCACCTGAGTGGTACTGATTACAGCTTGGACGTTTACACTCTACTCAACCTGAGGAGTAAGTTGAACCTCTACTTATGGCCCTCTGTGAAAGTTTGGAGAACCAGACCTCAGTTGTTTGGCACGCAACCACTGTCCATCCAGGCCTATGGACGGCACTGGCTATATCAGGCTCTAATTAGTCCACAGATGTGTTCAGCGGAATGACCTCTGCAGGAACACTCAGAATGAGATTCTTAGTTATTGCAACATAGGAGTGTTTCACTGCTTTCAAGGATTTTTAGGAAGAATTCCAGAATCTTGCTGCTGGCAGGCCTCCAGGTGTTCCGGGTAAACATCTCCTTGTAAATCCTCCGTGGTTTCTTCTACACCCCTGAAGTTTGGCAAGGGTATGCAGTTTGCATTGCTGCACAATTGGGCCTGCAGAGTTCTGCCATGGTTGCAAACATTCAGACGTGGCAGCCAGATAGGCTTGTCCCCGTAGGACACTGCCAGGTGACTGGGTATATCTGCTTCCCGTTCTTCTCACCTGAGTGCTACTGATTACAGCTTTCATGGCTACACTCGACTCAACCTGAGGAGTAAGTTGAACCTCTACTAATGGCACTCTGTGAAAGTTTGGAGAACCAGACCTCAGTTGTTTGGTACGCGACCACTCTCCTTGCAGGCCTGTGGACGGCACTGGCTATATCAGGCTCTAATGAGTCCATGGTTGTGTTCAGCTGAATGACCTCTGCCGGGAACACTCAGAATGAGCTTCTGAGTTATTGCAAGATAGGAGCGTTTCACTCCTTTCAAGGCTTGTTAGGAAGAATTCCAGAATCTTGCTTCCGGCAGCCCTACATGGGTTCCGGGTGAACATGTCCTTGTAAATCCTCCATGGTGTCTTCTACACCTGGGAAGTCTGGCAAGGTATGCAGTTTACATTGCTGCACAATTGCACCTGCAGATGAGGGTTAGGGTTAGGATTAGGATTAGAGTTAGGGTTAGGCTGAGGGTGAGGTAGAGGTTGAGGGTGAGGCATAGGGTTAGGGTTATGGTTAGGGTGAGGGCTAGGGTGAGGGTGAGGTTTAGGGTGAGTGGGAGGGTGAGGGTGAGAGTTTGGGTTAGGTAAGGGTTAGGGTTAGGGTTTCGGTGAGGATTAGGGTGAGGGTGAGGGTTAGGGTGAGGGTTAGGGTTAGAGTGAGGGTTAGGGTGAGGGTTAGGGTTAGGGTGAGGGTTAGGGTTAGGATTAATGTGATTGCTGGGGTGAGGGTGAGAGTTAGGGTTGGGTTTAGGGTTAGGGTGAGGTTTAGGGTTAGGATTAGGGTTAGGGTTAGGGTTAGGGTGAGGTTTAGGGTTAGGATTAGGGTTAGGGTTAGGGTTAGGCTGAGGTTGACGGTGAGGGTGAGGGTTAGGGTGAGTGTTAGGGATAGTGTGAGGGTTAGGGTTAGGATGAGGGTATGGGATAGGGTGAGGTTTAGGGTGAAGGTGAGGTTTAGGGTTAGGGTGAGGGTTCGGGTTAGGGTTCGGGTTAGGGTTAGGTTGAGGGTTAGGTTTAGGTTTAGAATTAGGGTTAGGGTGAGGGTTAGGTTTCCGGTTAAGTTTAGGTTGAGGGTGTGGGTGTGGGTGAGGTTTAGGTTTAAGGTTAGTGTGTGGTTGAGGGTGAGGGTTAGGGTTAGGTTTAGGGTTAGGGTTATGGTTAGGGTTAGGATGAGGGTTAGGGTAAGGGTTAGGGTTAGTGTGAGGGTTAGGATTAGGGTTAGGATTAGGGTGAGGGTGAAGGTAAGGGTTAGGTTGAGGGTTAGGGTTAGGGTTAGAATGAGGGTGAGGGTTAGGGTTAGGTTTAGTGTGAGGGTTAGGGTTAGGGTGAGGATTAGTGTGCATGGTAGGGTTAGGGTTAGGGTGAGGATTAGGGTTATGGTTAGGGTCAGGGTGAGGTTTAGGGTGAGGGTGAGGGTTAGGGTGAGGGTGTGGGTGAGCGTTAGGTTGAGAGTTAGGGTTAGGATGAGGGTTAGGGTGAGGGGTAGGGTTAAGGTTAGGATGTGGGTTAGGGTTAGGGTGATGTTTAGTGTGAGGGTGAGGGTTTGGGTTCAGTTTAGGGTGAGGATTATGGTGAGGGTTAGGTTGATGGTGAGTGTTAGGGTTAGGGTGAGGGTTAGGTTTAGGGTGAGGGTTAGGGTTAGGTTTATGGTTAGGGTTGGGTTTTGGGTAAGGGTTAGGGTGAGTTTTAGGGTGAGGGTGAGAGTTAGGGTTAGCGTTAGGGTTAGGGTGAGGGTTAGGGTGTGGTTTAGGGTTAGGGTTATGGTTATGGTTATGGTTAGGGTTAGGGTGAAGGTGAGGCTGAGGGTGAGGGTTCAGGTGAGGGTGAGGGTAAAGGTTAGGTTTAGGTTTAGTGTTAGTGTTAGGGTTAGGGTTAGGCTGAGGGTGAGGGTGAGTGTTAGGATTAGGTTTAGGTTTAGGGTGAGGGTTAGGGGTAGTGTGAGGATTAGGCTTAAGGATAGGGTTAGGGTGAGGGTAAGGGTTAGGGTGAGCCTTTGGGTGAGGGGGAGGTTTAGGGTTAGGGTTAGGGTTAGGGTGAGGGTTAGATTGAGGTTTAGAGTTAGGGTTAGTGTTTGGGTTAGGGTGAGAGTTAAGGTGAGGCTTAGGGTTAGGGTTAGGGTTAGGGTGACTGTTAGGATGAGGGTGAGGGTTAGGGTTAGGGTGAGGGTGAGGGTGAGAGTTAGTGTTAGGATTAGGGTTAGGGTTAGGATGAGGCTGAGGATGAGGGTTAGGGTTAGGATTAGGGTTAGGGTTATGCTGAGGGTGAAGGTGAGGGTGAGGGTTAGGTTGAGGGTGAGGGTGAGGGTGAGGGTTAGGTTGAGGGTTAGGGTTAGTGTGAGGGTTAGGGTTAGGGTTAGGGTTAGGGTGAGGGTGTGAGTTACAGTGAGGGTGAGCTTTAGAGTTAGATTTAGGGTTAGTTTGATGGTTAGGGTGAGGTTTAGGGTTAAGCTTACTTTTAGGGTTAGGGTGAGGGTTTGGGTGAAGGTGAGGGTGAGGGTTAGGGTTAGGGTGAGGGTTAGGATTAGGGTTAAGGTAAATGTGAGGGTGAGGGTTAGGATGATTGTTAGAGTTAAGGTTAGGGTTAGGGTGATGTTAAAGCTGAGGGTTAGGGTTAGAATTAGGATTAGAGTTAGGGTTAGGCTGAGGGTGAGGTAGAGGTTGAGGGTGACGGTTAGGGTTAGGGTTATGTTTAGGGTGAGGGCTAGGGTGAGGGTGAGGTTTAGGGTGAGTGGGAGGGTGAGGGTGAGAGTTTGGGTTAGGTAAGTGTTATGGTTATGGTGAGGATTAGGGTGAGGGTGAGGGTTAGGATTAGGTTGAGGGTTTAGGTGAGGGTTAGGATTAGGGTTAGGGTTAGGGTTAGGGGTTGGATTAATGTGAGGGCAAGGGTGAGGGTGAGGGTTAGGGTTAGGGTTAGGGTTAGTGTGAGGTTTAGGGTTAGGGTTAGGCTGAGATTTAGGGTTAGGGTTAGGGTTAGGGTGAGGGTGAGGGTGAGGGGTAGGTTTTGGGTTAGGTTTAGGGTTAGGGTTAGGGTTAGGATGAGGGTGAGGGTAAGGGTTAGGGTTAGGATTAGGATTAGGATTAGGGTTAGGCTGAGGGTGAGGTTGAGGGTGAGGGTTAGGGTTAGGGTTAGGGTGAGGGTGAGGGTGAGGGGTAGGTTTTGGGTTAGGTTTAGGGTTAGGGTTAGGGTTAGGATGAGGGTGAGGGTAAGGGTTAGGGTTAGGATTAGGATTAGGATTAGGGTTAGGCTGAGGGTGAGGTTGAGGGTGAGGGTTAGGGTTAGGGTTAGGGTGAGGGTTAGGTGTAGTGTGAGGGTTAGGGTTAGGGTTAGGGTTACTATGAGGGTAAGGGATAGGGTGAGGGTTAGGGTGAGGGTGAGGTTTAGGGTTAGGGTTAGGGTTAGGGTTAGGGTTAGGGTGAGGGTTAACATTAGGGGTAGGGTTAGGCTGAGGCTTAGGGTGAGGGTTAGGGTTAGGGATAAGGTGAGGTTTATGGTGAGGGTTAGGGTTAGTGTTAGCGTTAGGGTTTGGGTTAGGGTGAGCGTGAGGATTAGGGTTAAGGTTAGCTTGAGGGTGAGGATGGGGGTGAGGGTTAGGGTTAGGTTTAGTGTGAGGTTGAGGGTGAGAGTTAGGGTTAGGGTTACGGTTAGGGTTAGGATAGGGTTAGGGTGAGGGGTAGGGTTAGGGTTAGGGTGAGGGTTAGGGTTAGTGTGAGGTTTAGTGTTAGGGTTAGGGTGAGTGTGAGGGTGAGGGAAAGGGTTAGGTTGAGGGTTAGGGTTAGGGTTAGAATGAGGATGAGGGTTAGTGTGAGGGTTTGGATTAGGGTGAGGATTAGGGTATGGGGTAAGGTTAGGCTTAGGATGATGGTTAAGGTTATGGTTAGGGTTAGGGTGAGGTTTCGGATAGGGTGAGGGTTAGTGTTAGTGTTAGGATTAGTGTTAGGGTGAGGGTGAGGGTTAGGGTATGGGTTAGGGTAAGTGTGAGGGTTAGGGTTATGGTTAGGGTTAGGGTGAGAGCTGGGGTGAGGGTGAGGGTTAGGGTTAGGGTTAGGTTTAGGGTTAAGGTTATGGTTATTGTTAGGGTTAGGTTTAGAGTGAGGGTTAGGGTGAGGGGTAGGTTTAGGTTTAGAGTTAGGGTTAGGGTAGGGTTAGTGTTCCCGGCAGAGGTCATTCGGCTTAACACAACCGTGGACTAATTAGAGCCTGATATATCCAGTGCCGTCCATAGGCCTGGGTGGACAGTGGTCGCGTGCCAAACATCTGAGGTCTGGTTCTCCAAACCTTCACAGAGTGCCATAAGTAGAGGTTCAACTTATTCCTCAGGTTGAGTAGAGTGTAGCCGTCAAAGCTGTAATCAGTAGCATTCAGGTGAGAAGAATGGGAAACATATATACCCAGTAAGATGGCCGTGTCCTACAGGTACAAGACTTTCTGGCTGCATTGTCTGAATGTTTGCAACCATGGCAGAGCTCTGCAGGCTCAATTGTGCAGCAATGCAAACTGCGTACCCTTGCCAAACTTCACGGGTGTATAAGAAACCACGGAGGAATTACAAGGAGATGTTCACCCGGAACACCTGGATTCCTGCCTGCAGAAAGATTCTTGAATTCTTCCTAAGAAACCTTGAAAGGAGTGAAATGCCCCTATGTTGAAATAACTCAGAACCTCATTCAGAGTGTTCTCGGCCAAGGTCATTCTGATGAACACAACCGTGGACTAATTAGAGCCTGACATTGCCAGTTTCCTCCATAGTCCTGGATGGACAGTGGTGGCGTCCCAAACAAATGAGATCTAAGTAGAGGTTCAACTTACTCCTAACGTTGAGTAGGGTGTAGCCATCAAAGCTATAATCAGTAGCACTCAGGTGAGAAGAACCGGAAGCAGATATTCCGAGTCAGCTGGCAGTGTCCTATGGGGACAAGCATATCTGGCTGCCACGTCTGAATGTTTGCAACCGTGGCAGAGGTCTGCAGGCGCATTGTGCAGCAATGCAAACTGCGTAGTCTTGCCAAACTTCATGGATGTAGAAGAAACCACGGAGGATTTACAAGGAGATGTTCACCCTTAACACCCGGAGGCCGGCCGGCAATAAGATTCTGGTTAGGGTGAGGGTGAGGGTTAGGGTTGGGGTTAGGGGTTAGGGTTAGCGTTAGGGTTAGGGTTAGAGTTAGGGTTAGAGTGAGGGTGAGGGTGAAGGTGATGGTGAGTGTTAGGGTGAGGGTGATGGTGAGGATGAGGTTGAGGGTGAGTGTAAAAGTTAGGGTTAGGGTTTGACTTTGGGTTAGGGTTAGGAATTACAAGGAGATGTCCACCCGGAACACCCGGAGGCCTGCCGGCAGCAAGATTCTGGAATTCATCCAAAGAAATCTTGTAAGGAGTGAAACGCTCCTATGTTGCAATATTTCAGAACCTCATTCTGAGTGTTCGCAGCCCTATGAACACAACCGTGGACTAATTAGAGCCTGATATAAACAGTGCCATCCATAGTCCTGGATGAACAGTGGTCACGTACCAAACAACTGAGGTCTAGTTCTCCAAACTTTCTGAGTGTGCCATAAGTAGAGGTTCAACTTACTCCTCAGGTTGAGTAGAGTGTAAACGTCCAAGCTGTAATCAGTACCACTCAGGTGAGAAGAACGGGAAGCAGATATACCCAGTCAGCTGGCAGTGGCCTACGAGGGCAAGCATATCTGGCTGCCACATCTGAATGTTTGCAACCGTGGCAGAGTTCTGCAGGCTGAATTGTGCAGCAATACAAACTGTGTACCCTTGCCAAACTTCACGGGTGTAGAAGAAACCACGGAGGATTTACAAGGAGATGTTCACCCGGAATACCCGGAGGCCTGCTGGCAGCAAGATTCTGGAATTCTTCCTAAGAAGCCTTGAAAGCAGTGAAACGCTCCTATGTTGCAATAACTCAGAACCTCATTCTGAGTGTTTGTGGCCGAGGTCATTCTGATGAACACAACCGGGGACTAATTAGAGGCTGATATAGCCAGTGCCATCCATAGTCCTGGATGGACAGTGGTCGCATCACAAACAACTGAGGTCTAGTTTTCCAAACTTAAGCAGAGTGCCATAAGTAGAGATTCCACTTACTCCTCAGGTTGAGTAGAGTGTAGCCATCAAAGTTGTAATCAGTAGCACTCAGGTGAGAAGAACTGGAAGCAGATATTTCCAGTCAGCTGGCAGTGTCCTACGGGGACAAGCATATCTGGCTCCCACGTCTTAATGTTTGTAACCGCACCAGAGCTCTCCAGGTGCAATTGTGCAGCAATGCAAACTGAGTACCTTTGCCAAACTTCACTGGTGTAGAAGAAACCACGGAAAGTTCCGGGAAGATGGCGGAGGAGAAGCTGGAATCTGAACAAGCTCTCACATAGAAAGCAGTTTTAGAGTTCCAGTGAACAGTCCTAAGCCAGAGAATCACACCAAGTGTGCCATCACAGGACAGAGAGTTAGACAAGAGAGGGGAAGCCAAGACAAGGAGACACATCTGAGCGCCTGCCAGCAGCCGCGGCGGCGGCGGCGGTGCCAGGGTCGCAGCGGTGACCGCAGCCGCGGCCATACCTGAGCGCTCACACAGAGAATCCGGGACGAAGAGCCAGACGCAGCGGGCGAGAGGATTCTACTCAACACCAGCAAGAACTGACAAGGAGTTGACATCTTCGTCCTGCAGTTTGCAGACCAGAGACAACCCAGGATCCAAGACTCGGCGTGAGTAGAAGCCCGACGTCCTCACTCCTTCTCAGGGAGCAGAGGAGGGAAGGCCACCCCTCCCCCACCAGCACCAGTGATCTCCATCTTGGATACCGACAAAGCTCGGAGGAGCTGCTAGCTCCAACTCAGGCCTTGGAATAAAAGGAGTCATTTAGCAGGTCACAAGAACTTAACGGTGAAGTGACCTGCCAGACTCAGCTCCATCCAGGGAAAAGTTACCCAGCTCAGGCACTAGCCATTGGAGTGGCTTTCCTCACTGGGTAACCAGAGCCAGAGGCTGCCCCTCCCTCTAGCAGCCTCAACAATCAATTGAAAAACAGAAACCCTGAGAATGGCTCCAGGCAGGGCTCTGTGAGTTTTTCACAAAATAGCCCCAGGGAAAAGCTACTGTTTGTTGAAAGGCCTCAACTGTACCAGAACCTAGCCTCATCACCCCTCTTTTGTGATTCTCAAAGCAGATCACCCTCCCATTAAACTAACCTGGGAGGGGGATCTCAAAATCTTGGGTAAAGCAGAGCATTTTTCTGCCTATTCGAACAAACTGACTTAAGAAACCAATCAAGACACAGGACCTCAAGCTGACCAGAGACTCCAAAAAGAGGCTGGTTACAGACAAAAGGGAGATACAGGATTCTTCCTACCCCTCCCAAAAAAATAAAAAAAAAATCAAAGAACTTTTTTCTTCTTCTTCTTCTTCTTTTCTTTTCTTTTTTTTTTGGTACCTTATATATATAAAAAATTTTTTTTCCTTTTCTAAAACTTTTATTAATCTTTAATTTTTGCCTTTTTTGAAAAAATAATTGTTTTCCAGTAACTTTTTTTTCCCTCTTATAATTTTTATTTTTGGAATACGTGAATGTGCGTTTTCCTTTCTTTTCTTGTCTTCTTTCTCTTTTTCTTTCTTTCTTAATTATCTTTTTGTTTTTTGTCTAGCTCTACTCAACTTCTGATCTTTTTTTTCTCCCTTTCTTATCCTTTTCACCTTTTCCTCTCTTTTGTTCTTCTGTATGTGACTTAATTCTTGTCCTGCACATCCTCAGATAAACCCATAGTTAACTAGTAGACCCTATCCCCCATTGTGTACACACTTAATCCACAAATTTATTACTCAATCCAAAACCTCTGAGACTTAAATTCCTTAATAGCAGTACTGCCTCTTTATACCGATATAATATTTTAAGCATTTTTTAAAGTTTTTCACTTCTCCTCTATGTCCCTTCCCTTTTGTTAATATACTCATATTCCTCTCTAAATAGATGGTCTTTTAATCTCCATAATAATATTAATTTTTACGTTTCTATTTTTTTCTGGTCTCTTTTCATTTCCCCTTCCCTTTCTTCTTTTTTTCTCTCTCTCTACTTGCATCCTACCCAACCTATTTCCTGCATTGAGATTAGGACATAGTTAACTCTCCCTGTGCCTCCCCACACCAATCTATTCCTATTTTTTACCCACATCTCTCCCTAACCCTAAAAATTTCTGGTTTTCCAAATTCTTCTCTGCGGTTCAAAGCCCATTAACATATAGTTGTTTGATGTTGAATAGATGTATCTGTTGAACTAGATTGTATCTGTAGACTATTGACTGTATAAATGCAAACGTTGGTTGATAGTTGTCTTAAGATAGTGTTCTAGCACAATACTGGTGCTATTTTCATCTCAAATGGGCAGAGTAAGCCGGAAAAACACAAGAAAAATGGCAAATCTGGATATCTCAATTCCCAATCTTGATAATCAGGGGTCAGATCAGATAATGAACAATCCAGAGGAGAGTTCCCAAATAGTTCTACAAACACTGGTGGCAAACATGATAAATGAGAAGTTTGACAACTTACAGAGGACTCTGTATGAGCGTGATAGGGAGAGAGAGGAGGCATCCCAAAAGCTTATACAGGAATATCATAAGCGTGAGGAAGCTACTCAAAAACTGATACAGGATTTGCTTGAACAACTTGAGAATACTCAAAGAGAAAGGGAGGAATGGCACGAGCAGGCTGAGAACACTCAAAGAGAACTGCAGGAATCCCACGAACAGGAGGAAAGAGAACTGCAGGAATCCCACAAACGGGAGGAAGCTAAAGAGTAATTCGGGAATTGAGAGACCAGGTAGAGAATACACAATGATCACTAAAGGCATTCATGGAATCCATTAACAAAGAGCTGAAGGAAGTCAGGGAGACAACAAAGGGAATGCTGAATGGAACCCAACAGAAGGAATGGGAGTCCAAAGAAACCATAACCAATCAACTAAGTGATTTGAGAACAAACACTGAACACCAAATTAAGGAAGTAAAGAAATTCATACAAGACCTAAAACAGAGCTTCAACAAAGAACTTGAAGCCATAAAAGCTGACCAATTAGAAGGAAAAGAGATAAAAAACAAAGTAGAGAGTCTTAAAGGCAGGTTAGACCATGCAGAAGATCGAATCTCAGGGATTGAAGACAGCCTAGATATTATAGAGAAAGAACATACAACCATCCAAGACAAGTCCAAGAAATATGATAGATCTATCCAACACCTGGAAGACACCATCAGAAGGCCAAATGTAAGGATAATGGGTGTAGAGGAGCACCTAGAAACAGAAGTTAATGGTCTAGGAAATTTGTTTAACAGGATCCTAGCAGAGAACTTCCCAAACATACAAAAAGATAGGCCTATTCAGATACAAGAAGCTTTTAGAACCCCAAATAGACCAGACCAGAATAGGACATCCCACCGTCACATTATAATCCACACAGGATCAACTCAGACCAAGGAAAAGATCCTTAAAGCTGTCAAGGAGAAAAGGGTAATCACCTATAAAGGGAAACCAATTAGAATCACCTCAGATTTCTCAGCAGAGACAATCAAAGCAAGAAGAGCCTGGAATGATGTATGCCATGCCCTAAAACAAACAACTATCAACCAAGAATACTGTACCCAGCTAAACTCTCCTTTATAACTGAAGGCCAAATAAAAACCTTCCGTAGCAAAGAAAAATTGAAACAATACATCTCCACCAAACCAGCCCTACAAAAGATTCTTAAAGATGTCCTACACATAGAATACCAACAAGACCGCAACAAAGGCCAAGAAACTGCACCCAAATGGGGAATCCAATAACCATAGGAAGAACCCAGTTTTCACAGCCCCCAAGAAGGTGGATAACATGGCAGGAACTCCCAAATACCTCTCAGTCCTATCTCTTAACGTTAACGGACTGAACTCTCCAATTAAGCGACATAGACTGTCTAGTTGGATTAAAAAACAAGACCCTTCTATCTGCTGCCTTCAGGAGTCACATCTTGCCCGTAAAAACAAACACATTTTCAATGTTAAAGGCTGGAACAAAATCTACCAAGCAAACGGCCCCCATAAACAGGCGGGAGTTGCAATCCTAATATCAGATAAAATAGACTTCAAATTAAAATTCGTGAGAAGAGATAAAGAAGGTCGCTACATACTAATTAAAGGATCTCTCCTTCAGGAGGATATTACAATTCTAAATATCTATTCGCCAAACAATGGAGCACCCAAATTTATCAAAGAAACACTACTTTCCCTCAAATCCCATATAGATCCAAAGACATTAATTGTTGGGGATTTTAACACACCACTCTCCCCACTAGATAGATCAACTCGGCAAAAACTCAACAGAGAAACCGCAGATCTAAACAGCTGCATAGATCAACTAGACATAACAGACTACCGAATATTTCACCCAGCAGCATCAGAATACACGTTTTTGTCAGCAGCACATGGAACGTTTTCTAAAATAGACCACATTCTAGGCCACAAAGCAAACTTGTCTAAATTCAGAAACATTGAAATTATACCTTGCATTCTCTCTGACCACAAGGGAATAAAATTAGAACTCAACACCAAAAGCCACCAAAGAAAGTCCGGTATCACATGGAGGCTGAACAACACACTGCTGAATCAAGAGTGGGTCATGGAAGAGATTAGAAAGGAAATTCAAATGTTCATGCTATTCAACAAAAATGAACACACAAATTACCAGCTTCTCTGGGACACAGCAAAGGCAGTACTCAGAGGCAGGTTTATAGCTCTGAGCTCCTACATCAACAAATTGGAGAGATCTGAAACTAGCAATTTAATGACACATCTAAACCTCCTTGAAAAAGAGCAGCAAGATAAACCCCAATCCAGTAGACGGAAAGAAATAATCAAAATTAAATCAGAATTAAATGAATTAGAATAAAAAAAAACTATAGAAAGAATCAACAAAACAAAGAGTTGGTAATTCGAAAAAGTTAACAAAATTGACAGACCCTTATCAAATCTTATCAGAAAAAGAAGAGAACACACCCAAATTAATAAACTCAGAGATGAGAATGGAAACATCACCACGGAAACAACCAAGATTCAGAACATTATAAGGGAATACTTCTCAAAACTTTATGCTAATAAGTTTGACAACTTGACAGAAATGGACCTCTTCCTAGCAAATATTGACATGCCAAAACTAAACCAAGATGAGTTAAACTATCTTAACAGGCCCATATCAAGCATTGAAATAGAAACAGCAATAAAAGACCTCCCAGCTAAGAAAAGTCCAGGACCAGATGGTTTTACAGCGGAATTTTACAAGGCCTTCAAAGCAGAGCTCACACCAATACTCCTCCAACTATTCAATGAAATTGAAAGAGAAAGCTCACTACCGAACACATTCTATGAAACCATCATAACCCTCATCCCAAAACCAGGCAGGGATTCATCAAAGAAAGAGAACTATAGACCCATTTCTTTGAAGAATATTGATGCAAAACTTCTCAACAAAATTTTGGCCAATCGACTTCAACAATTCATCCAATAAATCATACACCATGATCAAACAGGATTCATTTCAGGGATGCAAAGCTGGTTCAATATACGCAAATCAATTAATATTATTCATCACATCAACAGGAGCAAGAACAAGAACCACATGGTTATCTCAATACATGCAGAAAAAGCATTCGACAAGATCCAACACCCCTTTATGATGAAGGTTTTGGAAAAATTAGGAATCCATGGAACATTCCTCAACACAATAAAGGCTGTATATGACAAACCTACAGCCAGCATTATACTCAATGGTGAAAAACTAAAGCCATTTCCTCTTAACTCAGGAACAAGACAAGGATGCCCACTCTCTCCACTTCTCTTCAATCTAGTATTAGAATGCCTAGCTACAGCAATAAGACAAGATGCAGACATAAAAGAGATTCAAATAGGGAAAGAAGAAATAAAACTCTCCCTCTTTGCAGATGACATGATCTTGTATTTAAAGAATCCCATAGACTCCACTCCCAAATTACTCAAGCTGATTCAAAACTTTGGCAAAGTAGCAGGTTATAAAATTAACCCCCAAAAATCAATGCCATTTCTGTATGCCAACAATGAGAAAAGTGTGGCTGAAATTAGGAAAGCAACTCCATTTGTAATAGCCCCACAAAAAATAAAATACCTAGGAATTAACTTAACTAAAGAAGTGAAGGACCTCTATGATGAAAACTTTAAAATCTTGAAAAAGGAAATCAACACAGAACTTAAAAAATGGCAAAACCTCCCATGCTCCTGGATTGGCAAGATTAACATCGTGAAAATGGCAATACTTCCCAAGGCTATCTACAAATTCAACGCAATACCTATCAAAATTCCACCCTCATTCTTCAAGGAAATAGAAGAGGCAATCCAAAAATTCATATGGAACAATAAAAGACCCCGAATAGCAAAAACGCTCCTCAACGGAAAGAACACTGCTGGAGGAATATCAATACCAAATTTCAAACTCTACTATAAAGCCATAGTAATCAAAACAGCTTGGTATTGGCATAAGAACAGACCTCAGGACCAATGGAATAGAATTGAAAACCCAGAAATGAACCTACAGACCTATAGCCATCTAATCTTCGATAAGGAAGCTAAAACAATAGAATGGAAGAAAGACAGCTTCTTCAGTAAATGGTGCTGGGAAAATAGGTTAACTACATGTAGAAAACTAAAGCTAGATCCTTATATATCACCCTGCACCAGAATCAACTCCAAATGGATCAAAGACCTTGAACTCAAAGCAGACACTCTGAAAACTTTAAAGGATGGAATAGGAGAAACCCTAGGTCTCCTTGGCTCAGGTTGAAATTTTCTGAATAGAGACCCGGAAACACAACAAATCAAAGAAAGGTTGGACAAATGGGATTGCATAAGGTTGCAGAGCTTCTGCAGGGCAAATGACATAGCTGGCAAGATCAATAGAAAGCCCACCGATTGGGAGAAGATCTTTACTAGCCATACTACGGAC